>NC_139989.1:51160916-51721596 GCF_964263955.1 Coregonus lavaretus
ATCCCCTGCTGATTTTGTACGTTTGCCCACTGACAAAGAAATGATCAGTCTATAATTTTAATGGTAGGTTTATTTGAACAGTGAGAGACAGAATAACAACAACAAATCCAGAAAAACGCATGTCAAAAATGTTATAAATTGATTTGAATTTTAATGAGGGAAATAAGTATTTGACCCCCTCTCAATCAGAAAGATTTCTGGCTCCCAGGTATCTTTTATACAGGTAACGAGCTGAGATTAGGAGCACACTCTTAAAGGGAGTGCTCCTAATCTCAGTTTGTTACCTGTATAAAAGGCACCTGTCCACAGAAGCAATCAATCAATCAGATTCAAAACTCTCCACCATGGCCAAGACCAAAGAGCTCTCCAAGGATGTCAGGGACAAGATTGTAGACCTACACAAGGCTGGAATTGGCTACAAGACCATCACCAAGCAGCTTGGTGAGAAGGTGACAACAGTTGGTGCGATTATTTGCAAATGGAAGAAACACAAAATAACTGTCAATCTCCCTCGGCCTGGGGCTCCATGCAAGATCTCACCTCGTGGAGTTGCAATGATCATGAGAACGGTGAGGAATCAGCCCAGAACTACACGGGAGGATCTTGTCAATGATCTCAAGGCAGCTGGGATCATAGTCACCAAGAAAACAATTGGTAACACACTACGCCGTGAAGGACTGAAATCCTGCAGCGCCCGCAAGGTCCCCCTGCTCAAGAAAGCACATATACAGGGCCTTCTGAAGTTTGCCAATGAACATCTGAATGATTCAGAGGAGAACTGGGTGAAAGTGTTGTGGTCAGATGAGACCAGAATGGAGCTCTTTGGCATCAACTCAAATCGCCGTGTTTGGCGGAGGATGAATGCTGCCTATGACCCCAAGAACACCATCCCCACCGTCAAACATGGAGGTGGAAACATTATGCTTTGGGGGTGTTTTTCTGTTAAGGGGACAGGACAACTTCACCGCATCAAAGGGACGATGGACGGGGCCATGTACCGTCAAATCTTGGGTGAGAACCTCCTTCCCTCAGCCAGGGCATTGAAAATGGGTTGTGGATGGGTATTCCAGCATGACAATGACCCAAAACACACGGCCAAGGCAACAAAGGAGTGGCTCAAGAAGAAGCACATTAAGGTCCTGGAGTTGCCTAGCCAGTCTCCAGACCTTAATCCCATAGAAAATCTGTGGAGGGGGCTGAAGGTTCGAGTTGCCAAACGTCAGCCTCGAAACCTTAATGACTTGGAGAAGATCTGCAAAGAGGAGTGGAACAAAATCCCTCCTGAGATGTGTGCAAACCTGGTGGCAAATTACAAGAAACGTCTGACCTCTGTGATTGCCAACAAGGGTTTTGCCACCAAGTACTAAGTCATGTTTTGCAGAGGGGTCAAATACTTATTTCCCTCATTAAAATGCAAATCAATTGATAACATTTGTTTGTTGTTATTCTGTCTCTCACTGTTCAAATAAATCTACCATTAAAATGATAGACTGATCATGTCTTTGTCAGTGGGCAAATGTACAAAATCAGCAGGGGATCAAATACTTTTTTCCCTCACTGTAGAAGAAAACCAGTAATCTGTGAAATAAATGGAACCGCTCATCATTTGCATAAATAATACACAAATGCAAGTAGAAACATTTTACAGGATATGAAGAGCAATGCAGGGATTTGAATACTGTGTCTTAAGAACATGAGCATCACTGCCCCACTCCCTAGTTAGACCACAAGACAAACACATAGTGAGGACAGAAACATACAGACACAAAGCTACAGGAAGGAAATACAATACAGGAAAAGCAGCGAAAAGGAGAAGAAAAAACTTGCACAACTACTTCCTCCAGTCTGCAGCTGTTTCTTTTTGTCTTTATTATCTGATGTACACTTGTGGCTCTGTGCAACGCTTTAACTCACATCTAGTCATAAGGATGAACCCACACAGAGAGCGAGACAAGATGGAGAATTGAAGGAAATATGAGCATATGGGACTAAAGAGGCAAACTGAAAGGCATACTCCACTGCTCTGTGGAAATCATGTGAACCAGGAACATACAGCAACAGTTAGACCACATCCTTCAGAACAAGCAACAAAACCACAGACCATCTTTTTCTCCGTCTCATTCACACTCATGCTGTCTTCGTCCCTCTCTAATGCTCCTTTTTCACACATTAAAACAGTTGGCAGATACGTATATGATATGATATTTTTGTGAGCTATACCCAAAGAGAATGCAACTGGTTGAAATATTGTCGTCCAATTTATGGTTTGTAGTGTATGTCATGCATTACTGTCAGTGGATAGTCCTCATGTTCAATGCATAGGCTACATTTCACAGGTTTCAGATTTATCAATAAGAATATTAGTGCACACAATGACTCAGTCCTGGCCTACAGCCCATACATTTATGCTGTAAAATGTCAACTCTAAAAGAGCGAGCATAGAATTTACCTCCATTTGCAGACCTTACTTCCTCAAATCTGAAGCTGCGCCTTAGCATTGACTCTGGATCCCTTGGCTAAAGACTTAGGCTTCATTGTTCTTGTAGCATTTTTGCATCACAAGACCCCTTTGGTAGACATTAATCTAACGCAACAAGCCTTTGCAGAGTGTGCCTTAATGTTATAAGGACCAGGACCTGAGTACATGTCAATAATGGTGTGTGCGTGTGTGTGTGTGTGTGTGTGTGTGTGTGTGTGTGTAGGCCTACAGTTAAGACTGCTGTGCATGAACATATAAAGTAACAGCAATTATGGATTATCAGTCACATGGTGGGTGTGAGATTAGAAGGAGAAGGATGTTGAAAGCAGGCCTACCTGTTTTAGTGATGGGGAAATGTTCTGCTCAGTCAGGCTCCCTGCTTGGTTCTGCTGTGTCGTCAGAGAGAGGAGTAAGAGCCGGTAGTCTAGGGTAGATCTCTTTATGTGATGGAGGAAGTGAGAGTTTTAGATGAAGGTGGAAATGGGAGGTCTCGTTCTGTCTTCCTACTTGCTGGGGTTGAAACATTTGAATGACAGACGTCAAGAAGAGATTAGATGAAGTTGTTGCAATGTAGACCAAAGTGAGCCTAATTAATGAGGCTAATCAAATCATCAAAGCATATGTGTAATCCTTTATCAGGCTGTATTACTTTGATTTGATTCCATTTTATTTAAATTAAGTTAAAAATATGAAGATAAGCATCGTAATGTCACCGGAACAGAGTCTCCAGAGTGCTCTAAAGAACAATGAATACTCGGGTTAGGTCGGCCCAAGCATCCCTCTTAGTATCTACCATACTGTAGTTGCCTACTTCCAGTGGGGACTGTTGACTGTGGGATATAAATATGCGCAAAGAGGGTGCTGTTGTGTACAGGACAATCACCTACAAAATCACACTTAATCACATTTACCCCCTGTGCACAATGTATGGATAACAGGATGAAGTCAAACAGAGAATGACATGGCACAGCTTGGCTGTTTAAAGACACATGCATGCATCCTTTAACCAAACCCTGCTCCCTCAACCCCCCTGAAAACATCTCCAATAAAACAAGCAAGAGAACAGAACAGTAGAGACAAAAGACAGAATGGAAGGCCAGAGGCAGGTTTAAAAATATAGACTTCAGTTTATTGCACAATCGTTGCTGGAGACTGAGGAGTGGGAGGGCCTGTCTGTATAATGCAAGACACTACAGATGGACACATATACAGAGACACAGGGAGATACAAGATGGCCATAAATTAACAGAAGTGTTGGTGAGAAGAACACAGGCGGGTCGATGAGGCACATTAGGATGCAACTTGCACCCAGACATGAAGCAGGACAGACAAAACACAACAACACATTAAAACACAGATTTCATACATGAAGTATGAGATCTTAAAACAGCTCATATATTCAAACATAAAAGATCCATAATATACATACATAATTGGTTTGTGCAACCCTGAACATGCAGGGTTTGGTCACTCCTAGCACGGGGATGAGTAGTATGTCAAATCAGGTCTTTTCACATCAGATCTTTTTCAGAGCTGATCTGATTGGTCAAAAGATGAGTGAAAAAAATATCAGAATTGGGCTTCCTGTGCCAGACAGAACGGTTGGCGGTGAGCCTTTCTATGATACAATTAGATGCCTGCAATGGACTGCAACATTCCACAGTTATGTCCACCAGATGGGGCCAAATGAACAGCCATTCATTTCTTTTACATAAACCAAGACAGACCGAAGACAAGGACAGAGAGACAGACAGACCCTCAAGAAAGCTCCCTTCATCAAGAGGAAAAGGGCATTTCATCATCTGTACAGACAGTATCATAATGAGTACCAACCCTCCACAGAATAATTGTATTAATAATAATAATAATAATAATAATAATAATAAGTATCATCATTATCATCATCATATAACAATAGTGTAGACAGTTCATCCTTTATAAATAGTCAGAAACAGCCTAGTTGGCACCTGTGTACAAAAAAACAAACATGTTCCATTTTGTTAGTGTTTTCACACATCAGGTCATCATCATCATAGAATAGCAGAATATACAGACTAAAACAATGACCATTGGGTGGCCTGGTTCCATCTCTGAAAAATGGTACCGTTGGGTGGCCTGGTTCCATCTCTGAAAAATTGTACCATTGGGTGGCCTGGTTCCATCTCTGAAAAATGGTTTTCAGTTCATTCTCCCACCACAGTCTTCCCTCCCCTCCCTCTGAATCCATCTTACCCTGTTCCACAGTCTTCCCTCCCCTTCCTCTGAATCCATCTTACCCTGTTCCACAGTCTTCCCTCCCCTTCCTCTGAATCCATCTCACCCTGTTCCACACTCTTCCCTCCCCTCCCTCTGAATCCATCTTACCCTGTTCCACAGTCTTCCCTCCCCTTCCTCTGAATCCATCTCACCCTGTTCCACACTCTTCCCTCCCCTCCCTCTGAATCCATCTTACCCTGTTCCACAGTCTTCCCTCCCCTTCCTCTGAATCCATCTTACCCTGTTCCACAGTCTTCCTCTTTGCCCAACCACTCTTTAAATACTTTCACCTTTTTATCAGAGCCCACCCCAAGAACCCCTAAATAATCACTACTTCTACTACTACTGCTGACTCTTACCTTCCCTCAGACCCCCATCCCTGTCCCGTTCAGGAGTCCCTCACAGTGGTCTCCGTGGTGTGTGGCTCTAAAAGCCACGTTTCAGAGAGGAACCCCCTGGCCTCAATGTAACAACTACGGCTATGGCACCCTGAGAAGTGGAGAACCCAGGCTGGTGGAGTGGTGGAGTCCCTTTGAGTAGAGAGCTAACTGGCCCTTTTTGTTCTTTGTGACAGTTGAGAAACATACAATTTGAACACACATCCACTTCAGACAGTGTAAATGTATTTGTATCTGATAATGCATAGATATCCAGTTGTAATCAGAGGTATTCACATGCCCCTCCCTCCTGTATCTTCCCCATCTTTTCCAGTCATAAAAAAAAGAGAAAAAAAAAAAGAGTTTACATTTAATTGAGCGAAAGCATTCTTAAACCCTGGGTCTCTCAAAAACCCACACAGTTAACCATTTCTACAATAGAACTGAAAATAATTGCAGTTTTATCTGGGTTCACTTATTTGAGTAAATAGCTTGGATGTCGTTGATATTAAATACACAGTAGTACCACCCCTCAGCCTGTTTCCCTTTTCACTCGGACACAGAGCATTGTCTGATGTTACATACATACTGAATTCCAGGTTCCTACTTCTGCTTTCTTTCCTTTACATACATATATGTATAAAAAAAGTATCAGTGTTATATACTGTTTACACTGTATGTATATATAATCTACATACATACATTTACATTATTTATATGGACTTTAAATAAGTTTCATTATTGGTATTCACTTTGATCCAAAGCCCTTTTGAAAAAAAATAAACAGTGCAGTTTATTTGATATAGTTGTATTGCCTCTGTTCTAGTCCCTCATATTCCTGTATTAGTATATACTGTATGTAGTATGTTCCTCTCTTAACACTCATGGTCCACTGCCCTGACAACATGTGAAGCTCTTAGCTGGGGTGACTGACACATGACATGTCATATGTTACAATGCACAAGCATTTGGCTAATACTAAGTTAAATTCCTCGTATGAGACAATGAGTTTCCGTTTGAGCGCTACTAACATGCATTAATAATCAGTTTCATTCAGTGCACTGTAATACAATTTCAGCTTATGACGATACAAGGGGCCATGTTTGTAATGGACTCACCATGACATGGGTTTCATAAGGGGGCTGAGAAACTAACCAAGGTCTAACACTAGTAAGGGTCAGGTTGCAGTTTGAGGCCTGTGTGGGAGAGGCTGGGATATTCTCCCTCACCCTTGACTCAATGTGAGCAAAGTATGTGCTACAACGGAGGCCCTCGACATTTCATTTGGCAACTTGTGAGTGAAGTGGAAATTAGTGTGGGTACGTTTGAGTGTGTGCACCAGGTTACAAAAGTGCAACGTTACATAGAAACATGCAGGATTAATCTTTTAGCCACAACTGTACTTAGTCGTCCCATGGACTAGATAAAGGTCCCTCAGAGCAAAGCAGATTAAAAAAACTAAACGCTTGGTCTCAACCTTCCACATACAGTCTTTGAACAAAATCTCAAAAACACATAAAAATAAACATTGTACTGTTCTTCAGAGCATAAACTCAAATGCCAGTGCAGAAACTAGTGGCAACAAAATTTAAGTTTTTACTTTAAAACTGAGTAACCAGAAATAGTTTGTTCAGGGTTACTGGTTTTGGAAATGGTGAGAGGGTTAGGGGTTCATTAATTCTTGGTTGCAGTTGCCTAATGAAATACTATATGCCCCAGGTCAGCTTGCTACTACAGTACTGTACCTCTCTAAGGGTAACAAAGTGCAAAGAGTCAAGCTGGGCTATGTTAAGTAGTAATAATGTCCAGCTTTGGCATAGAATGCAGTGCATCATACCAAATCATTATCTGGCCTTGGACAGTTAAAAGTCTACAAAGTCGCCTAGCTGTCGGCCATTTCCACCCTCCCAGAGGAACTACAGGAGCTAACCCTACTAGGTTGTAGCAGTCAAATAATAGTGCTCTAATTTTAAAAACATCATCACAGACTGGCTCTCTAATACTGTAGCGTAATAAACATTTGGCATCTGTTTGGTGGCAGAACTACCCTTTTCAGTCAACAGGATCCATCCTGCACAGTCATGTAACTATAGTTCAGGTATTATAAAAGAGACATACGGTGTGTTTTATGCACCTTCATTTTAAGCGTAATTTAAGACGCTATGTGCCCTTTTCACTGACTACAGTATGTGCCAAACATGTCATTAAAATTACAATAATCAACAATAAAATTATATTTTTTAAACTTAATAAATAGTCATGAACTAATTCTTATTGACGAATCCTGATTCAAAACAAAATACAATTCCTCAGTTCAATGTGAGGAAGTCACTTTAAATGCAGATATTGATGAATAAATAAAACATACTGTCTCATAAAATTAAGGTCAACCAATAATAAAGAGTAACTTAATGTAACTCAACAACATCAATTGTAAATGTGCATAATCATGATTCCCTATTCAAAATGGCTGTATTTTCAATGGCACAATGCATCCAAGTTCAGTCTAGCATTTAGGATATGTGGACTGCACTGCACTAAAAGGGAGGTAAACTTCAAATAAAATGAGCACTAACAAGCCAAGGAATGAACCCCTTCACCCATACCCAGTTACCCATACCCTTCACCCATACCCAGTTACCCATACCCTTCACCCATACCCAGTTCATCCCCACCTGACCACAGAGAGACAGGGAGAGAGAGACAGTCAGACAGACAAAGCCAGGGAGAAGGGAGAAAGACAAACAAACATGGAATAAATAATGAGAGGGAGAATATCCTCTCTAATACACAGTAACTCAAGTAGTTCCATAGGACTTTGTGACAGGTCTGGGAGTGCTTTGTGCATTAGTTGTGCATTACTAGCATGTATGCATGCTACGCGGTGAGTGTGTATGTGTGTGTGTATGTGTGTGTACGGTGTGTGTTTGTTCTAAAGTGTATATGCTATGTGCTGCATAGGTTGCAATAGAATGACATCTGAAAGATACTTCAGAAAGAGACTTCCTGCTCAGTGCATATGATATCGTTTAGCCAAATGGTCCGTCTGCTCTAGAAAAATGAATGCATCATTGACGGATCAACTTTGATAAAAGCCATAGGTTGAAATGGTAATTGACACATGAGGATAAGTCAATATCAAATCAACTATTGTTCAAGTGTAACTTCACTTGCAAATCATGATTTTTTTAGTAGACATTTCTGTGTGTATTTCTGATATCAAATCCTTAATCTCCTTTGTGTGTAATCTTCACAGATCCTCTGCCGTGTGTGTTTGTGTGGGAATTTGCAATCCATAATGACCAGTGAGCCGATATCCAATCCTTGTGTGTGTTCCCTAACATTGATAGCCACGCATGTATAATGGTAAGGTGGACACAGATACAGTATGAATATTCTTGCTAGGTGTGCATGTGTCAAAGCCTGCACCAATCCCTATTATGTAAAACACTTTATCTGGCCTTCCATGTACGTCTTCATGAACACAGCCCGAGGTCCTAAACCCTGTTACCCGCTGGTCCTCCTCCAGGCAGGGGGGGCTCAGTCTGAGGGACAGTGGTGGCTGTTGATCCAGAGCAGGTCGTCCAGCACACCCCAGTGCAGGTAGAGGATGGAGCCCACAACCAGCACATGCATGATCTGGTGGCTGTTGCACCAGTAGTCAAAGAGGCCCGGGCGGAAGCGCTCTGGGATGCGCGCGATGTTGATGATCCCACCCAGTACGGCCAGCGCGTCCATGGTGAGGAAGTGTTGCAGCGAGGTGGGGCTGCCGCCGCCCACGCCCACCCAGCGCAGCAGGAAGAAGGAGAAGCGGAATAGGGCCTGCCAGGCAAAGGACCGCAGGCGCCGAACGCTACTCCGCGCCGTGATGGCCGAGTAGATGGCGTAGCTGGACAGCAGGATGTAGACGACCAGAGCCACTGTGCGGGTGAAGGGGTAGCACAGCAGGGTGCTGTAGACGATGGGCAGCGCTCCTGAGGCAAACACAACACACAAAGACAGAGGCAGTCAGTCATTAAACTACACCACAACAGATATTCCCATCCCAGAGAATCATGCACACAGTATAGTATAGTCCCCTGTAGCTCAGTTGATAGAGCATGGTGCTTGCAATGCCAGGGTTGTGGGTTCGTTTCCCACGGGGGGCCAGTATGAAAATGTATGCACTCACTAACTGTAAGTCGCTCTGGATAAGAGCGTCTGCTAAATGACTAAAATGTTAAAAAAAATATTCTATAGCCATAATATACTATACTGAATGCAGTTCAACTTTAGGCTACTCATTCTCACATATAGCCTACACCCATGCTAAATAACTCAGCCATGGAGCCCTTCCCTTGTGGAATCATGGACTCTCAACTGACTATAATTCCATTATGGCTATACACCATATGCAGTATTGGGGTCATTCCACGAAATTAGTGCCTTTTGCGTCCCTTTGATATTTTAGGTAGAAATTGTGCACCAATATAGATTTGTTTTAAAAGTCTGTTATATTCAATGAAGTGCCCTTTAATATAGACCAGATGGAGAATTCAATCAATCTGATTAAAAAAGACTTGCTAAAGTGCCAAAATTCAGCATGTCCCTCCGTGCACCCTCTGTGACTTCCAGGAAGATTTCAACCCACTTAACCCCAAAATATCTAAAGGTTTTCACGATAATTGTAAAGTCCTAGTTATTTTGTTGCTTTGACAAAGTCATTTCTGAAGATTATTATTTATTTAACGTGATTAGTGATTCATTTCAAGGAAGAAAAAAAACCTATCCCTCATTTGAAGGTCAACCCTGTTACGTGAAATGAACTCTCGTTTTAAGATGGTGAAACTACTCCTTTTTAAATATTTTTTTCAAAAGAAACATCGAACATCTAATAATCAAATTATCGTCGAAAAGCAGGTGAGCTGGTTCTACTCTTTTTGGCCATTTTCTGGTGTTTTGTGGTGTAAAACTGAGTGGGTCGAGCATAACACGTCAACCCTGTGACCCATATAGACAGGCTAGAAATGTTTTAACAATTAAAATGTTTTTGTTAAACATTCATTCAATTACCCCTCCCTGTTGCACACAACAAGCTTCCATTTCCCCTGTCACAAAGGGATTTATGGCTGATTTAAGATTACATTGTCACCCCTGTTACAGTCAACCCTGTTACTGCTGGTGAAGAAGTTGAAGTTCAAGGTTGGTTTATTTTACAGAAACAAAGCATGTCTGACTTTTGATAATAGGAAGGAAATTGTCCAGGCCACTTATGTCTATTTTAGATTATGGGGCTATTATCTATATGCATGGAACAGCATCTACACTTAAACCACTAGATGCTGTTTTCCATTGTGCCCTTACTGGTGATGTTATAGAACTCACCATTGTGTTTTGTATCAAAAAGTGGGTTGGGCCTCTTTGTAGTAAGGAGACAGCAGCATTCTCTTGTGTTTATTTACAAAGCACTCATGCAGAAACTTCCTATGTATCTACTATCATTATTCATTCAATTTAGACTTATAAATGAAAAAATCCGGTCACAGGCTTGGATAACACTGGAGGCCCCTTCAGTCTCCACAGAGTTGGGTAAAGCTGCTTTGAGTTTTTTTGCGGCCTTTATGTGGAACAACTCACAGAGAGCTCTGAAATGAGATGTGATCAGAGACCTCCATGTTGATAAATGTGTCTGTTTTTCTTAATATGCTTTGTAATTTTGTATATCTACAGTACCAGTCAAAAGTTTGGACACACCTACTCATTCAAGGTTTTTCTTTATTTTTACTATTTTCTACATTGCAGAATAATAGTGAAGACATCAAAACTATGAAATAACACATATTGAATCATGTATTAACCAAAAAAGTGTTAAACAAATCAAAATATATTTTATATTTGCGATTCTTCAAAGTAGCCACCCTTTGCCTTGATGATAGCTTTGCACACTCTTGGCATTCACCTGGAATGCATTTCAATTAACAGGAGTGCCTTTTTAAAAGTTAAAAGTTAATTTGTGAAATTTCTTTCCTTCTTAATGCATTTGAGCCAGTCAGTTGTGTTGTGACAAGGTAGGGGTGGTATACAGAAGATAGCCCTATTTGGTAAAAGACCAAGTCCATATTATGGGAAGAACAGCTCAAATAAACAAAGAGAAATGACAGTCCATCATTACTTTAAGACATGAAGGTCAGTCAATCCGGGAAATTTCAAGAACTTTGAACGTTTCTTCAAGTGCAGTCGCAAAAACCATCAAGCGCTATGATGAAACTGGCTCTCATGAGGACCGCCACAGGAAAGGAAGACCCAGAGTTACCACTGCTGCAGAGGATAAGTTCATTAGAGTTAAATGCACCTCAGATTGCAGCCCAAATAAATGCTTCACAGAGTTCAAGTAACAGACACATCGCAACATCAACTGTTCAGAGGAGACTGCGTGAATCAGACCTTCATGGCCGAATTGCTGCAAAGAAACCACTCTTGAAGGACACCAATAAGAAGAAGAGACTTGCTTGGGTCCAGAAACACGAGCAATGGACATTCGACCGGTGGAAATCTGTTGTTTGGTCTGATGAGTCCAAATTTGAGATTTTTGGTTCCTACCGCCGTGTCTTTGTGAGACGCAGAGTTGGTGAACAGATGATCTCTGCATGTGTGGTTCCCACCGTGAAGCATGGAGGAGGTGGTGTGATGGTGCTTTGCTGGTGACACTGTCTGTGATTTATTTAGTATTCAAGGCACACTTAACCAGCATGTCTACCACAGCATTCTGCAGTGATACGCCATCCCATCTGGTTTGGGCTTAGTGGGACTATGATTTGTTTTTCAACAGGACACCTCCAGGCTGTGTAAGGGCTATTAGGAGAGTGATGGAGTGCTGCATCAGATGACCTGGCCTCCACAATCACCAGACCTCAACACAATTGAGATGTTTGGGATGAGTTGGACCACAGAGTGAAGGAAAAGAAGCCAACAAGTGCTCAGCATATGTGGGAACTCCTTCAAGACTGTTGGAAAAGCATTCCTCATGAAGCTGGTTGAGAGAATACCAAGAGTGTGCAAAGCTGTCATCAAGGCAAAGGGTGGCTACTTTGAAGAATCTCAAATATAAAATATATTTTGATTTGTTTAACACTTTTTCGGGTTACTACATGATTCCATATGTGTTATTTCATAGTTTTGATGTCTTCACTATTATTCTACAATGTATAAAATAGTACAAATAAAGAAAAACCCTTGAATGAGTAGGTGTGTCCAAACTTTTGACTGGTACTATATATGAACGGTGTATTTATGCAGGGCTCATCTGAAAACAAGACCCTAGTCTCAGTATGACTTCCCTGTCAAAATAAAGGTTTAATAATAATAATTATAATAATAATTATAATAATACTTTATTTGGCACTTAATAGGCACTTACTATAGTAATTTTTTTATGAGATGGGAAAATGTTATTTAAAAAAAATTAAGTTATACATGTGCTCTTCATGACAAAGTGTGAAATCAAACTTTTTTTCCCCACCAAGTTACACATCTCAAAAGGCACCGAATTGTTGGAATGACCAATTGGTTATTGGATACTCAAGATGATTTGCATAAATGTAAATGAAAATGGATTGCACAAAAAGAGTGTGCCAGACAGTGTAAACAGAAAACAAAAGGCTGGAAGAGAAAGGAGAGAAGGAGATAAAACAATGTAGAGAGAGAGAATGAAAGAATCAATGAGAACAGAGAGCTTTTAGTTGCTACCCAGAAGCCCCTATGCTTACCCAGCGTGTTGATCATGCAGATGCCGCACATGTCGAGGGTGAGGAGGGTGTGGTAGACGGGCTCTCCTCCCTCGTGGTTCATGAAGAGGTGGTAGAGTACAGAGCCCAGCTGGGGGGACAGGCAGGCCAGGAAGTGGACCACACCCAGCCATGTCACACTGATCTGGGACCAGGGGAAGTTGAGCGGGATGAGGAACAGGAAGCAGAGTAGAGGGATACCTGTTGAGAGGGGGTGAAGGGGAAAACAGGGTTCAGTCAAATAGGCCGAAATCTTGCTGAAAACTAGCACCAGCTTTACCAATACAAAAAGTGTGCAGTTTGAACTACTGTACTGGAAAGTTTATTTTCACCTGTTATTATATTCCAATGAAATGACAAAAAAGGTCAGATGTGTTATGAATGTCCAATCACATTAGCAATACGACATAGCGCTACTGCATAGACACCATTTTTTTCACCTTCCACAAGCTCTTGTTTTGCTTCAGCAACAATTACTGCTGCACTACAGGGCAATTCCACAGTAACTGAATTACGCAGAGACTGTATGGCAAGCAAAAAACAACTATGTACAATGACTACTTTGAACAATTTACACACCAGGGTTTCTCCCCAGGACTTTTTAACAAGGTGGTGCTGCAGAGTACATACAGCCGGGGGGGGGGGGCTCAGAGATTTTTGAACACCTGTAACTGCCATTCCCTGCAATCTAGAGCAAACAACGGTCTTATATGATAACAAATCAAGTTAAAAAAAAAATATATATATATATGGTTCGCTCCTACAGACAGTGAGTCACGTGGCCTGCTATATAAAGCAGGCAGACAGGCATCCAGTTACTGTTCGATTGAACGCTAGGATGACCTATGCGACTTTGAGCGTGGTACGATTGTCCAGTATCTCAGAAACGGCTGGCCTCCTGGGATTTTCATGCATGATAGAGTCTAAGGTTTACTGAGAATGGTGCGACAAACAAAAAGCATTCAGTCAGCATAGCCCTGTGGGCGAAAACTGCTTGTTGATGAGAGAGGTCAAAGGAGAATGGCAAGAATCGTGCAAGCCAACAGGCAGGCCACAAACAGGCAAATAATGGCGCAGTAGAGCGGCATCTCGGAACACACAACTCGTCGGTCCTTGTCACGGATGGGCTATTGCAGCAGACGACCCTTCCGGGTTCCACTCCTATCAGCTAAAAACAAGAAGAAGAGGTTCCAATGGGAACACGATCCCCAGCACTGGACAACTAAGGAGTGGAAAAACATCGCCTGGTCCGACGAATCACGGTTCCTGTTATGTCATGCTGATGGCAGAGTCGGGATTTGGCCTAAGCAGCATGGCTCCTAGGCTTCATCCTGCCTGGTGTCAACGGTACAGGCTGGTGGCGGTGGTGTAATGGTGTGGATAATGTTTTCCTGGCACACGTTAGGCCCCTTGTTACCAATTGAGCAACGTTTGAACACCAACCACACCTTGTAGAATCCATGCCCTGAAGAATTCATTCTGTTCTGGAAGCAAAAGTGGGTCCGACCCGGTACTAGATGGGTGTACCTAATAAACTTGCCACTGTGTGTAAGTGCCATCAGAAAGTATTCATACCCCTTGACTTAAATAGATGTCTTTTCCTCACCCATCTACACACAATACCCCATAATGACAAAGTGAAAACATGTTTTTAGAAATGTTAGCAAATTTATTGAAAATGAAATACCGAAATATCTAATTTACATAGGTATTCACACCCCTTTGCTATGACACTCCAAATTGAGCTCAGGTTCATCCAATTTCCTTTGATCATCCTTGAGATGTCACTACAATTTGATTGGAGTCCACCTGTGGCCAATTAAATTGTTTGGACATGATTTAGAAAGAAACACACCTGTCAATATAAGGTCCCACAGTTGACAGTGCATGTCAGAGCTGAAACTATCCCATGATGTCCAAGGAACTGTTCGTACATCTCTGACACTGTGATGAGGCATATATCTGTGGAAGGGCATAAAACTATTTGTAGTGTTGAAAGTTTCCAAGAGCACAGTGGTCTATCCAGACTCTGCCTAGAGCTGGCCATCTGACCAAACTGAGCAACCGGGCAAGAAGGACCTTGGTCAGGGAGGTGACCAAGAACCCAATGACCACTCTGACAGAACTACAGAGTTCCTTGGATGAGATGGGACAACCTGCCAGAAGGACAACAGTCTCTACAGCACTTTAAGGGAAAGTGGCCAGACGGAAGCCACATCTGAGAAAAGGCACATGACAGCATGCCTGGAGTTTGCAAAAATGCATGTGAAAGACTGATAGCATAAGGCAACAGATTATGTGGTTTACTATTTGGCCTGAATGCAAAACACTATGTCTGAAGAAAACCAGGCACAGCACATCAACCGTCTAACACCATCCCTACTGTGCAGAATGGTGGTGGCAGCATCATGCTATGGGAATGCTTTTCAGCGGCAGGGATTGGGAGACTGATAAGGATAGAGGGAACAATGAATGGAGCCAAATACAGGCAAATCCTTGATGAGAACCTGCTTCAGAGTGCAAACAACCTTAGACTGGGGCGAAGATTTACGTTCCAACAGGACAATGACCCCAAGCATACAGCCAAAGCAACGCTGGAATGCTTGAATCCCATTGAAAATCTGTGGAAAGACTTGAAGATTGCTGTTCACCGCCACTCCCCATCTAATTTAACAGAACTTGAGAAAATCTGCAAGGAAGAATGGGAGAAAATCCCCAAATTCAGATGTGCATAGCTGATACAGACATACCCAAGACGACTCAAAGCTGTAATCGCCGCCAAAGGTGTGAATACTTATTTAAATTAGATATTTATGTATTTCATTTTCAATACATTTGCAAAAATGGCTAAAACATGTTTTCACTTTGTCATTATCGGGTATTGTGTG
This sequence comes from Coregonus lavaretus, assembly GCF_964263955.1. Classification (NCBI taxonomy): domain Eukaryota; kingdom Metazoa; phylum Chordata; class Actinopteri; order Salmoniformes; family Salmonidae; genus Coregonus; species Coregonus lavaretus. The sequence continues at coordinate 51,176,680 of NC_139989.1, forward strand.
TAGATCGGTGAAAAATAATAATATCTTTAATCCATTTTGAATTCAGGCTGTAACAACAAATGTGGAACAAGTCAAGGGGTATGAATACTTTCTGAAGGCACAGTTTTTTTCCTTTCTCTCTTACATTCTTTGGGAGAACCCTGCACAGTAAATACAAATAAAACAACATTTACTGGAAAAACTGTGCAGATGCAAAGATGCACAGTTCTTTCCTGTGAAAAATCGCAGTGTAAATCCGTTACCATGGAATTGCCCTTTAACTACAGAGATGTGTTGTAGGTTGCTTCACTTAGGCTATTGGGAGGTGCTTGGTGAGCAAAAACAGGTCCTTGAAATTTGATACACACATATCACTCTCCTCCACATCCCACCTTCTTCCCCGTCTTTCGTTCACTCTGCCTTTCCCAATGTCAAATCATTTGTCCTGGCCAGGTGATACAGCCAATGCCATCTAACACCAGAGGAGGCTGGTGGGAGTAGTTATAGGAGGACAGGCTCTTTGTAATGGCTGGAATGGAATAAATGGAATGGAGTCAAACATGTGATTTCCATGTTTGATGTGTTTGACACCGTTCCATTTATTCCATTCCAGCCATTACAATGAGCCCATCCTCCTTTAGCTCCTCCCACCAGCCTCCTGTCTAACACGTCTATTTTGAGTGTAATATCTCTTCTGCACCCCTCCCTCCCAACCACACTCAGCACTACTGAACAGTACAACTGGACAGGCTCTCTAAGGCTGCATTTACACAGGCAACCCAAGTCTGTTTTTTCCCCCAATAATTGCTCTTTTGACCAATCACATCAGATCCTTTTCAGAGCTGATCTGATTGGTCAAAAGACCAATTAGTGAAAAAAAGATAAGAATTGGGCTGCCTGTGTAAATGCAGCCTAAGAGGTCCAAAGTATGATTGCTACTCTTTAGACAGGAGGTGTGTGTTTCTATCCAAAAGTATTCCGGCTGTTGACCCTATTGTGCAAATGTAGCATGTAGACTCCATTTGTGTGATCCTATATGGTTTTCAGGTGCAATATATTACCAAAAATAGGACCTGTGTGACTTCATCACCTTGAAATACAGTGGGGGGAAAAAGTATTTAGTCAGCCACCAATTGTGCAAGTTCTCCCACTTAAAAAGATGAGAGGCCTGTAATTTTCATCATAGGTACACATCACCTATGACAGACAAAATGAGAAAAAAAAATCCAGAAAATCACATTGTAGGATTTTTTATGAATTTATTTGCAAATTATGGTGGAAAATAAGTATTTGGTCAATAACAAAAGTTTCTCAATACTTTGTTATATACGCTTTGTTGGCAATGACACAGGTCAAACGTTTTCTGTAAGTCTTCACAAGGTTTTCACACACTGTTGCTGGTATTTTGGCCCATTCATCCATGCAGATCTCCTCAAGAGCAGTAATGTTTTGGGGCTGTCGCTGGGCAACACAGACTTTCAACTCCCTCCAAAGATTTTCTATAGGGTTGAGATCTGGAGACTGGCTAGGCCACTCCAGGACCTTGAAATGCTTCTCACGAAGCCACTCCTTCGTTGCCTGGGCGGTGTGTTTGGGATCATTGTCATGCTGAAAGACCCAGCCACGTTTCATCTTCAATGCCCTTGCTGATGGAAGGAGGTTTTCACTCAAAATCTCACGATACATGGCCCCATTCATTCTTTCCTTTACATGGATCAGTCGTCCTGGTCCCTTTGCAGAAAAACAGCCCCAAAGCATGATGTTTCCACCCCCATGCTTCACAGTAGGTATGGTGTTCTTTGGATGCAACTCAGCATTATTTGTCCTCCAAACACGACGAGTTGAGTTTTTACCAAAAAGTTCTATTTTGGTTTCATCTGACCATATGACATTCTCCCAATCCTCTTCTGGATCATCCAAATGCACTCTAGCAAACTTCAGACGGGCCTGGACATGTACTGGCTTAAGCAGGGGGCCACGTCTGGCACTGCAGGATTTGAGTCCCTGGCGGCGTAGTGTGTAACTGATGGTAGGCTTTGTTACTTTGGTCCCAGCTCTCTGCAGGTCATTCACTAGGTCCCCCCGTGTGGTTCTGGGATTTTTGCTCACCGTTCTTGTGATCATTTTGACCCCACGGGGTGAGATCTTGCGTGGAGCCCCAGATCGAGGGAGATTATCAGTGGTCTTGTATGTCTTCCATTTCCTAATAATTGCTCCCACAGTTGATTTCTTCAAACCAAGCTGCTTACCTATTGCAGATTCAGTCTTCCCAGCCTGGTGCAGGTCTACAATTTTGTTTCTGGTGTCCTTTGACAGCTCTTTGGTCTTGGCCATAGTGGAGTTTGGAGTGTGACTGTTTGAGGTTGTGGACAGGTGTCTTTTATACTGATAACAAGTTCAAACAGGTGCCATTAATACAGGTAACGAGTGGAGGACAGAGGAGCCTCTTAAAGAAGAAGTTACAGGTCTGTGAGAGCCAGAAATCTTGCTTGTTTGTAGGTGACCAAATACTTATTTTCCACCATAATTTGCAAATAAATTAATTAAAAATCCTACAATGTGATTTTCTGGATTTTTTTTTCTCAATTTGTCTGTCATAGTTGACATGTACCTATGATGAAAATTACAGGCCTCTCCCATCTTTTTAAGTGGGAGAACTTGCACAATTGGTGGCTGACTAAATACTTTTTTTCCCCACTGTATATAAATATAAAATAAATATATGCCATTTAGCAGACGCTTTTATCCAAAGCGACTTACAGTCATACATCCGTATTTATGTAGCCTATTTTCTGAATGATTTTATGCTGCAAGAATATTGCAATAACCTTTTTCTCTGAATGACAAACCTTTTTCTCTGAACGTGCTTTTTCTTTTAATTACTTTTCTCTGAATGACGAATAGCATAGTAAGGGAGAGGTTAAGCTGCCTGTCAATCAATCAATCAATCAATCATTCCTGGTCTTAATAAAGGTTTCCTCCTCCTTTCAGGCATTAATTCCCCCTTGCCCTGGTGATCACTAATCCTGTCTGTTTTACTGACTGTTGGCAGGGTGTGCTGTAAGTAAAACTGAAGGAGTTGGCTGACACTAAAACGCAACAATCCTTTGGTACACAAGCATCCTTTATACCGTAGCAAGTTGACTTCACTTGAGGTCATCAAGAATCCTATGCTAGAGACCATGGTTTCATATGCAATCTTTGTCACTTCAATCTGAAAATGAAGAGGAGTTTTAGAGAGACAGACAGCCTTCTCCTTCTCTGCCCAACACATATACTGAAATTATAAGAGTATGTGTGCAAATTAATTTTGAATAACTATAACTTGTTACCATACTATCTGACATTATTACCACACTATTACCAATTTATTATGTGCTGTAATGTACTACCATGCGCTACCAAAACTTTACATAAAGCTTATCATGTTAGTCATCAGCTGGTGATGAGATTTTTCTTTGGTTTTGCCTGTAGCAACTTACTGTGATTCAACTAACTACAATGGCAAGCTGCTTGCTAGTTAGCTAGCCAGCTAACATTTTCCATGGCTGCTGTCACTGGTCACAGTATGGAGCGATTTCAGTGCCAACAGAAACTGTATTTGAATTCAACATTTTTGAATTTGTAATGCACAAATTGAATCATTGAATTCATAAATTGAACTTGTATTTCATGATTTAAAACTGAATTGAATGAACAGTTTTAAAGTTCAATTTCAATTGAAATAAATATTCAAATTCAATATGGTAGATATTGCATTCATTGTCTGTGTATCAAGTTTACAAACTATCATTTTAAGTTGATCAAAGCTTCATATATTCAACATCTCAGATGCATTCAGATTCAGTTTTCAAATTCAGTTCTCTAAATTCAGATTCAAAACCAGAGGCAACATCCTGGTACTTTGTCAGCAAGGAATGGTAGAAGAGAACAGATAGAATAAAATGTTCTACGGGTGAAACAGGGTTCCGGCGGTTTCTGGAGCCAATGTGGCATGTTTAATTTATTTTCTTCTGATTCATTTGGCCCTAGCATTTGAACCATTTTGGCTATAAGCTATTATGACCCCATTCCTGAAAGCTAAGACTCTCTTGAATATTGTCATGCCTTCTGTTCCCCTCTATGATGCTCACAGGACGTGCAAGACACGTAAGGGAGTGTGACAAAAATAAACGCAATTCGGCCCCAATAAGAATATAGTTGAATAGCCCTGTCATAGCCCTTCTAAGGATAGCTTTTCCACTCCCTATTTAATCTTGCTCTTGTGACTGACTGGGTTCGAACCAGGTCTCCAGCATGTCACAAGACTGTGTTAGCCCCACTTAGCTAAATCCCATATGGATGAGTTCAGGAAGCTACCATAAGTCTTCAAGTCTCCAGCAAGGTTACTCAGTAAAAGAGCGTGGACCTCGGTTACATTTCACCCGCCTTTGACCTCATACTCACGGCACCAATATAACTGACTGGGTTCGAACTCATGCCTACTGCAGAACAACACTTTCTGTGGCAAACAAAAGCAGAAGAATCTGTTTACCACATTTAATGAGAGTGCAACAGCGGTGGTTTGGTGATCCATGCATGTGATGAACAACCTTGCCTGAGACCTGAAGACATGATTTGGTTCTAAACCAGGTCTCCTGTGCGCCAGACAATACAACTTTTCAGGTCTCAGAGTACTCATCACGCAAGCATGGATACACTTCACCCCACTATGACCTCCTCCTCGAAGAGACCCATCCAAGTCACTTTAGCTCAGCAGGTTAACAAAGTCTTAGCCCAGTCAGTCACATTATAATGAGTACCCTTGCCGGAGACTCGAAACGAATATGTCTAACATGTCAAACTAACACATCTTCTGATCTCAGGCAAGGTTCTCATTACATATGCATGGTCACAGAAGGCACAACCATGTTCCGAGTTTTAGCTTTCAGGAAAGGGGTCATAATAGCTTATAGCCCAAAGAGTTCAAACGCTAGAGCCAAATTCAACGGAATAAAATAAATTCAACATGCCACATTGGCTTCAGAAAATGGCTGAAACCTGTTTAACACAGAGCGCAGGGTTCTCCCCAATGTAAGAGGGGTGCTGCGCCACCTTGTAGACTGGCTGCACCACTACAGTGAGGGAAAAAAGTATTTAATCCCCTGCTGATTTTGTACGTTTGCCCACTGACAAAGACATGATCAGTCCATAATTTTATTGGTAGGTTTATTTGAACAGTGAGAGACAGAATAACAACAAAAAAATCCAGAAAAACGCATGTAAAAAATGTTATAAATTGATTTGCATTTTAATGAGGGAAATAAGTATTTGACCCCTCTGCAAAACATGATTTAGTACTTGGTGGAAAAATCCTTGTTGGCAATCACAGAGGTCAGACGTTTCTTGTAGTTGGCCACCAGGTTTGCACACATCTCAGGAGGGATTTTGTCCCACTCCTCTTTGCAGATCTTCTCTAAGTCATTAAGGTTTCGAGCCTGACGTTTGGCAACTCGAACCTTCAGCTCCCTCCACAGATTTTCTATGGGATTGAGGTCTGGAGACTGGCTAGGCCACTCCAGGACCTTAATGTGCTTCTTCTTGAGCCACTCCTTTGTTGCCTTGGCCGTGTGTTTTGGGTCATTGTCATGCTGGAATACCCATCCATGACCCATTTTCAATGCCCTGGCTGAGGGAAGGAGGTTCTCACCCAAGATTTGACAGTACATGGCACCGTCCATCATCCCTTTGATGCGGTGAAGTTGTCCTGTCCCCTTAGCAAAAACACCCCCAAAGCATAATGTTTCCACCTCCATGTTTGACGGTGGGGATGGTGTTCTTGGGGTCATAGGCAGCATTCCTCCTCCTCCAAACACGGCGAGTTGAGTTGATGCCAAAGAGCTCGATTTTGGTCTCATCTGACCACAACACTTTCACACAGTTCTCCTATGAATCATTCAGATGTTCAATGGCAAACATCAGACGGCATGTATATGTGCTTTCTTGAGCAGGGGGACCTTGCGGGCGCTGCAGGATTTTAGTCCTTCACGGCGTAGTGTGTTACCAATTGTTTTCTTGGTGACTATGATCCCAGCTGCCTTGAGATCATTGACAAGATCCTCCCGTGTAGTTCTGGGCTGATTCCTCACCGTTCTCATGATCATTGCAACTCCACGAGGTGAGGTCTTGCATGGAGCCCCGGGCCGAGGGAGATTGACAGTTACTTTGTGTTTCTTCCATTTGCGAATAATCGCACCAACTGTTGTCACCTTCTCACCAAGCTGCTTGGCGATGGTCTTGTAGCCCATTCCAGCCTTGTGTAGGTCTACAATCTTGTCCCTGACATCCTTGGAGAGGTGTCTTTTATACAGGTAACAAACTGAGATTAGGAGCACTCCCTTTAAGAGTGTGCTCCTAATCTCAGCTCGTTACCTGTATAAAAGACACCTGGGAGCCAGAAATCTTTCTGATTGAGAGGGGGTCAAATACTTATTTCCCTCATTAAAATGCAAATCAATTTATAACATTTTTGACATGCGTTTTTTCTGGATTTTTTTGTTGTTATTCTGTCTCTCGCTGTTCAAATAAACCTAACATTAAAATGATAGACTGATCATTTCTTTGTCAGTGGGAAAACGTACAAAATCAGCAGGGGATCTAATACTTTTTTCCCACACGGTATGTAAAAGAACTAAAAAGTAAATGTTTTTATTTATTTGTTAGCATTTAATAGAGTCTTTTTTGCTCTAGATTGCAGGAAATGGCACTTACGTGTAAAAAAAATGTCAAAATCTCCAAAGGCAGTCACTGCCCCGCTCCAGGCCTCCCCCGGCTGTACTCTGCAGCACCACCTTGTTAAAACATCTTGGAGAGAACCCTGGAGCGTGTGAATCTATCTGTTATTTTCTACCATTCCTTGCTGGCAAAGTACTAGGATGTTGTCTCTGGTTTTGAATCTGAATTTAGAGAACTGAATTTGAAAAGTGAATCTGAATGCATTTGAGAAGTTGAATATATGAAACTTTGTTAAACTTTAAATGATATTTTGTCAACTTAATACACAGACAATGAATGCAATATCTACCATATTGAAATGGAATATATAAATATTAAATGTGAATATTTAATTCAAATGAAATTGAATTTTAAAACTGAATGCAATATTCATTCAATTCAGTTTCAAATCATGAAATACAAGTTGAATTTATGAATTCAATAATTAAATTTGGGCATTACAAATCTAAAAATATATAATTTAAATTCAATATCTTTAATACAAATAGAAAAATATTAAATTCAAATAGTTTCTGTTGGCACTGAAATCGCTCCATAGCAAAGCCTTCACCCAGGCACTGCACTGTCGCTAGCGAGGTAGCAAACCCATTCATTAATTTCAAATCAAAATCAAATGTTATTTGTCACATACACGTGTTTAGCAGATGTTATAGTGGGTGTAGCGAAATGCTTGTAAAGCGCTAAAGCGTTAGCTAGTGGTTGCTAGCCAACCAACAAGTTATCTTCATCCCAAAATATTTAAAACTCACCATGTGTGTATATGTTTCCCAGTTCGTTGTGCATGTAAAAAAGGCTTCTGATACAGTCTTGGACAGAAGATATTGGTCGGTATCCAGTCAGGACGTATTTGTTGAATTGAAGATGAGGAGGTGAATTCGCCCAGTCTAATAGTCTGGGTCCATTTAAAAATGCCATAGCAACCAAAATAGTTAAAACGACGCCGCCAAAAAAGTAAAATAATGACTGTACACCTATATACACATATAACAGAATTATTGCGAATAAAAATTTATTAGACACCATTGATAAAATCTGGGGGGTTTAGCTAGCTATAATGTGCTGCTAGCTACATAGCTAGTTAGCTCCCATAGCTACCGTGGCGATCTAGCGACAGAAAACCAGTTCTTTCTTTTCAGCACCACACTACCCGGTGACAGCGTTTTTATCCCGCTGTTTGCTTTTAAAAACCGCTACTTGTGTCAACCACAGGGGTTGACAAAGCCGAGGCCAACCACATACATGGTGTAAGCCCATGGTATACATTACATATTACATTTAATTGCCGACATAACACCCAACATCTCTCGGAGGTTAGCTAACAAAATATAATTCATGGTAATTGCTAGCTAGCTAGTTACTCAATGTGTAGCAAGCTAGCGTACAACATTCCACGGCACATAGCATTAGTCATAGTTAGTTCATCTGCACCAGTCCAGTGGCTAGCTTGCGTTAGTTTAGCTACTTCCATCCGTCACCTTGATACCGCTGACTACAGAGGATTGGGTTTAGCGGTCAGATTTCCAATGCAGGACTAACGTTAGCAGGTCATAACGTAAAAGCAGCTAAAATCTCGCGCACAATTATCTCTATTGTTTTTACAAAAATATCCATATTCTGGTTGCAGCTAGCTGCTAGCTAGTTTGTCACCGACCAACAACTGCAGATGTCTGGAGATGGAGTGCGATGGAACGCGTTAGCGTGCTGCTGCTGTGATTTGCACCGGGAGATTTCAAACAAATATGTATAAGGAAGATGTCACTCCGACACCAAAAAATACAGATTTTCGTGTCCAAATCTTCTCTCAGATTGATACCCCCATTTCCCATCAAGATTCCGTCAAACTCTTGTTAAATGTGGCTCGTTTGTTCACCGGCGTCGAGTCCCTCGCATCGGATGATTGATGCCCTGTACCCGGCAGTGACGCTCTAATCCAATGTGGGTATAGAGCGGTACTGAAGAGAATCGACAAGTGAGTGCGAGGGATTTACACTGGGATTTTATGAGAAAACAGCACAAGGGAGACAGGGACAATACCTCACCAGTCACTGTCTAGTATTATTTTGGAATAATGTTTAATAATGGCTGCACCAATAATTAGGCTATCCTCTCTCTAGAATTTAGGAGACATGATGGCAAAAACAAACAAAGTTATTTGTATATTAATCTTATATCTTCTCCTATGTGTTTTTCTAATTACTTTCACGTAGTTAACACATTTAGGCCTACAACAGCAAAGTTTATTTTAACATACACAAAAATGCACATAGGATAAGAAGGTGAGAGGTTGATTGTAGTGCCAGCCAGGGTGGCGGGTGCCATGTCAATCAACCAGCCCTCGCAGTTTGCGCTCTACGTTCACCGTTCATTAGCCAATAGGAAAGCATATAACATGAACACGCCATTACTAAACCAATTGGAGCACAGAATTGTGTTCATGGGTGTGTTCATAGATTATATTTCTATGGGTGTGTTTCTATCTGATATGATACTGTAGTTGTGAGAGGGCCAATCATAGAGAAAATATATTGTTGGAGGTATGCCTAATAATTCTAATTGACTGTATAGATTGTGATTCAATAAAAATACAATCGTTCACCAAAAAGTAATAACTTAGTTACTAGGAGCATATGAATGTTTCTCTAAATATGAATCTAAAATCTTGTTTCCACGCTCTCTTTCTTTCTTTCTGTCTCTTTCAATTCAATTCAATTCAAGGGCTTTATTAGCATGGGAAACATATGTTTACATTGCCAAAGCAAGTGAAATGGATAAACAAAAGTGAAATAAACAATAAAAAGTGAACAGTAAATATTACACTCACATAAGTTCCAAAATGTCATATTATGTCTATATACGGTGTTGTAACGATGTGCAAATAGTTAAAGTACAAAAGGGACAATAAATAAATATGGGTTGTATTTACAACAGTGTTTTTTCTTCACTTGTTGCCCCTTTCTTGTGGCAACAGGTCACAAATCTTGCTGCTGTGATTGCACACTGTGGTATTTCACCCAATAGATAAAATCCTTCTTTTTACGCTGCTGCTACTCTCTGTTTATTATCTATGCATAGTCACTTTACCTCTACCCACATGTACATATTACCTCAATTACCTCGACTAACCTGTGCCCCCGCACATTGACTCAGTACCAGTACCCACTGTATATAGCCTCGCTACTGTTCTTTTACTGCTGCTCTTTAATTATTTGTTATTTTTCTTCTTCTTTTATTTTTACTTATCAATTTTTTACTTAACACTTATTTTTCTTAAAACTGCATTGTTGGTTAAGGGCTTGTAAGTAAGCATTTCACTGTAATGTCTACACATTTTACATTTACATTTCAGTCATTTAGCAGACGCTCTTATCCAGAGCGACTTACAGTTAGTGAGTGCATACATTATTTTATTTTTATTTTTTTCATACTGGCCCCCCGTGGGAATCGAACCCACAACCCTGCCATTGCAAACGCCATGCTCTACCAACTGAGCTACATCCCTGCCGGCCATTCCCTCCCCTACCCTGGACGATGCTAGGCCAATTGTGCGCCGCCCCATGGGTCTCCCGGTCGCGGCCGGCTACAACAGAGCCTGGATTCGAACCAGGATCTCTAATGGCACAGCTAGCACTGCGATGCAGTGCCTTAGACCACTGTGTTGTATTCAGCGCATGTGACAAATAACATGTGATTTGATTTGATTTGATATGGGAGTTTATCAAAATTGGATTTGTGGGTCTGTGTAATCTGAGGGAAATATGTGTCTCTGATATGGTCATACATTTGGCAGGAGGTTAGGAAGTGCAGCTCAGTTTCCACCTCATTTTGTGGGCAGTGTGCACATAGCCTGTCTTCTCTTGAGAGCCAGGTCTGCCTACGGCGGCCTTTCTCAATAGCAAGGCCATGCTCACTGAGTATGTAAAGAGTCAAAGCTTTCCTTAATTTTGGGTCAGTCACAGTGGTCAGTTATGCCACTGTGTACTCTGTTTAGGGCCAATTAGCATTCTAGTTTGCTCTGTTTTTTTGTTAATTCTTTCCAATGTGTCAAGTAATTATCTTTTTGTTTTCTCATGATTTGGTTGGGTCTAAATGTGTTGCTGTCCTGGGGCTCTGTGGGGTCTGTTTGTGTTTGTGAACAGAGCCCCAGGACAAGCTTGCTTAGGGGACTCTTCTCCAGGTTAATCTCTCTGTAGGTGGTGGCTTTGTTATGGAAGGTTTGGGAATCAATTCCTTTTAGGTGGTTGTAGAATTTAACGGCTCTTTTCTGGATTTTGATAATTAGCGGGTATTGGCCTAATTTTTTACGTTGAACACATAGGATATTTTTGCACTCTCTCTTTCTCCCTCCCGCTCTTTCATATCTAAACTTGAATAACATTATGAGTCTCCAGGGTCGGCCAGTCTCAACATTTCAATAGTTGTCCTATGAGGTGACCCTATGGGTGTAACATGCCATAAATGTCAGTCGCTTTATATGAGAGACTTGATGCCATTGTTAATTTTTTTATAGTTCTGATTAACACATTAAAATTAAGCTTGGAGCTAAGGCAGTGGAATCTCCCTCAAACATGGTAGAGTGCGTCAACTGAGAGTGGGCTGGTTAACATTGTTCCTTCAAATTTTGTCTGATATGGGAACACTTTTTGAATTACGCTGAACAGAAATATAAACGCAACATGCAACAATTTCAAAGATTTTACTGAGTTACAGTTCATATAATGAAATCAGTCAATTGAAATAAATTCATTAGGCCCTAATCTATGGATTTCACATGACTAGGAATACAGATATGCATCTGTTGGTCACAGGTACCTTTAAAGAAAGGTAGGGGCGTGGATCAGAAAACCAGTCAGTATCTGGTGTGACCAGCATTTGCCTCATGCAGCGCGACACATCTCATTTGCATAGAGTTCATCAGGCTGTTGATTGTGGCCTGTGGAATGTTGTCCCACTCCTCTTCAATGGCTGTGCGAAGTTGCTGGATATTGGCGGGAACTGGAACACGCTGTCATACATGTCGATACAGAGCATCCCAAACATGCTCAATGGGTGACATGTCTGGTGAGTATACAGGCCATGGAAGAACTGGGACATTTTCAGCTTCCAGGAATTGTGTACAGATCCTTGTGACATGGGGCTGTGCATTATCATGTTGAAACATGAGGTGATGGCGGCGGATGAATGGCACGACTATGGGCCTCAGGATCTCGTCACGATATCTCTGTGCATTCAAATTGCCATAGACAAAATGCAATTGTGTTCATTGTCCGTAGCTTAAGCCTGCCCATACCATAACCCCAGCGCCACTAAGGGGCACTCTGTTCACAACGTTGACATCAACCCACACAACGCCATCTGCCCAATACAGTTGAAACGGGGATTTATCTGTGAAGAGCACACTTCTCCAGTATGCCAGGGGCCATCAAAGGTGAGCGTTTGCCCACTGAAGTTGGTTACGACAACGAACTGCAGTCAGGTCAAGACCCTGGTGAGGATGACAAGCATGCAGATGAGCTTCCCTGAGACGGATTATGACATTTTGTGCAGAAATTCTTTGGTTGTGCAAACACACAGTTTCATCAGCTGTCTGGGTGGCTGGTTTCAGACCATCCTGCAGGTGAAGGAGCCGGATGTGGAGGTCCTGGGCTGGCGTGGTTACACGTGGTCTGCGGTTGGGAGGCCGGTTGGATGTACTGACAAATTCTTTAAAGCACTCTGGTGGACATTCCTGCAGTCAGCATGCCAATTGCACGCTCCCTCAAAACTTGGGACATTTGTGGCATTGTGTTGTGTGACAAAACTGCACATTTTAGAGTTGCCTTTTATTGTCCCCAGCACAAGGTGCACCTGTGTAATGATCATGCTGTTTAATCAGCTTCTTGATATGCCACACCTGTCAGGTGGAAGGATTATCTTGGCAAACGAATGCTCACTAACCCTGGCGTTGCAAACGCCATGCTCTGTCAACTGAGCTACATTCCTGCCGGCCATTCCCTCCCCTACCCTGGACGACGCTGGGCCAATTGCGTGCCGCCCCATGGGTCTCCCAGTCACGGCCGGCTATGATAGAGCCTGGATTCGAACCAGGATCTCTAGTGGCACAGCTAGCACTGCAATGCAGTGCCTTAGACCACTGCGCCACTCGGGAGAGTGTTGTTGTTCACTGATATATGTTTGAAGGGTGTTGTCTTGTTCACTGTCTTGTTGTGTGTTATGTTTTTGTTGTTATTAGTGTAATGGTGTAATGTCATATTGAAAAATATAACAACTTTATTGACAAAAAAAAACATTCTTCCTTCAGTCAGTTATCCATGGCCAGCTCATATTGCTCTGCCTCTTTTACAGCAACAACCTGATTATATTTGGTCATTTCAGAACATACATGTAGCTTGTTATATTTAATTAGCAGTTATATAATTGAGAAGGTAAATTCCTTCTTATATCACATCACCCAGGGTTTCCTAGACCTAGTAGGATATCATATGTTCTCAACAGTTTCATATTCTCAACCCACACCACCACTTCAGAGAAATGACAAAGTAATAGGTCTGACAGATGACGGCAGATATGATTATCATTTAACTGGAAGACCACTGTTGTATTTTTCCACTGAGCAGCAGACCAGACCACCACCCCAACCCCTCTTCCGCTCAATTCTCGCTCTCTGAAACCACTAAAAGTTCTATTCTGCACCAGACACTCCATTTGCTCATCCCCTGTTTGAGTATGAACACACCTTTTCCTATATCACAAAGGAACTTTAATACGGTACATTATTGCCCCAGCCTCTCACTCTCACATCCATCACATAGTGGACAGACCAGGCAGGGCACTCTCGCGTCACCCCAGGTATCGAACACCCACACTTGTTCAGAGCCCTCTGCTGCGCACTGTACCCTACACATCCACTTTCCTGATTGCACAGTAGTTCCCCAGTGTATGGTGCTGGTCGATTCAGGCGCAGCTGGGAACTTTATGGACAGGTCATTTGCACATAGTCTAGGCATTACATTGGTTCCCCAGCACTGCCGGATGCTGAGCCCACGGTTTGTGGGGCTGTTCAAAGTCCTGAGGAGGATAAACGAGGTTACATATAGGTTATTACTACCTCCAGATTACCATATTAACACCTCGTTCCATGTGCCTCTCCTCAGGACGGTGGTGGCTGGTCCGCTCCAGGAGTCTGAGCGGGAGGTTCCTCCGTCCCCTCTGGACATCGAGGGGGCCCCGGCGTACTCCGTCCGTTCCATCCTGGATTCGAGGTGTCGGGTGGGTGGCCCTCAGTACCTCGTGGATTGGGAGGGGTACGGTCCGGAGGAGCGGTGCTGGGTTCCGGTGAGGGATTTCCTCGATCCCTCCCTATTGCGGAATTTCCACCGTCGCCATCCGGCTCGCCCTGCTCCGCGTCCTCCTGGCCGTCCCCGAGGCTGGCGTTGGCGCGCTGCTGGAGCTGCGCGTCGGGGGGGGGGGGGGGGGGGGGGGGGTACTGTCATGACTTCCTCCGAAGCTGCCACCTCTCCTTTTTCAGGCAGGCTTCGGCGTTCGTCGTCACCGGCCTTCTAGCCACTGCCGCTCCTCATCTCATCATTCCATTTGTTTTGTCTTATTTATTACACACACTTGGTTCATATCCCCTCATCAGTACCTGTATAAGTGTTCCCTCTGCCCCCTTCTCTTTGTGTGTGATTGTTTATTGTGGAGGATAGCTAAGCTCGGTGGAGCGCCGTGTATTTTGTATCGCCTGAATATTTCCCCGTGGGCCTTGTATTTTCCAGTTCGCCTGTTTTGCGCACGAGAGTGTTTGACGCATTACTACGTATCTCAGTATTTGCGGAATAAAGCCTGTTATTCTGTGATTTACTCTCATGCGCCTGACACCTTCGACATAACCTCATCACACTTTTTAATAGAAGTCTGCAGTAACACATTTACTACCACAACGGATAACAAAAGAAAGAGAAATTGAACAATATATGCACCAACAAACTCAATAAGAGAGTGGCATTTGAAATGGATAGATAACAAGTGGGATGAGACAGAACAAGATTGAGTTTATGCAAATGTTTTGCTTATACCATATTATGTATTTAATGGTTGAGGGTCATGACTCGTTTCCATTGAGGAGTCAATTCAGGGAATGAATATGATGACATGGAACTAGAATTCAACAATAACCATTATGTAAATTGGGTATATTTATGTCTAAGTTCCATGTACACTAGCATCAAGTTTTCATACGTTTGTGTAAAATATGAGTAAACATGTGGGTAGATGAACAATATGTGTTAGCTTATGCTATGGCCTATAGGTTACGTTTGCATGCTGACTGGAAATAAGTTATATCTTGGTTATCAATAATTGTTTACTTCATTACAATAATTACCCTCTAATTCACAAATAATTTGTTTTTGTTTTTTTCAACATGAAACAGTGACTTGCAGCTGCCCCTCCCAAACAACTTCTCACCTCATCCAGGATGTCCTTATTGATAGTATGCCTCTGGGCAGTGCTCATGTTGTCCCTTCCTCGTCCCAGTTGCCAATCATGCACCATCGGCTCAGCCAATGAGTGCAAAGAGGCAGAATTTGCTCCTGGAACCAACCTAGCAGGGGAAGGCTTTGACATCACCAAAATGAAACGCAATGGAGCCTTTGTCATTGACATGAACGTGTGGAACCGCAAAGACAAGACATGCACCCTCTGTAAGAATCCCTATCTGGAAGGGAAAAAACAGAGGCTTCCTTTGGCTGTGGTGGATTGGAGACCAAACCACCAGTGTAGTATGAAAGTGTCCAGTAAACTCCATCACTCCAGTGAGTCTCTCGTCAGCGCCAGCAGCTCTGCTGTCGAGAATAACTGGAAGGTCAATCTAGAGTTAGAGAAGGGATCAAAAAGTGGGAAGATGATGCTCGCTGGAACCAACTCTAAATTGGCTGAGTACTCCATGGAGAAAACCAAGAGTGACAAGTTCAGTTTCACAAGCCACGGTGTGTCCTGTGGGTATTACAGGTAAACATCAGGTGAACCACACAGCATGAGCTCATTTTACCCTTGTGTCTCTGTGAAACCTCATCTCACAATTTCCTTTGGGGATTGTAAATAAAAGTGTATTTTTGCATGTCTGGTATATTTCTGTGATCGTTTCATTTCATGAGTGTTTGTCTGTATCCATAAAACATTAACCCCCCTCTCTCTATCCGGTCAGCCCAAGTTACACAGATAATTCAAGACAGCAGTGAAGAATCTCCCCAAAATATATCAACAAGAAAACAAACAACGTTATTACAAGCTTATTGATAACTTTGGCACCCATTACATTACCAAGGTGAGGGAGAGAGATGGTCAACATCAATGTGGTAAATCATCAAGGCAATAGGCACACAAACTAAAGATCAAAGTTAGGGATGTTTACCCCTAGATGTGCAGTTTACTGGCATCCCTCTGGGAACATTCATTACCTTCTACCCTCTCATCCTGTGTGTAGGTGAGCCTGGGTGGAACGGTGCAGTCTGTGACCAGTATCATGCAGTGCCAGGCCAGCCTGCAGGGTCTCAGTGCAGAGGAGGTGAAGATGTGTCTGGTTGTGGAGCCGTCTGCCAGTGTGGGTGATGGCAACAGCTTGCAGACTGAGTACAAGCACTGTCAGGAGGATAAGTCTAAGACAGAGAGCAAGGCCAGCTTCTCCAGTGTCTTCAATGATAGGTGGGGAATTATAGTCTGCTGCTCATTCACATATAGATTCTCCCTCGCAACATTTCTTTATTTCTGTCTCCCTCTCTCTTCACACTTCCCTAATCAATACTCTCCCTTACTGAAATGTGTACTGCCCCTCACAAAAACCTTCTCCCCCTCTGTCACCCTACAGGTTCACAGAGGTGAAGGGTGGCCACACCACAGAACCAGAACTACTCTTCTCTGCTGATAAAGATCCCTCCTCCTACAAGGAATGGCTGAACTCCCTACCACTCTATCCGGACATTGTCTCCTATTCGCTGGAATCTCTCCATGAGTTGCTGCCCACCACCAACCCAGTTCGGAAGCACCTGCGCAAGGCCATCAGCGACTACATCCTGGAGAAGGCCTTGTGGAAGAACTGTTCTGAACCCTGTCAAACTGGCATCAAAAGTGACCACATAGACTCCTGCGTCTGCAGCTGCCACAACAACCTCAGGGTGAGCGTCGAACTGCTGCCCCACCCGCAAGGGCCTGGCGCGGGTGGTCATCACTGTTCAGAGAGGGGCCAACTTGTGGGGAGACCACACCACTGCCACTGACGGCTACGTGAAGGTAGCTTTTGCAGGCCAGATGATCGGACGCACTACAGTTATCTACAACAACAAAAAACCCAGCTACTATAGTTATCTACAACAACAACAACCCAAGCTGGGCAATGAGCTATGACCTGGGAACCGTGGATCTGTCAACCAGTAAGAAGCTGAGATTTGAGGTGTGGGACGAGGACGACAAATGGAACGACGACCTGTTAGGAGAATGTGAGAAGGAGCTGACAGCCGGGGTGAAGGAGGATCTCTGCAACCTCCAGCATGGCCAAAAGTTCTACAAGTGGGAGGTGGTGTGTGCCCCCAGTCTGGGTGGCTCCTCCTGTATGGACTATGTGCCCTCCCCCATGAATCCCCACCTGGAGAAGGTGTATGTGTCACGTCTCCTCCCGTTGCTCCCCTCCGGCGCTCTGATTTGCCGGTCTACTGAGCCACCGGTCGGAGCGTACCACCTCGGCTACACCGGAATGGAAACCCAATGCACCCTAATCACCTCCAGCGCACCTGCACCTCATCATCTCATCACCACCCCTATTTATCCCTGGACTGTTCTGGATGATGTTGTGTGTGATTGTTAAGCTTCGTGTCGTTTACTTTATCTTTGTTATTTCTCTTGCTCATTGTTAAGTAAACCTTGACCTTGTTAATTCCTGCGTTTTCATCTTGCCTCTTCGTATACTCAGTACGCGTCACAGTATGTGTCTCGCCACTCCTGTCTCATTCCAAAGGACATGCTGGTGAGTATGGGAGTGTTGGTGGACGGACCCAATCTCCATGCCAACAAGAGCCTCAGTACAGGGAGCAGAGAGTGTGGCAGATTTTAGAGGTATGCATGGTGACCCATGTCAAAACCCCAGGTAGATTTCTCCAATCTTTTCAATAAAATAATAAAATAAATGTTTTGGTTGAAAAATGTTTTGTATAATGTGTTTTGTTTTCTATACTGTATCTTTGAGTATTAGTTGCTTGTTTTGTACTTGTTTGTGTTTATTTACAAGGTAGCTTGCATTCAAGTAAAAATGTCTGAATGATTGGGTTACTTTATGCAAAATAAAATGCTTATAGCACATGTATGTTTCAAATGCAAAGTTCTCTGAAGTTAACAATCAGGCAATATGTACATGTTGATGCAAGATGAGCACGTGCATAGCTGTCCTTTCTTTTTATGTAAGGTGTTGTATTGTTACGTTATGTATTGTTGCATTTAGTTTCGTTTTGTCTAAGTGAGATGCCAGTTGTTTGAAGGCACTGTTGCCTTACTTGAGAGAGGAAGGACTATGGTTTCCTGTGCACGGATGAAGTTTAGGTGACGCCATGCAAAAGACGAACAAAGTGTACTGCCGTGTAGACTGTTCTCTCTGCTACCGCACGGCAAGCGGTACCGGAGCGCGAGGTCTCGGTCCAAAAGGCTTCTCTACAGCTTCTACCCCCAAGCCATAAGACTGCTGAAAAGCTAATCATGGCTACTTGGACTATTTGCATTGTTCCCCCCACCCCACCCCACCCCATCCCACCCCATCCCCCTCTTTTACGCTGCTGCTACTCTGTTTATTATTTATGCATAGTCACTTTATCTCTACCCGCATGTACATATTACCTCAATTACCTCTGTTCAATTACTGTTCTTTTATTTTACTGCCGCTCTTTCATTATTAGCTTTTTATTTTATTTTAACTTATCTATTTTTTCCTTAACACCTTAATTTTTTTTTTTTTTTTTAATGTAATTAAAAATTTGCATTGTTGGTTAAGGGATTGTAAATAAGCATTTCACTGTAAGGTCTACACCTGTTGTATTCGGCGCATGTGGCAAATAAAATTTGATTCGATTTGATATGACGACAAAACTATTCCTGTTGTGGAACGTGTGAAGAAAATGAAGGCCTTTGGGGACACATTGTCAGTAATAGCATCACAGTAACAGAAGAAGTACTATGTCATGAACAAACAACACTAGCATACTGAGGTACTAAGGAATAGTTTTTCATACACATGACGTCTTCCGTATGTAACATCCATCACAATGCCCCTTAATAATGATCTCAGAAGAATTCAGGTGTCAGGTTTTGGGAACATGTCTTTTAATTTTCTTTTCTTTGGTGTTGATTTAAACTCATAGAGCTTCATTCTTAAAACCCAACCCCCACATTACATGTACAATACATTTACCATACCTTTACCAAGGTTAAAAGAATGAGGAGACTGACAGACATTATATGGTTGCTTTCTGACCTTTAGTGTGAAATGGATATGAACACAAACACACTGGCAACACAATCTCCAAAAAGAGGCAGGGGGCATAGAGGAAGAGAGGGGACAGACACACACAACAATACAAAAGACAGGGACCATGAAGAAAAAACAGTCAAATACAGAACAAAAATGGAATGGATAAAAGTAACAACAGACCAAACAACAAACATCACAATGAACACATGATGGAATGGAACAAATATTCACTTCAAGAAGGCCTCAGATAATTGACTTAACCTGGAGAGTCTCCCAGTCGGCCATTTCAATAGTTGTCCTATGAGGTTACCCTATGGGTATAACATGCCATAAATGTCAGTGTCTTTATATGAGAGACTTGATGCCATTGTTTATTTTTTGATAGTTCTGATTGACACATTCAAATTAAGCTTGGAGCTAAGGCAGTGGAGTCTCCCTCAAACATGTTTTAACTTCCTACTACATTTGGAAATGAGCAGCCTACATGGTAGAGTGCGTCAACTGAGAGTGGGCTGGTTAACATTGTTCCTTCAAATTTTGTCTGATATGGGAACACTTTTTGAATTACGCTGAACAAAAATATAAACGCAACATGCAACAATTTCAAAGATTTTACTGAGTTACAGTTCATATAATGAAATCAGTCAATTGAAATAAATTCATTAGGCCCTAATCTATGGATTTCACATGACTAGGAATACAGATATGCATCTGTTGGTCTCAGGTACCTTTAAAAAAAAGGTAGGGGCGTGGATCAGAAAACCAGTAAGTATCTGGTGTGAGCACCATTTGCCTCAGTTCATCAGGCTGTTGATTGTGGCCTGTGGAATGTTGTCCCACTCCTCTTCAATGGCTGTGAGAAGTTGCTGGATATTGGTGGGAACTGGAACACGCTGTCATACACTTCGATTCTGAGCATCCCAAACATGTTCAATGGGTGACATGTCTGGTGAGTATACAGGCCATGGAAGAACTGGGACATTTTCAGCTTCCAGGAATTGTGTACAGATCCTTGCGACATTGGGTCGTGCATCATCATGCTGAAACACGAGTTGATGGCGGCGGATGAATGGTACGACAATGGGCCTCAGGATCTAGTCACAGTATCTCTGTGCATTCAAATTGCCATCGATAAAATGCAATTGTGTTCATTGTCCATAGCTTAAGCCTGCCCATACCATAACCCCAGCGCCACTATGGGGCAC
This sequence comes from Coregonus lavaretus, assembly GCF_964263955.1. NCBI lineage: Eukaryota > Metazoa > Chordata > Actinopteri > Salmoniformes > Salmonidae > Coregonus > Coregonus lavaretus. The sequence goes on from NC_139989.1 coordinate 51,197,143, forward strand.
TCTGTTCACAACATTGACATCAACCCACACAACGCCATACACGCTGTCAGCCATCTGCCCAATACAGTTAAAACTGGGATTTATCTGTGAAGAGCACACTTCTCCAGTATGCCAGGGGCCATCAAAGGTGAGCGTTTGCCCACTGAAGTTGGTTACGACCACGAACTGCAGTCAGGTCAAGACCCTGGTGAGGACGACAAGCATGCAGATGAGCTTCCCTGAGACGGATTATGACATTTTGTGCAGAAATTCTTCGGTTGTGCAAACACACAGTTTCATCAGCTGTCTGGGTGGCTGGTTTCAGACCATCCCGCAGGTGAAGGAGCCGGATGTGGAGGTCCTGGGCTGGCGTGGTTACACACGGTCTGCGGTTGGGAGGCCGGTTGGATGTACTGACAAATACTCTAAAACGCTCTGGTGGACATTCCTGCAGTCAGCATGCCAACTGCACGCTCCCTCAAAACTTGAGACATTTGTGGCATTGTGTTGTGTGACAAAACTGCACATTTTAGAGTGGCCTTTTATTGTCCCCAGCACAAGGTGCACCTGTGTAATGATCATGCTGTTTAATCAGCTTCTTGATATGCCACACCTGTCAGGTGGATGGATTATCTTGGCAAACGAATGCTCACTAACAGGGATGTAAACAAATTTGTGCCCAAAATTTGAGAGAAATACGTTTTTTTTGCATATGGAACATTTCTGGGATCTTTGAAACATGAGACCAACATTTTACATGTTGCGCTTATATTTTAGTTCAGTATATACAGTGGGGAGAACAAGTATTTGATACACTGCCGATTTTGCAGGTTTTCCTACTTACAAAGCATGTAGAGGTCTGTAATTTTTATCATAGGTACACTTCAACTGTGAGAGACGGAATCTAAAACAAAAATCCAGAAAATCACATTGTATGATTTTAAAGTAATTAATTTGCATTTTATTGCATGACATAAGTATTTGATACATCAGAAAAGCAGAACTTAATATTTGGTACAGAAACCTTTGTTTGCAATTACAGAGATCATACGTTTCCTGTAGGTCTTAACCAGGTTTGCACACACTGCAGCAGGGATTTTGGCCCACTCCTCCATACAGACCTTCTCCAGATCCTTCAGGTTTCGGGGCTGTCGCTGGGCAATACGGACTTTCAGCTCCCTCCAAAGATTTTCTATTGGGTTCAGGTCTGGAGACTGGCTAGGCCACTCCAGGACCTTGAGATGCTTCTTACGGAGCCAGTCCTTAGTTGCCCTGGCTGTGTGTTTCGGGTCGTTGTCATGCTGGAAGACCCAGCCACGACCCATCTTCAATGCTCTTACTGAGGGAAGGAGGTTGTTGGCCAAGATCTCGCGATACATGGCCCCATCCATCCTCCCCTCAATACGGTGCAGTCGTCCTGTCCCCTTTGCAGAAAAGCATCCCCAAAGAATGATGTTTCCACCTCCATGCTTCACGGTTGGGATGGTGTTCTTGGGGTTGTACTCATCCTTCTTCTTCCTCCAAACACGGCGAGTGGAGTTTAGACCAAAAAGCTCTATTTTTGTCTCATCAGACCACATGACCTTCTCCCATTCCTCCTCTGGATCATCCAGATGGTCATTGGCAAACTTCAGATGGGCCTGGACATGCGCTGGCTTGAGCAGGGGGACCTTGCGTGCACTGCAGGATTTTAATCCATGACGGCGTAGTGTGTTACTAATGGTTTTCTTTGAGACTGTGGTCCCAGCTCTCTTCAGGTCATTGACCAGGTCCTGCCGTGTAGTTCTGGGCTGATCCCTCACCTTCCTCATGATCATTGATGCCCCACAAGGTGAGATCTTGCATGGAGTCCCAGACCGAGACTTCTTCTATTTTCTAATAATTGCGCCAACAGTTGTTGCCTTCTCACCAAGCTGCTTGCCTATTGTCCTGTAGCCCATCCCAGCCTTGTGCAGGTCTACAATTTTATCCCTGATGTCCTTACACAGCTCTCTGGTCTTGGCCATTGTGGAGAGGTTGGAGTCTGTTTGATTGAGTGTGTGGACAGGTGTCTTTTATACAGGTAACGAGTTCAAACAGGTGCAGTTAATACAGGTAATGAGTGGAGAACAGGAGGGCTTCTTAAAGAAAAACTAACAGGTCTGTGAGAGCCGGAATTCTTACTGGTTGGTAGGTAATCAAATACTTCTGTCATGCAATAAAATGCAAATTAATTACTTAAAAATCATACAATGTGATTTTCTGGATTTTTGTTTTAGATTCCATCTCTCACAGTTGAAGTGTACCTATGATAAAAATTACAGACCTCTACATGCTTTGTGAGTAGGAAAACCTGCAAAATCAGCAGTGTATCAAATACTTGTTCTCCCCACTGTATAAGGGGCTGGACGTGCGGGTGAGAAGCTGGGGTATATAAATTAGTACAAATGTATGTATAATGGGTGTTTTTTTTATCTTTACCTTTCCTTTTTATTTACTTGTTGTTCACTGATATATGTTTGAAGGGTGTTGTCTTGTTCACTGTCTTGTTGTGTGTTATGTTTTTATTGTTATTAGTGTAATGGTGTAATGTCATATTGACAAAAAAAATCATTCTTCCTTCAGTCAGTTATCCATGGCCAGCTCATATTGCTCTGCCTCTTTTACAGCAACAACCTGATTATATTTGGTCATTTCAGAACATACATGTAGCTTGTTATATTGAATTAGCAGTTATATAATTGAGAAGGTAAATTCCTTCTTATATCACATCACCCAGGGTTTCCTAGACCTAGTAGGATATCATATGTTCTCAACAGTTTCATATTCTCAACCCACACCACCACTTCAGAGAAATGACAAAGTAATAGGTCTGACAGATGACGGCAGATATGATTATCATTTAACTGGAAGACCACTGTTGTATTTTTCCACTGAGCAGCAGACCAGACCACCACCCCAACCCCTCTTCCGCTCAATTCTCGCTCTCTGAAACCACAAAATGTTCTATTGTGCGCCAGACACTCTTTTGCATCGTCTATACTAAGACCAACATTTGCTCATCCCCTGTTTGAGTATGAACACACCTTTTCCTATATCACAAAGGAACTTTAATACGGTACATTATTACCCCAGCCTCTCACTCTCACATCCATCACATAGTGGACAGACTGGTCAAAGGTGAGTTTTAATGCTGTATATTCTGTTTTGCTTTTGCAACATTTTTATAAAAAGTAAACTTACACAAATAGTTATATGAATATGGACTAAAATAATATTTTTGAGTACACATATTCTAATACTTTGATTTGACTTTAATAGTAGGCTGCAGTAACACATTTACTACCACAACGGATAACAAAATAAAGAGAAATTGAACAAAATATGCACCAAAAAACTGTACAGTCAATAAGAGAGTGGCATTTGAAATGGATAGATAACAAGTGGGATGAGACTTTTGCTTATACCAGATTATGTATTTAATGGTTGAGGGTCATGACTCGTTTCCATTGAGGATTCAATTCAGGGAATGAATATGATGACATGAAACTAGAATTCAACAATAACCATTATGTAAATTGGGTATATTTATGTCTAAGTTCCATGTACACTAGCATCAAGTTTTCATACATTTGTGTAAAATATGAGTAAACATGTGGGTAGATGAACAATATGTGTTAGCTTATGCTATGGCCTATAGGTTACGTTTGCATGCTGACTGGAAATAAGTTATATCTTGGTTATCAATAATTGTTTACTTCATTACAATAATTACCCTCTAATTCACAAATAATTTGTTTTTGTTTTTTTCAGCATGAAACAGTGACTTGCAGCTGCCCCTCCCAAACAACTTCTCACCTCATCCAGGATGTCCTTATTGATAGTATGCCTCTGGGCAGTGCTCATGTTGTCCCTTCCTCGTCCCAGTTGCCAATCATGCACCATCGGCTCAGCCAATGAGTGCAAAGAGGCAGAATTTGCTCCTGGAACCAACCTAGCAGGGGAAGGCTTTGACATCACCAAAATGAAACGCAAAGGAGCCTTTGTCATTGACATGAACGTGTGGAAACGCAAAGACAAGACATGCACCCTCTGTAAGAATCCCTATCTGGAAGGGAAAAAACAGAGGCTTCCTTTGGCAGTGGTGGATTGGAGACCAAACCACCAGTGTAGTATGAAAGTGTCCAGTAAACTCCATCGCTCCAGTGAGTCTCTCGTCAGCGCCAGCAGCTCTGCTGTCGAGAATAACTGGAAGGTCAATCTAGAGTTAGAGAAGGGATCAAAAAGTGTGAAGACGATGCTCGCTGGAACCAACTCCAAATTGGCTGAGTACTCCATGGAGAAAACCAAGAGTGACAAGTTCAGTTTCACAAGCCACGGTGTGTCCTGTGGGTATTACAGGTAAACATCAGGTGGCCCACACAGCATGAGCTCATTTTACCCTTGTGTCTCTGTGAAACCTCATTTCACAATTTCCTTTGGGGATTGTAAATAAAAGTGTATTTTTGCATGTCTGGTATATTTCTGTGATCGTTTCATTTTATGAGTGTTTGTCTGTATCCATACAACATTAACCCCCCCTCTCTCTTTTCTCTCTCCACAAATAGCTACAGAGTATCCGGCCAGCCCAAGTTACACAGAGAATTCAAGACAGCAGTGAAGAATCTCCCCAAAATATATCAACAAGAAAACAAACAACGTTATTACAAGCTTATTGATAACTTTGGCACCCATTACATTACCAAGGTGAGGGAGAGAGATGGTCAACATCAATGTGGTAAATCATCAAGGCAATAGGCACACAAACTAAAGATCAAAGTTAGGGATGTTTACTCCTAGATGTGCAGTTTACTGGCATCCCTCTGGGAACATTCATTACCTTCTACCCTCTCATCCTGTGTGTAGGTGAGCCTGGGTGGAACGGTGCAGTCTGTGACCAGTATCATGCAGTGCCAGGCCAGCCTGCAGGGTCTCAGTGCAGAGGAGGTGAAGATGTGTCTGGATGTGGAGGCATCTGCCAGTGTGGGTGATGGCAACAGCTTGCAGACTGAGTACAAGCACTGTCAGGAGGATAAGTCTAAGACAGAGAGCAAGGCCAGCTTCTCCAGTGTCTTCAATGATAGGTGGGGAATTATAGTCTGCTGCTCATTCACATATAGATTCTCCCTCGCAACATTTCTTTATTTCTGTCTCCCTCTCTCTTCACACTTCCCTAATCAATACTCTCCCTTACTGAAATGTGTACTGCCCCTCACAAAAACCTTCTCCCCCTCTGTCACCCTACAGGTTCACAGAGGTGAAGGGTGGCCACACCACAGAACCAGAACTACTCTTCTCTGCTGATAAAGATCCCTCCTCCTACAAGGAATGGCTGAACTCCCTACCACTCTATCCGGACATTGTCTCCTATTCGCTGGAATCTCTCCATGAGTTGCTGCCCACCACCAACCCAGTTCGGAAGCACCTGCGCAAGGCCATCAGCGACTACATCCTGGAGAAGGCCTTGTGGAAGAACTGTTCTGAACCCTGTCAAACTGGCATCAAAAGTGACCACATAGACTCCTGCGTCTGCAGCTGCCACAACAACCCTGGGGTGAGCGTCGACTGCTGCCCCACCCGCAAGGGCCTGGCGCGGGTGGTCATCACTGTTCAGAGAGGGGCCAACTTGTGGGGAGACCACACCACTGCCACTGACGGCTACGTGAAGGTAGCTTTCGCAGGCCAGATGATCGGACGCACTACAGTTATCTACAACAACAACAACCCAAGCTGGGCAATGAGCTATGACCTGGGAACCGTGGATCTGTCAACCAGTAAGAAGCTGAGATTTGAGGTGTGGGACGAGGACGACAAATGGAACGACGACCTGTTAGGAGAATGTGAGAAGGAGCTGACAGCCGGGGTGAAGGAGGATCTCTGCAACCTCCAGCATGGCCAAATGTTCTACAAGTGGGAGGCGGTGTGTGCCCCCAGTCTGGGTGGCTCCTCCTGTATGGACTATGTGCCCTCTCCTATGAATCCCCACCTGGAGAAGGTGTATGTGTCTCGCCACTCCCGTCTCATTCCAAAGGACATGCTGGTGAGTATGGGAGTGTTGGTGGACGGACCCAATCTCCATGCCAACAAGAGCCTCAGTACAGGGAGCAGAGAGTGTGGCAGATTTTAGAGGTATGCATGGTGACCCATGTCAAAACCCCAGGTAGATTTCTCCAACCTTTTCAATAAAATAATAAAATAAATGTTTTGGTTGAAAAATGTTTTGTATAATGTGTTTTGTTTTCTATACTGTATCTTTGAGTATTAGTTGCTTGTTTTGTACTTGTTTGTGTTTATTTACAAGGTAGCTTGCATTCAAGTAAAAATTGCTGAATGCAAAATAATGTTACTTTATGCAAAATAAAATGCTTATAGCACATGTATGTTTCAAATGCAAAGTTCTCTGAAGTTAACAATCAGGCAATATGTACATGTTGATGCAAGATGAGCACGTGCATAGCTGTCCTTTCTTTTTATGTAAGGTGTTGTATTGTTACGTTATGTATTGTTGCATTTAGTTTCGTTTTGTCTAAGTGAGATGCCAGTTGTTTGAAGGCACTGTTGCCTTACTTGAGAGAGGAAGGACTATGGTTTCCTGTGCACGGATGAAGTTTAGGTGACGCCATGCAAAAGACGAACAAAGTGTACTGCCGTGTAGACTGTTCTCTCTGCTACCGCACGGCAAGCGGTACCGGAGCGCGAAGTCTAGGTCCAAAAGGCTTCTTTACAGCTTCTACCCCCAAGCCATAAAACTGCTGAAAAGCTAATCATGGCTACTTGGACTATTTGCATTGTTCCCCCCACCCCACCCCACCCCATCCCACCCCATCCCCCTCTTTTACGCTGCTGCTACTCTGTTAATTATTTATGCATAGTCACTTTAACTCTACCCACATGTACATATTACCTCAATTACCTCTGTTCAATTACTGTGGCAAATAAAATGTGATTCGATTCGATTTGATATGACGACAAAACTATTTATGTTGTGGAACGTGTGTAGAAAATGAAGGCCTTTGGGGACACATTGTCAGTAATAGCATCACAGTAACATAAGAAGTACTATGTCATGAATAAACAACACTAGCATACTGAGGTACTAAGGAATAGTATGTAATATCCATCACAATGCCCCTGAGAATATCCCCCTTTATAATGATCTCAGAAGAATTCAGGTGTCAGGTTTTGGGAACATGTCTTTTAATTTTCTTTTCTTTGGTGTTGATTTAAACTCATAGAGCTTCATTCTTAAAACTCAACCCTCACATTACATGTACAGTACAATTACCATACTTTTACCAAGGTTAAAAGAATGAGGAGACTGACAGACATTATACGGTTGCTTTCTGACCTTTAGTGTGAAATGGATATGAACACAAACACACTGGCAACACAATCTCCAAAAAGAGGCAGGGGGCATAGAGGAAGAGAGGGGACAGACACACACAACAATACAAAAGACAGGGACCATGAAGAAAAAACAGTCAAATACAGAACAAAAATGGAATGGATAAAAGTAACAACAGACCAAACAACAAACATCACAATGAACACATGATGGAATGGAACAAATATTCACTTCAAGAAGGCCTCAGATAATTAACTTAACCTGGAGAGAGAGAGAGAGAGAGAGAGAGAGAGGATGAGAATAAATGATGTTGAGTGATGCAGCTGGTTAAAGAGAACAATAAGGTGACTTCATGTGCTCAGTCACAGTAACAACCATAAATTTGTAACAAATACTCATCCCACACACCTTTGTATCCTCCATTTCCAAAGAATCCATTTAGTCCACCACCACCATATTTGCTTTCCTTCCCTCCTGCTCCTGAAGGAGACACAAAGTCAGACACAAAGGAGGAGCAGTAGATTAGCAAAATGATGACATCAGAATGTTCTTTTCTATCTCCACATTGGAGGACCCTTGCTTTAGGTTTTGTTAGTTCAGCAGACAACAAAACAACCAAACAGAACAAACAAAAATGCAACGGTGTTAATGGACATCCCTGGTTAGACGTAGGAACCAGTGGAGGCTGGTGAGGGGAGGACAGCTTATAGTAATGGCTGGAATGGGGTCGATGGAATGGAATGCAACACATTTCATTCCATTCCATCCACTCCATTCCAGCCAATAATCTCCCTCTCTTTCTCTATACTATAATTACTATAATGGCTGGAATGGATCTACTCCATGATCTATGAGCCATTCTCCCCTCACCAGCCTCCACTGATAGGAACTAATATGATTATTCTGACAGAAGAGAGCAGGACTTTCAGTCAGGGAATGTGACTATATAACATACCGTTACTGTAGGGGGCACTCTGACCTGCACCCAGCTGTCCTTGACCATAGCCTAAGCAGTCACATGCCAAGATGAGAGTCGTAACAATAGTTAACACAGACAGAACACACTGACATAAGGGACATTTACAAGACACGCACAGAACATGCACAACAGACTAACACTGAACAATTTGTGCTCTTCCTCAACCACATGCATTCACACCTTAAGCAGTTACCACACACAGAATTTCCCAAGACAAGCAGTGTAGGGGTTGTGGGTGTGAGTGTGAGTTTAATCACCTGCTGGCTGCGCTCCATAGCCCCCTCCATTTCCTGAAACAACAAGAGACAAGTACACACATGTAAATGGGAGGAACAACGACAAACACATTCAGACATACTACAAAAAACACACACAAAAACATATACAGTGGGGAAAAAAGTATTTAGTCAGCCACCAATTGTGTAAGTTCTCCCACTTAAAAAGATGAGAGAGGCCTGTAATTTTCATCATAGGTACACGTCAACTATGACAGACAAATTGAGAATTTTTTTCTCCTGAAAATCACATTGTAGGATTTTTAATGAATTTATTTGCAAATTATGGTGGAAAATAAGTATTTGGTCACCTACAAACAAGCAAGATTTCTGGCTCTCACAGACCTGTAACTTCTTCTTTAAGAGGCTCCTCTGTCCTCCACTCGTTACCTGTATTAATGGCACCTGTTTGAACTTGTTATCAGTATAAAAGACACCTGTCCACAACTTCAAACAGTCACACTCCAAACTCCACTATGGCCAAGACCAAAGAGCTGTCAAAGGACACCAGAAACAAAATTGTAGACCTGCACCAGGCTGGGAAGACTGAATCTGCAACTTGGTTTGAAGAAATCAACTGTGGGAGCAATTATTAAGAAATGGAAGACATACAAGACCACTGATAATCTCCCTCGATCTGGGGCTCCACGCAAGATCTCACCCCGTGGGGTCAAAATGATCACAAGAACGGTGAGCAAAAATCCCAGAACCACACGGGGGGACCTAGTGAATGACCTGCAGAGAGCTGGGACCAAAGTAACAAAGCCTACCATCAGTAACACACTACGCCGCCAGGGACTCAAATCCTGCAGTGCCAGACGTGTCCCCCTGCTTAAGCCAGTACATGTCCAGGCCCGTCTGAAGTTTGCTAGAGTGCATTTGGATGATCCAGAAGAGGATTGGGAGAATGTCATATGGTCAGATGAAACCAAAATAGAACTTTTTGGTAAAAACTCAACTCGTCGTGTTTGGAGGACAAAGAATGCTGAGTTGCATCCAAAGAACACCATACCTACTGTGAAGCATGGGGGTGGAAACATCATGCTTTGGGGCTGTTTTTCTGCAAAGGGACCAGGACGACTGATCCGTGTAAAGGAAAGAAGGAATGGGGCCATGTATCGTGAGATTTTGAGTGAAAACCTCCTTCCATCAGCAAGGGCATTGAAGATGAAACGTGGCTGGGTCTTTCAGCATGACAATGATCCCAAACACACCGCCCGGGCAACGAAGGAGTGGCTTCGTAAGAAGCATTTCAAGGTCCTGGAGTGGCCTAACCAGTCTCCAGATCTCAACCCCATAGAAAATCTTTGGAGGGAGTTGAAAGTCTGTGTTGCCCAGCGACAGCCCCAAAACATCACTGCTCTAGAGGAGATCTGCATGGAGGAATGGGCCAAAATACCAGCAACAGTGTGTGAAAACCTTGTGAAGACTTTTGACCTGTGTCATTGCCAACAAAGGGTATATAACAAAGTATTGAGAAACTTTTGTTATTGACCAAATACTTGTTTTCCACCATAATTTGCAAATAAATTCATAAAAAATCCTACAATGTGATTTTCTGGAAAACATTCTCATTTTGTCTGTCATAGTTGACGTGTACCTATGATGAAAATTACAGGCCTCTCTCATCTTTTTAAGTGGGAGAACTTGCACAATTGGTGGCTGACTAAATACTTTTTTTCCCCACTGTATACCACATGAGCAGACAGACGGACGGACACACAAACAAACACATATAGCAACTGACGATGCATATAGGACAGACAGACATGTACACAAAGACGTGTACCATTTTTGCAAGGTGGTTTCCCTCCACCAACACCACCAGTCTCAGGTCCATAAGGCTGTGCACCCTGTGGCAACCCACCGTTGCCTTTAGAGAGATAGTCGGAGACAGCAGAACCAAGACAGGTTTAGAGAGAAAATACCACACATTCACGCACATATTCACACAAATAAAAAGATAGTACACACACATCTCTGTTTCTCTTTCTTATGCTCTCACTCTCTCTCACACACACACACACACACACACACTACCAGTCTCACCATATTTGCCAAAGGATTTGCCTCCATCACCACCACCAAGGCCCAGTTGCTGAGCGCCATAAGGGTAGCCTCCATCACCTGCTGGGAGAATGTATTGCAAAAAGTGTATTTAATTGTGTCTAATACTGTTATAACAAGACCTCACATAAACATTCACAACCACACACACACATCCACACACACACACATCCACACTGTATAAGCAGGGTCACAATGCTCTTACCATCCAGTCCAGCAGTATTGACTGGGGCTCCATTGTAAGGAAGCTGACCGACTCCACCCCCTGTGGAACACCACAAGGGTTGCTTACATAGTCTCATCATCTCTCCTCCCACCCCACAGACCACGTCAATGCATGGAAAACATATGACTCAATTATGGCATCAACTGTAAGCAAATGTGTAAAATGACAATGATTACTGGCTTTCCTGTGACAGTGACCCTTGAGTTTTTGACAGTGACCTTTGAGTCCCTCTATTGCTGCTTCAGTGTTCATCACGGACTTGCTTTTTTCTTTGTCTAATCCTTCTCTTCATCTGTCTGTCTACCTCTTTATTTTTCATGACCACTCTGTTTTTTCTGTCCTTTTTCTGCCTCTATTTTCTCTTCTTCTTCCTTTGTTCACCTCCTCTCTCTTTAGTGTGTATTTACCCAGGCCAGTATCAGGCCCCAGCCCCATAGGCTGAGCAACCCCGTAGGGACCCAGGCCGTACCCGACCGACTTCCCACCATCAGGCCCCAGCCCAGCGGGGACCACAGGCTGGCCCCCATAGGGCAGAGCACCACCAGGACCAGAGCCAGCACCCCCTACAGACACACACAGGGTACTGCATGAAGGAGGAGGCATGCGAGTTAAACAGAGATGGATTACACAGAGATGATCAGAGTGAGTATAGAGAGTATGTCAGATGAGAAGTGGAACACAGAATGTATGATTGTCTGAAGGAAATCATAAAATGGAGAGACTTCATTTTGTTTCACTATGTATCATTGAATTTAGAATTAAGATATATGTAGATGTAATCATCCAGATGATGTAATGAATGATGTGCTGAACATGCATATTTTGATGTTTTACAAACATAATTGTCTGGTTAAAGGGGTCATCCATATAGTGCACGTTTATGGATTATTACATGATTATGGATTAACTGATCAGGTATGTTTCAGATGGTCGTTCCCGATGGTAATTCGGAGTGTTTTGGGTGAGTGATTAGGTATTACACAGTGATATGTCCAGGGAGCGTTTCATTACTTTCGTTAGTAGCATGCACATTTTGGAGTGTGATGTGATTAGTGACATCAATTAGGGTGAAAGTTATTCTCCTTCCATGTGTACATCCTGCTTGTTGATGCCCTCTATCTTTTCAAGACAGGAGGACATTTTAGGGAAAATATCCACTTCCTGATCCCTCCTCTTCCATCTCAGGGTGACTTCCTCACCATATTGCTCCTGTCCCTGTCCCTGTGGATATCCTCCTGCGCCAAGACCTAGAATAGCAGAGGAATAAAACAAACGATGAACCCCTGGGCGGTTAACTCAGTGGTTAGATAGAGGTCCCCTAAAGGGATGAATAAAACCCCTCATAAAACAAAATTATAGGAGATATTGATAAGACATGGTTGGCAGAACATTGGCATGGTCAATAGTTATTTCCAAATGGGAGACAATTGCTACACCTAGCGTCCACACTGTTACATTACACATTACATGTTATATGATTATGACCTGCCAAATAAATGTACTTCCCTCTTACCTCACTCATATGGAGGACTAAAAGTGCCACAATTAAATAAATAAATACACCATTAAATAATTACTTAAATGTGTCATTAATTAATTCAAATTAGAATTAAATACATAAATGTGTAATTAAATGTATCATTAATTAATTCAAATACCGATTCATTTTATGTAAAATACATATATAATTATTTCACTATTTACATTTACATTTCATGATCCTGCATTGCAGTGATTCATGAATTACTTAAAACTGTCAAACTGACCCATCAAAGTCAGTGGGCGGGGCTAACGCGAATCTAGTCTGATCCATTGCTTTGGTCTGAAGTAGAGTAGGCCAACCTGGATAGAGACAATGGAGGATCTCCGTGAACTTTCCAGGGAGTTGGTTAGAGACATTTTAAACTTAGCAGAGGATGTAGAAGCAGGACCTGCTGACATTATCCGGAATTGATTTGTCTTGGCTTGATGCAGAGGGTAACCAATCAGGCGTTAGGTTCCGCCTACCAACTTTTGATGGGTCAGTTTGACAGTTTTAAGTAATTCAGGAAGCACTCCAACGCAGGACCATGAAATGTAAATGTAAATAGTGAAATTATTATATATGTATTTTACATAAAATGAATCGGTATTTGAATTAATTAATGACACATTTAATAACACATTTATGTATTTAATTCTAATTTTAATTAATTAATGACACATTTAAGTAATTATTTAATGGTGTATTTATTTATTTAATTGTGGCACTTTTAGTCCTCCATACACTCAATGCAGACTTTGAAAGATTGTTATTTGTTTTGAGTAGGCCTAAGTAAGATCCTAAGTTGGGATGTTATAACTACTCATGAGTTGTTATGACAGCTTATAGCAAGTGTTATAATGCACTATAACACATTAATTGTATATATACCTCATAGAAAGTGTTAATGACCTTCCTCATCTTACTGAGAGAGAGTCATATTTCCATAGAATAAAGTAATTACCTGATTGAGTTATTATGAGTTGTTACTGGTTATGAATGGTTACCTCCTGCTCCCTTCCCTGCCTTGCCTCCCAGCCCAGCAGCACCATCCGCTAACACTGTTGGGTACCCAATCCCTGAAACATAATTATAATCATCAATCAATTATAATTATGTCTGTATGTGAGCGGGTTAGTAGTTGGTCAGCCACCCACAGATGTTAGTTGGTTGGCTATAGATGATGAGACCTACCGGCTCCATAACCATTGCCTCCAGCACCAGCACCGTAGCCATTGCCATAGCCTGTGGAGAGGAGGGGGCACGTTAAAAACCTTCACAAGAAAGCACACATTTCAAATCAAATCAAATTTTATTTGTCACATGCGCCGAATACAACAGGTGTAGACCTTAACCAACAATGCAGTTCAAGAAATAGAGTTAAAAAGAGCTGCCGTGCGGTAGCAGAGAGAACAGTCTATGACTTGGGTGACTGGAGTCTTTGCCAATTTTCTGGGCCTTCCTCTGACACTGCCTAGTATATAGGTCCTGGATGGCAGGAAGCTTGTCCCAGTGATGTACTGGGCCGTACACACTACCCTCTGTAGCGCCTTACGGTCGGATGCCAAGCAGTTGCCATACCAGGCGGTGATGCAACCGGTCAGGATGCTCTCGATGGTGCAGCTGTAAAACCTTTTGAGGATCTGGGAACCCATGCCAAATCTTTTCAGTCTCCTGAGGGGGAAAAGGTGTTGTCGTGCACTCTTCACGACTATTTGGTGTGTTTGGACCATGATAGTTCGTTGGTGATGTGGACACCAAGGAACTTTAAACTCACGACCCTCTCCACTACAGCCCTGTTGATGTTAATGGGGGCGTGTTCGTCCCTCCTTTTCCTGTAATCCACTATCAGCTCCTTTTGTCTTGCTCACATTGAGGGAGAAGTTGTTGTCCTGGCACCACACTGCCAGGTCTCTGACCTCCTCCCTATAGGCTGTCTCATCGTTGTCGGTGATCAGGCCTACCACTGTTGTGTCGACAGCAAACTTAATAAAGGCGTTGGAGTCGTGCTTGGCCACGCAGTCGTAGGTGAACAGGGAGTACAGGAGGGGACTAAGCACGCACCCCTGATGAGCCCCAGTGTTGAGGATCAGCGTGTCAGATGTGTTGTTGCCTACCCTTACCACCTGGGGGCAGCCCATCAGGAAGTCCAGGATCCAGTTGCAGAGGGAGGTGTTTAGTCCCAGGGTCCTTAGCTTAGTGATGAGCTTTGTGGGCTCTATGGTGTTGAACACTGAGCTGTAGTCAATGAACAGCATTCTCACATAGGTGTTCCTTTTGTCCAGGTGGGAAAGGGCAGTGTGGAATGAGATTGAGATTGTGTCATCGGTGGATCTGTTGGGGCGGTATGCAAATTGGAGTGGGTCTAGGGTTTCCGGGATGATGGTGTTGATGTGAGCCATGACCAGCCTTTCAAAGCACTTCATGGCTACCAACGTGAGTGCTACGGGGCGGTAGTCATTTAGGCAGGTTACCTTCGCTTTCTTGGGCACAGGGACTATGGTGGTCTGCTTGAAACATGTAGGTATTACAGACTCGGTCAGGGAGAGCTTGAAAATGTCAGTGAAGACACTTGCCAGTTGATCTGCGCATGCTCTGAGTACACATCCTGGTAATCCGTCTGGCCCTGCGGCCTTGTGAATGTTGACCTGTTTAAAGGTCTTGCTCACATCGGCTACGGATAGCGTGATCACACAGTTGTCCGGAACAGCTGGTGCTCTCATGCATGCTTCAGTGTTGCTTGCCTCGAAGCGAGCATAAAAAGGCATTTAGTTCGTCTGGTAGGCTCGCGTCACTGGGCAGCTCGCAGCTGGGTTTCCCTTTGTAGTCCGTAATAGTTTGCAAGCCCTGCCACATCCGACGAGCATCAGAGCCGGTGTAGTAGGATTCCATCTTAGTCCTGTATTGACACTTTGCCTGTTTGGTGGTTCATCTGAGGGCATAGCGCGATTTCTTATAAGGGTCCGGATTAGTGTCCTGCTCCTTGAAAGCGCCAGCTCTAGCATTTAGTCTCAAACCAAGCATTACAGTCCCCAAAACCACTGCATGCAGCTTTCCAACTCCTCTGGCTTTAGCGTGGGCTTGTGTAATGTTATGGCAGAAGTTTTCCACAACAGTACTTACTGTACAGGGGGTAGAAAGTTTAACAGATAGAGAAGGACATGTGCATGCCATGCACAGACAGACAGATAGACAGAGACACATGCCGACACCAAATACCTGCTGGCACTGCATTGGCCCCCCCAGCTGGGCCTCCACCTGCATGAGGACAAAGGAAGTCGAGGTCACTTCCTGCTGGCACAGACCCTGAGGATCTGCCTTCTCTAATTTAAGATCACTTCTCAGTGACAACCTTGGTGCAGTTGTCTTCCGGCTCTAGAGAGGCAGCTATGTTTCACCCTGCTACTGTAATCCTCAGTCATTCCCAACATATCTATTGAATCTCATATTTCATCGTCAATGCCTCAGCTCTATACTTCAGTCTACAGTGTCCTCTAACTGTAGTTATATTTTAAGCCATTTGACCTTAAAGGAATTTGACAAGGGGAAGCATGCTGACTCACCATTCCCATAGCCGTTGCCCGCTCCAGCCCCGGGGTATGCTCCTCCCATTTGATCACCATAACCTGTGGTGACAAATAAAAAAACATTAGAGCACAGCACATCATTCATAGAGAGAGTACTGTGGGATATTTAATAAAGAGAAAAAAGAGAGGGGTAGAGAAAAGAGAGAGGGGGAGATTGGCACCTGAGATCAAAATCGAGTGAAGAAGATGGCAAATGGAAATGAGAGAGACAATTAAAGGTGGGAGAGATAGTAAGAGAGTTAGAGAAACATAGAAAATTAGAAAATTAGAAAAAGAGAGAGCTAAAGTGTGATAATGAATTGGCCTTACCCGCTGATTTGCCTGCTCCACCCTGGGGGTATCCTCCCTGTCCCAGATTAGCACCTGAGAGAGAGAGCAAGAGTGAGGAAGAGGGTAAATGAGAGTGAGAGAAAAAAGATATTAGAAAGAGAGAGAGAGAAAGAAGGATAGAGAGAGAGAGAGAGAGAGAGAGAGAGAGAGAGAGAGAGAGAGAGAGAGAGAGAGAGAGAGAGAGAATATAAAGAGAGAGAGAGAGAGAGAGAAATAAAGAGAAAGACATTGACAAAGTAAAAGCCTCACCACCACCAGCTTTGCCTGGTTTTCCTACTCCACCCTGTGGGTATCCTCCTGCTCCACCCTGTGGGTATCCTCCTGCTCCACCCTGTGGGTATCCTCCTGCTCCACCCTGAGGGTATCCTCCCTGTCTCAGACTGGCACCTGAGATTGAGAGAAAGAGCGAGAAAGAGGGCAAAATGGATTAAGATAGAAAAAGTAGAAGAGACAGAGATATAAACAGAGACAGAGATATACAAAGAGAGACAGAGATATATAAAGAGAGACAGAGATATATAAAGAGAGACAGAGATATATAAAGAGAGACAGAGATATATAAAGAGAGACAGAGATATATAAAGAGAGACAGAAATAGAAAGACAAAGCGAAAAAGTAGAAGCCACACCTCCTGGAGCTTTGCCTGCTCCATTCTGGGGGTATCCTCCTTGTCCAATACCTGTAGCATAGGTGCATTCATTACTCAAGATATCATCTACTTTTAAATGAATTTCAATTACATCACCTAACATGCATTAGAATGTACTGTGAAGAGGTAACATGGAACCTGTGCCAGATTTAGTAATGTTTCCAATTATTTTCTTTATACCACAGAATAGTGAGCCATACATTGAAAGGAGAGAAGATGTTGGTTAGGTTTCTGTCTTTCAGTGTCAGTTCCATTACCTCCTCCATAGCCATTGTTCCCTGCCCCAGGATAGCTGCCTGCTCCAGCACCGTAGCCTGTGGAATAAGTCAACAAAGCTCAGCACAAAACCCTGCGATTGACTTGAGACTGTGGGACACGATCCCTAAACTCATCACACTGTGATTGACCCTGGTACCTGTTGAGGAACCCATACAGCAAGCACTCATCCCACAATACTGCTATTGGCTCCTAGCCTGCGGAGCACAACATCCATGCACATTACATATCACTGTGATTAGGCCGTAGCCTGTGACACACAACGTCCATGCACATTACATATGTGGTCCTCTGTAGCTCAGCTGGTAGAGCACGGCGCTTGTAACGCCAAGGTAGTGGGTTCGATCCCCGGGACCACCCATACACAAAAATGTATGCACGCATGACTGTAAGTCACTTTGGATAAAAGCGTCTGCTAAATGGCATATTATATTTATATATTATACATATCACTGTGATTAGGCCGTAGCCTGTGACACACAACATCCATGCTTACCACATAACTGTGACCAGACAGAAAGATATGTTTACACAAATCCAAGCCACGGTGAAAATATTTCAAATTTCAAGTCAACCATCCCTAAAGCAATTAATCAAAAGTGAATTGCTTCCAGTGTGCTTAACAAAACACAAACATAGAGCCAACAAGACCGGTGCATCATTCATAGAGGGTATTATCATATACAGTGTCTTCGGAAAGTATTCAGACCCCTTGACTTTCTCCACATTTTGTTACGTTACAGCCTTATTTTAAAATTGATTAAATCGTTGTTTTCCCTCATCAATCTACACACAATATCTTATAATGACAAAGCAAAAACAGGTTTTTATATCACATTTACGTAAGTATTCAGACCCTTTACTCAGTACTTTGTTAAAGCACCTTTGGCAGCGATTACAGCATCAAGTCTTCTTGGGTATGACGCTACAAGCTTGGCACACCTGTATTTGGGGAGTTTCTCCCATTCTTCCCTGTAGAGCCTCTCAAGCTCTGCCAGGTTGGATGGGGAGTGTTGCTGCACAGCTATTTTCAGGTCTCTCCAGAGATGTTAGATCGTGTTCAAGTCCGGGCTCTGGCTGGGCCACTCAAGGACATTCAGAGACTTGTCCTGAAGCCACTCCTGTGTTGTCTTGGCTGTGTGCTTAGGGTCGTTGTCCTGTTGGAAGGTGAACCTTCGCCCCAGTCTGAGGTCCTGAGCGCTCTGGAGCAGGTTTTCATCAAGAATCTCTCTGACTTTGCTCCATTCATCTTTGCCTCGATCCTGACTAGTCTCCCAGTCCCTGCCGCTGAAAAACATCCCTACAGCATGATGCTGCCACCACCATGCTTCACCGTAGGGATGGTGCCAGGTTTCCTCCAGACGTGACGCTTGGCATTCAGGCCAAAGAGTTCAATCTTGGTTTCATCAGACCAAAGAATCTTGTTTCTCATGGTGTGAGAGTCTTTAGGTGCCTTTTGGCAAACTCCAAGCAGGCTGTCATGTGCCTTTTACTGAGGAGTAGCTTCCGTCTGGCCACTCTACCATAAAGGCCTGATTGGTGGAGTGCTGCAGTGATGGTTGTCCTTCTGGAAGGTTCTCCCATCTCCACAGAGGAACTCTGGAGCTCTGTCAGAGTGACCATCGGGTTCTTGGTCACCTCCCTGACCAAGGCCCTTCTCCACCGATTGCTCAGTTTGGCCGGGCGGGCCAGCTCTAGGAAGAGTCTTGGTGGTTCCAAACTTCTTCCATTTAAGAATGATGGAGGCCACTGTGTTCTTGGGGACCTTCAATGCTGCAGACATTTATTGGTACCCTTCCCCAGATCTGTGCCTCGACACAATCCTGTCTTGGCGCTCTACAGACAATTCCTTCGACCTCATGGCTTGGTTTTTGCTCTGACATGCACTGTCAACTGTGGGACCTTATATAGACAGGTGTGTGCCTTTCCAAACCATGTCCAATCAATTGAATTTACCACAGGTGGACTCCAATCAAGTTGTAGAAACATCTCAAGGATGATCAATGGAAACAGGATGCAACTGAGCTCAATTTCGAGTCTCATAGCAAAGGGTCTGAATAAGGTATTTCAGTTTTTTTGTTTTTTTTATACATTTGCAAAAATGTCTTACAACCTGTTCTCGCTTTGTCAGTATGGGGTATTGTGTGTAGATTACTGAGGATTATTATTTTTTAAAATCCATTTTAGAATAAAGCTGTAACGTAACAAAATGTGGAAAAAGTAAAGGGGTCTGAATGCTTTCCAAAGGCACTGTAGCCATTGACACAAAGTGATTGCTACAAACTACAGTGATTGGCACATGCAGGTGGACATAACACACAGACAGCTAGATTGTATGGGGTTACCAGTTTTGGTTGCTTTAGCACCCTGTCCATTGGGCTCTCCCACTCCTGGACCATATCCTAGAGACCACAACAAATGTTACTCGACAGCGCTACCTACACAATATTACAACCACAAGGGAAAATAGAAAAAACTGACAGACACAGACAGGGTAACAGAGGTTTACCATTGCCTTTGGCTCCCTGATCACTGGGAACTCCAGCGCCTGGACCATATCCTGGAGACCACAAAACAAGTTAGCTCTGTAGCTTATCATAATAGAAACAGCATCCCTCTGTTATAGTGCTTGCAACACCAAGGGTTGTGGGCTCGATTCCCGTTGGGACCACCCATACGTAAAAGGTATGCATGCATAACTGGAAGTCACTTTGGATAAAAGTGTCTGCTAAATGACATATATTATTATATATTACGTGTCCGGCTCGAAGGACCATGAAAAACAACACCACCCAGAGAGTGGTTTAAAATAAGAAACATATCGCCCTGTCTCCTCCTACTGTGTCATTGTCCTAACAGGGGGCCCACTTTAAACAGTACCTCTCCATGTGTCCAACCCTCACTGGGTGGTGCCCAGACACAGTGACATTACAGAGACTGAGAAAGAGGCTTACCATTGCTTTTACCACCATTGAGAACTCCAGCTCCTTGATCATATCCTAGAGACCACAACAAGTGTTACTAACCACTGATTATTCAAAACAATTTGCATTCCTACAACACACGCTGTTCTTTATCCTAGTAATTCAACACAGATTCTTAGCCATGCACAAAAAATATCACAGAGACTAGCTGACTAGTATTTGGGAGGATGTCAGCAAATGTCATGTCACCAAAAATATATTTCTAAAGATAGTTCTAAATAGCATGCAACATACAGTCAAAGGAGCTCCACTTCGATACAGAAAGAGACATAGAGACAGACTGTGACACAGACAGGGTATCAGAGGTTTACCATTGCTTTTAGCACCACTGGGTTCCTGAACTCCTGGGCCATATCCTAGAGATCACAATAGTGATTACTTTACACTACTTGCTCAACACTGTTTACAGTTGACCATTGGATCGCTCTGTTACGTCCTTTCCAGAACAGTTACAGGCATTCAATAAGTCTGTCGTGTTAAAGCGAGACTTACTTCCATTTAAAGCAAGACTTACTTCCAATATGGTCTTAAATGTAAAGCTGACAAAGACATAATTGTTGTAGTGGCAGTGCCATCCAGCATGCAGAACAGTGTGCGGATCATCACTGATGAAGAATAGACAGGGAAACAGAAACAACCCCAGGGTAGCAGAAGTCTACCATTTATAGCACCAAGCCCAGTAGGAACTCCAGCTCCTGGACCATATCCTGGAGACCACAACAACTGACACTGAACACTGGTTACTCAACAAGCTACGTAAGACTTATAGTCACAAGTTCTGTAGCTTATCATACGAGAGTGACAGAGAAAGAGAGATCGAGAGACTGTAACACTCCGATACAGTAGAGCTTTACCATAGCTTTTACCACTGTTGAGTGCTCCAGCTCCTGGACCATATCCTGGAGAACACAATAACTGTTACTTAACACTGGTCAAAGCAAGGTCGCGCTGTAGATTTTATTATCTAAGGTTTTGTAGGTTATGAAAATGAGTGCAATCTAGTAACTTAAATCCAGTGATTTAAATTGCCATTACCATTGCTTTTAGCACCACCATTGGGAACTTCAGCTCCTGGACCATATCCTGGAGACCACAACAACAGTTATTACTCAACACTGCTTACAGAACACAATGCATGCTGCCCTTGACAAAGACAGACGAGACGCACAAAGACTGACAGAAACGACACAGACAGGGTAACAGAGGTTTACCATTGCCTTTGGCTCCCTGATCACTGTGAACTCCAGCTCCTGGACCATATCCTGGAGACCACAACAACTGTTACTGAACACTTGTTACACAACACAAGTTAGCTCTGTATAATCAGAAGTTCTGTAGCAGTTTATCATAAGAGAGATTACTGAGAAATAGAGACTGATAGACTGTAACACTCAAGAAGAGGTTTACCATTGCTTTTAGCACCGTTGGGAGCTCCAGCTCCTGGACCATATCCTGGAACCAACAACAACTGTTACTCAACACTGCTTAAAGACAACTGATCAAAACCACTTGCACAACACATTCTGCCCTTGATCCTATTATTTCATCACATAGGTTATAGTATATGCACAAATATCTAGCAAAAACTAGCTGGTTGTGTTCAGGAGCTTATCAATATTCCTCTAAAAATAGAGTACCATACAGCATGCAACACAGACAGGCAGAGGTTTACCATTGCTTTTAGCCCCATTGGGTGCTCCAGCTCCTGGACCATATCCTGGAACCACAACAGCTCTTACTCAACACTGTTCTACAATTGACCAGACCATGGGTCTGTTAAATGCTACTATATGTTCATTCCAATGAACAGGTAACAGGCATGCAAAAATATGTTACAAACTGTAACATTATCACACAGCATGCACCATTCTGCTCGACCTCAACTTTGCCATGGACAACAAACATTGAAGACATACATAAACACAGACAGGGTAGCACAGGTTTACCATTGGGTTTAGCACCCTGACCACTGGGAACTCCAGCTCCTGGACCATATCCTGAAGACCACAATAACTGTTACTCAATACTGGTTACTCAACATAAGTTTTCTCTGTAGATCTTATCATCAGAGGTTCTGTACCTTATTTATAATAAGTGATGCTATACCATTTCACTGTAATAACATGCCATATTGTCATGTTTATTTGGCCTAATGGAAAGGTTCAGAGTACTTAAATGTCTGGCTTGAAGGACCAGGAAAAAGAGTGTCACCCAGTGATGGGTGGACTCAGAGAAAGGTGCCGGTTTACCTCTAAAGTGACAGAGAAATAGAGACTGATGAAGACTCAGAAAGAGGTTTACCATTGCTTTTACCACCGTTGGGTGCTCCAACTCCTGGGCCATATCCTGGAGACCACAACAACTGTTACTCAACACTGACAACACTGACTTATTGTAAATAATCACTTGCATGAGCACAAAACATGCTGCCCTGGATCCTTTTCCCTCTGGCCATGCACAAATATATTAATCCTAGTCAACGTTCAGAAGTCACATTGCACCAAGTTCTGTAGCACACATCATGCAACATACAGTCAAAGAAGCTCCACTTTGATACAGAAAGACACAGAGACAGACTGTGACACAGATAGGTTATCAGAGGTTTACCATTGCCTTTGGCTCCCTGACCATTTGGAACTCCAGCTCCTGGACCATATCCTAAAACCAACAACAACTCTTACTCAAAACTGTTCTAGAAATGACCAGATCATGCACGCATAATATGCTACAAACTTTGGCATTACCACACAACATGCACCATTCAGCTCAACCTCAACTTGACAAACATTGAATAGGGCCGTAGACACAGACAAGGTAGCAAAGGTTTACCATTGGGTTTAGCACCCTGACCATTGGGAATGCCAGCTCCTGGACCATATCCTGAAGACCACAACAAATGTTATTCAATACAAGTTAGCTCTGTAGATCTTATCAATGACCATTGAGTTCTATCGAAAGTCATGAAAGATACAGCAATAGAGAAATAGAGATAGAGACTGACATTTAGTAATGGTAGCAGAGGTTTACCATTGGGTTTAGCACCACTGGGTTTAGCACCGTTGGGTGCTCCAGCTCCTGGACCATATCCTGGAACCAACAACAACTCTTACTCAACCCTGTTCTACAACAGACCAAACCAGCATCAACATTTAGTGGCATCACACTGGCCTGGGCACACTGGATCTGTCAAAGGCTTCAATATGCTAATTCTAACAAACAGTTGAGGTTACAGGCATGCAGCAATGCATCACAAAGACAGAGAAACGCAGACAGGGTAGCAGAGGTTTACCATTGCCTTTGGGTCCCTGATCACTGGGAACTCCAGCTCCTGGACCATATCCTGGAGACCACAACAACTATTATTGAACACTGGTTACTCAATTCATGTTGGCTCTGTAGTTATTATAAACAGAAGTTCTGTATCTTATCATAAGAGAGCAACAAAGAAAGAGAGACGGATATAGACCTGTAACACTCATAAAGAGGTTTACCATTGCTTTTAGCACCGTTGGGAGCTCCAGCTCCTGGACCATATCCTGGAACCAACAACAGTTGTTACAACAACGAAATAAATCAAAACCACTTGCAAACACAATGCATGCTGCCCTTGACACAGACAGACAAGATGCACAAAGACAGACAGAGAGACACAGACAGGGTAGCAGAGTTCTACCATTGCCTTTGGCTCCCTGACCATTTGGAACTCCAGCTCCTGGACCATATCCTAAAACCAACAACAACTCTTACTCAAAACTGTTCTAGAAATGACCAGATCATGCACGCATAATATGCTACAAACTTTGGCATTACCACACAACATGCACCATTCAGCTCAACCTCAACTTGACAAACATTGAATAGGGCCGTAGACACAGACAAGGTAGCAAAGGTTTACCATTGGGTTTAGCACCCTGACCATTGGGAATGCCAGCTCCTGGACCATATCCTGAAGACCACAACAAATGTTATTCAATACAAGTTAGCTCTGTAGATCTTATCAATGACCATTGAGTTCTATCGAAAGTCATGAAAGATACAGCAATAGAGAAATAGAGATAGAGACTGACATTTAGTAATGGTAGCAGAGGTTTACCATTGGGTTTAGCACCACTGGGTTTAGCACCGTTGGGTGCTCCAGCTCCTGGACCATATCCTGGAACCAACAACAACTCTTACTCAACCCTGTTCTACAACAGACCAAACCAGCATCAACATTTAGTGGCATCACACTGGCCTGGGCACACTGGATCTGTCAAAGGCTTCAATATGCTAATTCTAACAAACAGTTGAGGTTACAGGCATGCAGCAATGCATCACAAAGACAGAGAAACGCAGACAGGGTAGCAGAGGTTTACCATTGCCTTTGGGTCCCTGATCACTGGAAACTCCAGCTCCTGGACCATATCCTGGAGACCACAACAACTATTATTGAACACTGGTTACTCAATTCATGTTGGCTCTGTAGTTATTATAAACAGAAGTTCTGTATCTTATCATAAGAGAGCAACAAAGAAAGAGAGACGGATATAGACCTGTAACACTCATAAAGAGGTTTACCATTGCTTTTAGCACCGTTGGGAGCTCCAGCTCCTGGACCATATCCTGGAACCAACAACAGTTGTTACAACAACGAAATAAATCAAAACCACTTGCAAACACAATGCATGCTGCCCTTGACACAGACAGACAAGATGCACAAAGACAGACAGAGAGACACAGACAGGGTAGCAGAGTTCTACCATTGCCTTTGGCTCCCTGACCATTTGGAACTCCAGCTCCTGGACCATATCCTAAAACCAACAACAACTCTTACTCAAAACTGTTCTAGAAATGACCAGATCATGCACGCATAATATGCTACAAACTTTGGCATTACCACACAACATGCACCATTCAGCTCAACCTCAACTTGACAAACATTGAATAGGGCCGTAGACACAGACAAGGTAGCAAAGGTTTACCATTGGGTTTAGCACCCTGACCATTGGGAATGCCAGCTCCTGGACCATATCCTGAAGACCACAACAAATGTTATTCAATACAAGTTAGCTCTGTAGATCTTATCAATGACCATTGAGTTCTATCGAAAGTCATGAAAGATACAGCAATAGAGAAATAGAGATAGAGACTGACATTTAGTAATGGTAGCAGAGGTTTACCATTGGGTTTAGCACCACTGGGTTTAGCACCGTTGGGTGCTCCAGCTCCTGGACCATATCCTGGAACCAACAACAACTCTTACTCAACCCTGTTCTACAACAGACCAAACCAGCATCAACATTTAGTGGCATCACACTGGCCTGGGCACACTGGATCTGTCAAAGGCTTCAATATGCTAATTCTAACAAACAGTTGAGGTTACAGGCATGCAGCAATGCATCACAAAGACAGAGAAACGCAGACAGGGTAGCAGAGGTTTACCATTGCCTTTGGGTCCCTGATCACTGGGAACTCCAGCTCCTGGACCATATCCTGGAGACCACAACAACTATTATTGAACACTGGTTACTCAATTCATGTTGGCTCTGTAGTTATTATAAACAGAAGTTCTGTATCTTATCATAAGAGAGCAACAAAGAAAGAGAGACGGATATAGACCTGTAACACTCATAAAGAGGTTTACCATTGCTTTTAGCACCGTTGGGAGCTCCAGCTCCTGGACCATATCCTGGAACCAACAACAGTTGTTACAACAACGAAATAAATCAAAACCACTTGCAAACACAATGCATGCTGCCCTTGACACAGACAGACAAGATGCACAAAGACAGACAGAGAGACACAGACAGGGTAGCAGAGTTCTACCATTGCCTTTGGCTCCCTGACCATTTGGAACTCCAGCTCCTGGACCATATCCTAAAACCAACAACAACTCTTACTCAAAACTGTTCTAGAAATGACCAGATCATGCACGCATAATATGCTACAAACTTTGGCATTACCACACAACATGCACCATTCAGCTCAACCTCAACTTGACAAACATTGAATAGGGCCGTAGACACAGACAAGGTAGCAAAGGTTTACCATTGGGTTTAGCACCCTGACCATTGGGAATGCCAGCTCCTGGACCATATCCTGAAGACCACAACAAATGTTATTCAATACAAGTTAGCTCTGTAGATCTTATCAATGACCATTGAGTTCTATCGAAAGTCATGAAAGATACAGCAATAGAGAAATAGAGATAGAGACTGACATTTAGTAATGGTAGCAGAGGTTTACCATTGGGTTTAGCACCACTGGGTTTAGCACCGTTGGGTGCTCCAGCTCCTGGACCATATCCTGGAACCAACAACAACTCTTACTCAACCCTGTTCTACAACAGACCAAACCAGCATCAACATTTAGTGGCATCACACTGGCCTGGGCACACTGGATCTGTCAAAGGCTTCAATATGCTAATTCTAACAAACAGTTGAGGTTACAGGCATGCAGCAATGCATCACAAAGACAGAGAAACGCAGACAGGGTAGCAGAGGTTTACCATTGCCTTTGGGTCCCTGATCACTGGAAACTCCAGCTCCTGGACCATATCCTGGAGACCACAACAACTATTATTGAACACTGGTTACTCAATTCATGTTGGCTCTGTAGTTATTATAAACAGAAGTTCTGTATCTTATCATAAGAGAGCAACAAAGAAAGAGAGACGGATATAGACCTGTAACACTCATAAAGAGGTTTACCATTGCTTTTAGCACCGTTGGGAGCTCCAGCTCCTGGACCATATCCTGGAACCAACAACAGTTGTTACAACAACGAAATAAATCAAAACCACTTGCAAACACAATGCATGCTGCCCTTGACACAGACAGACAAGATGCACAAAGACAGACAGAGAGACACAGACAGGGTAGCAGAGTTCTACCATTGCCTTTGGCTCCCTGACCATTTGGAACTCCAGCTCCTGGACCATATCCTAAAACCAACAACAACTCTTACTCAAAACTGTTCTAGAAATGACCAGATCATGCACGCATAATATGCTACAAACTTTGGCATTACCACACAACATGCACCATTCAGCTCAACCTCAACTTGACAAACATTGAATAGGGCCGTAGACACAGACAAGGTAGCAAAGGTTTACCATTGGGTTTAGCACCCTGACCATTGGGAATGCCAGCTCCTGGACCATATCCTGAAGACCACAACAAATGTTATTCAATACAAGTTAGCTCTGTAGATCTTATCAATGACCATTGAGTTCTATCGAAAGTCATGAAAGATACAGCAATAGAGAAATAGAGATAGAGACTGACATTTAGTAATGGTAGCAGAGGTTTACCATTGGGTTTAGCACCACTGGGTTTAGCACCGTTGGGTGCTCCAGCTCCTGGACCATATCCTGGAACCAACAACAACTCTTACTCAACCCTGTTCTACAACAGACCAAACCAGCATCAACATTTAGTGGCATCACACTGGCCTGGGCACACTGGATCTGTCAAAGGCTTCAATATGCTAATTCTAACAAACAGTTGAGGTTACAGGCATGCAGCAATGCATCACAAAGACAGAGAAACGCAGACAGGGTAGCAGAGGTTTACCATTGCCTTTGGGTTCCTGAGCTCCCTGCCATCTAGGACCTCTATACCAGGTGGTGTGAGAAGAAGGCCATAAAAATAGTCAAAGACTCCAGCCACCCAAGTCATAGACTGTTCTCTCTGCTACTGCACGGCAAGCGGTACCGATGCACCAAGTCTGGAATCAACAGGACCCTGAACAGCTTCTACCCCAAAGCCATAAAACTGCTAATTAGTTAGTTAAATAGTTAACCTAAAGCTACCCGGACTATCTGCATTGACCCTTTTTGCACCAACTCTTTTGACTCATCAAAAAGTATTCACCTCCCTTGGCATTTTTCCTATTTTGTTACCTTACAACCTGGAATTAAAATTGATTTTTGGGGGGTTTGTATCATTTGATTTACACAACACACCTACCACTTTGAAGATGCAAAATATGTTTTTATTGTGAAACAAACAAGAAATAAGACAAAAAAACAGAACTTGAGCGTGCATAACTATTCACCCCCCCAAAGTCAATACTTTGTAGAGCCACCTTTTGCAGCAATTACAGCTGCAAGTCTCTTGGGGTATGTCTCTATAAGCTTGGCACATCTAGCCACTGGGATTTTTGCCCATTCTTCAAGGCAAAACTGCTCCAGCTCCTTCAAGTTGGATGGGTTCCGCTGGTGTACAGCAATCTTTAAGTCATACCACAGATTCTCAATTGGATTGAGGTCTGGGCTTTGACTAGGCCATTCCAAGACATTTAAATGTTTCCCCTTAAACCACTCAAGTGTTGCTTTGGCAGTATGCTTAGGGTCATTGTCCTGCTGGAAGGTGAACCTCCGTCCCAGTCTCAAATCTCTGGAAGACTGAAACAGGTTTCCCTCAAGAATTTCCCTGTATTTAGCGCCATACATCATGCCTTCAATTCTGACCAGTTTCCCAGTCTCTGCCGATGAAAAACATCCCCACAGCATGATGCTGCCACCACCATGCTTCACTGTGGGGATGGTGTTCTCAGGGTGATGAGAGGTGTTGGGTTTGCGCCAGACATTGCGTTTTCTTTGATGGCCAAAAAGCTCAATTTTAGTCTCATCTGACCAGAGTACCTTCTTCCATATGTTTAGGGAGTCTCCCAAATGCATTTAGGCGAACACCAAACATGTTTGCTTATTTTTTTCTTTAAGCAATGGCTTTTTTCTGGACACTCTGTGGAGTGTACGGTTTAAAGTGGTCCTATGGACAGATACTCCAATCTCCGCTGTGGAGCTTTGTAGCTCCTTCAGGGTTATCTTTGGTCTCTTTGTTGCCTCTCTGATTAATGCCCTCCTTGCCTGGTCCGTGAGTTTTGGTGGGCGGCCCTCTCTTGGCAGGATTGTAGTGGTGCCATATTCTTTCAATTTTTTAATAATGGATTTAATGGTGCTCCGTGGGATGTTCAAAGTTTCGGGTATTTTTTTATAACCCAACCCTGATCTGCACTTATCCACAACTTTGTCCCTGAACTGTTTGGAGAGCTCCTTGGTCTTCATGGTGCTGCTTGCTTGGTGGTGCCCCTTGCTTAGTGGTGTTGCAGACTCTGGGGCCTTTCAGAACAGGTGTATATATACTGCGATCATGTGACAGATCATGTGACACTTAGATTGCACACAGGTGGACTTTATTTAACTAATTATGTGACTTCTGAAGGTAATTGGTTGCACCAGATCTTATTTAGGGGCTTCATAGCAAAGGGGGTGAATACATATGCACGCATCACTTTTCCGTTATTTATTTTTTTGAATTTTTAGAAACTTTTTTTCCAATTCACTTCACCAATGTGGACTATTTTGTGTATGTCCATTACATGAAATAAAAAAATAAAAAAAATTCAATTACAGGTTGTAATGCAACAAAATAGGGAAAACGCCAAGGGGGATGAATACTTTTGCAAGGCACTGTATGCTGCGGTTACCGTTTATTATCTATTCTGTCGCCTAGTCTCCTCGTACACCTGCACATCAACTCGGTACTGATACCCCGTGTATGTAGCCAAGTTATCGTTACTCATTGTGTATTTAATCCTTGTGTTATTATTTTTCTATTAGTTCTCTATTTTATCTCTCTCTGCATTGTTGGGAAGGGCCTGTA
Source organism: Coregonus lavaretus (assembly GCF_964263955.1). NCBI lineage: Eukaryota > Metazoa > Chordata > Actinopteri > Salmoniformes > Salmonidae > Coregonus > Coregonus lavaretus. Next base: position 51,227,027 of record NC_139989.1, read on the forward strand.
AGTAAGTATTTAATTGTTAGTCTACACCTCTGGTTTACGAAGCATGCGACAAATACAATTTTGCAGGTCCTTGGCTTTTTGCTCCTGTTAAATCCTGTGCCACTAGACCTTCACCCTTATTACCCTTTCCAGCATCTCCCAAACCTCCCGCAGAGGCACCTGGCAGAAAAAAGCTTGTCACCATGTACTATTGAATTCTTTGGGACTTGGAGAAGACTTAAATCGTATGCATATCCCATTGGCACACTAGTGGCTGAGGGCAGAAGACTTTCGCAAGAATTAACTATTGGCATATACAGATGTTTTTTGTTTTATTTTACTGCAAAAACTGAGACAAGCCTTAAAGGTATAATTTAGGATTTTGGCACAAAGCACTTTATCTACTTCCCCAGAGTCAGATGAACTTGTGGATACCATTTTTATGTCTCTTTGTCCAGTATGAAGAAAGTTAGAGGTAGTTTTGCGAGCCAATGCTAACTAGACTGGAAGTCTTCGAGATCAGCTAGATTGCATCCGTCATACCTCTAAATTCCTTCATACTGGACGCAGAGACATACATTTTTTATCCACGAGTTAATCTGACTCTGATGAAGTAGAGATTGCCCTTTTATATTGTTGTTGATATTAAAGAAAAATAAAGATCCATTGGATTGCAGGTCGTATAGGCCAATTATGTTGCTTATTGTAGACATAAAACTAATCTCTAAAGTACTGGCTCTACAACTACAGTTTCTGGTTCTATGACTACAAATATCTGCACCCAGCCACAAGGTATAGCCACGGGGGTTGCTTTAAGACAGACCATTGTACATGAACACACTTTAAACACCAACTTAAACAGTAGTACAATTCGTCCAAATGACACTTCATGGGCCTTTTTCTCCAGGTCACTCAGCACTAAATACCAAACAACCATCCTCTGACAGACTACATATACAGTGCCTTTGGAAAGTATTCAGACCCCTTGACTTTTTCCACATTTTGTTACGTTACAGCCTCATTCTAAAATTGATTTACTAAAAAAATTTCCTCAATCTACACACAATACCCCATAATGACAAAGCAAAAAAAGTTTTTTTAGATTTTTTGGCAAATGTATAAAAAATTAAAAACAGAAATAGCTTATTTACATAAGTATTCAGACCCTTTGACTCAAAATTGAGATCAGGTGTATCCTGTTTCCATTGATCATCCTTGAGATATTTCTGCAACTTTATTGGAGTCCACCTGTGGTAAATTCAATTGATTTGACATGATTTGGAAAGGCACACACCTGTCTATATAAGGTCCCACAGATGACAGTGCATGTCAGAGCAAAAACCAAGCCATGAGGTCGAAGGAATTGTCTGTAGAGTTCCAAGACAGGATTGTGTCGAGGCACAGACCTGGGGAAGGGTACCAAAAATTTTTTGCAGCATTGAAGGTCCCCAAGAACACAGTGGCCTTCATCATTCTTAAATGGAAGAAGTATGGAATCACCAAGACTCTTCCTAGAGCTGAGGTGACCAAGAACCCGATGGTCAATCTGATAGAACTCAATTCATCTGTGGAGATGGGAGAACCTTCCAGAAGGACAACCATCTCTGCAGCACTCCACTAATCAGGCCTTTATGGTAGAGTTGCCAGACGGAAGCCACTCCTCAGTAAAAGGCACATGACAGCCCGCTTGGAGTTTGCCAAAAGGAACCTAAAGACTCTCAGACCATGAGAAACAAGATTTTCTGGTCTGATGAAACCAAGATTGAACTCTTTGGCCTGAATGCCAAGCATCACGTCTGGAAGAAACCTGGCACCATCCCTACAGTGAAGCATGGTGGTGGCAGCATAATGCTGTGGGGATGTTTTTCAGCGGCAGGGACTGGGAGACTAGTCAGGATCGAGGGAAATATGAACGGAGCAAAGTCAGAGAGATCCTTGATGAAAACCTGCTCCAGAGCGCTCAGGACCGCAGACTGGGGCAAAGGTTCACCTTCCAACAGGACAATGACCCTAAGCACACAGCCAAGACAACACAGGAGTGGCTTGGGGACAAGTCTCTGAATGTCCTTGAGTGGCCCAGCCAGAGCCCGGACTTGAACCCGATCTAACATCTCTGGAGAGACCTGAAAATAGCTGTGCAGCGACGCTCCCCATCCAACCTGACAGAGCTTGAGAGGATCTGCAGAGAAGAATGGGAGAAGCTCCCCAAATATAGGTAGGCCAAGCTTGTAGCGTCATACCCAAGAAGAATCAAGGCTGTAATCGCTGCCAAAGGTGCTTCATCAAAGTACTGAGTAAAGGGTCTGAATACTAATGTATTTGTACAATTTCCATTTCCTTTATTTTTATAAATGTGCAAACATTTATAAAAACCTGTTTTTGCTTTGTCATTATGGAGTATTGTGTGTAGATTGATGAGGGGAAAAAACAATTCAATTAATGTTAGAATAAGGCTGTAACGTAACCAAATATGGAAAAAGTAAAGGGGTTTGAATACTTTCCGAATGCACTGTAGGACTGCGTGACAGGAAACAGACACACAACACTGACAAGATGAGGGACGATCGTCCGAGATTAATGATGGGCCTGGGTTAACGGGCACATCATCAGCCGTATTAAGACACAAACTAAGACAAACAACAACAGACGACAACAAAAGCCACAAGGGCAACAACAGACGCAAAATACACTAACATGAAAACATACTCTCTGAGGACATCCACTGACATAAAAACACGCCCACATGGAGGTCACACACTTAACAAAGCATTGCCATCAAGAACTCAAGAACTTCAATGGCACACACCAAGACCAGTCTCCGTGTGACATTCATGGACGAAGACACACAACAGTCAACATCAGTGGGTGACAAATCCACCTGATGGACAGTGAGAAAAACAAAAATACAGAAGACACAGACACCACTGACTTGACGGACAACCAGAGTTCATTTACCGATACATTTACACAAGAATCTTAGTGAGATTTCCACAAAACAAGCATTGATGCTGAAACCACTTAATAAGCATAGAGCACCAGATCAGTGAAGAAGGAAAGGGCCACCAGGTGCACTTATGAAACTTTAAGTTATCGGCTAATTATTATAAAGAGATGACAGGAAAACAAGGAAAGAGGGGTTTACCCAGTTTGGATGGTTTAGCACCGTGTCCAGTGGGAACTCCTCCAGCTCCTGCACCATACCCTGGAGACCACAACAGTGGTTATTCAACACATTCACCCAAAAACCAACCAATAGAGACTGGACTCTGAACCCCAAAATGAATCTAGAATTCTATATGACAATGTGATTTGAAATATCATATTGAAAATAGAATACTTTGATCATCGTTAAGAGTCTCCCATCACTTTCTAGTGATTGGTCAAGAAGACCCACGACAAACACATGCTGTTAGAAAAACCCAAATCCCTATACAAAGTTAGGAACAAAACCCACAACCACCACATGCTGACAGGGGCTGTGATCCACACATGTCAATAGATATTGGCATGCTGTCTCAATAACGCATTCAAACAAAACTATGACTGAAAGTTATACTTCCACGATATGTAGACAGCATGTGAATTTACATAATCAATATCATAATGTGTCATGTACATCCACCTTTATATAAACTGGGACAAAGACACACATAGACAGACAAACACACAGGGTAGCAGATGTTTACCATTGGGTTTAGCACCCTGTCCATTGGGCACTCCAGCTCCTGCATCATAAGCTGATGACCACAATAGTGATTACTCCACACTGGTGACTATAGGACAGACTCATGCAGATACGATGCTCTGATCCATGAACATAACCATACACAGACACACACACACTTACATACTTCACTACTAACACAATTCCAATCATAACACAAAACAAGATATATGTCTGCCCATTTGAAAGAATCTGGCAGCCGAACAATAAAGACAACCATTGATTGTAAGTAGATAGACACCTGTTAATGCACTGAGCAAACAACATGCATTTGCACCATGTCTGACTGACATCAGTGAAAGGCATAAATATTGATTACACAGAACAATTGGAAACGGCAACACGAAGAGCAGACACAAAGGCACAAACTGAAAAACGCAGGTAAAGACAAACAAACATGAGTGCGAACACGGACGGACACAGCAGGATTGGAAAGTTTACCCGGTTTTGGCGCCTTAGATCCCTGCCCGTTGGGATACCCAGCTCCAGCATCTAATGGTTGCAAAGGGGCACTGTCAATTGGAATGATCAAACTCCACATGCAGGGTATGGGGTACAGAGGCTTTGCAGCAATCAACCACTTTGTACAGATGTAGGACCTTAATTTGAGCCAGTTTGCTACAGCAGGAAGATTATCCTGCAGCAACAGGAAATGTGAATTATTATGTGGATTAGAATGAATCATTAAGAGTAAATTGATTGAGTATTGGCCTATAGATAGTTCAGGCCAGCAGGGATTGGCTGCTCACCTGGTCGTGGATAGCCTCTGGCTCCAGCTCCAGCCCCGTAACCTAGCAACAAGACAAGTAGCAAGGTCAAAGGACATGCAACACACAGACAACCCTTTAAATCATGACAGTGTCATCTAATCACATAACCACAAACAGAAAGCTTAAATCACCACCGCTGGAGTTTTTATTATCTTATTCCAAGATCACATTCTGATTTATTAGATGAGAACCAATCTGCACTCACAGACAATGACACAAGTTCAACTTAACTATGATTAAATCTAACAAACAGAGACACAGAGGAGACAGACTTGAGGAGCTTAAATATTGTGTGCTCTATCCAAACAAATACCAGTTAAGTCCAGGTAACAGAACAAACACGTACCTGGCTGTGTGCCATAGCCATTACCACCGTATCCTGACAAACACAGACAAACAGACAGATGATGCTTACTCAGCTTTGTTAGTACAAACTTTGGAATGAAACATCTCTTGTCCTGAATGTCTCACTCACCTCCACCTGGTTTCCCACCCTGTGAGCCCAGTCCGGCTCCCATCCCCATTCCTTGGCCCATTCCTGCTCCCAGACCAGCACCTACAATCAGACAAATGGGAAGTAGACATTTATTAAAATAAATGAATGAATATTCAATCAACAAGGAAAACTGCTGCAAGAGTTTGAAATGTTTGTCATAACCATTGTGGATTTCATGTAAACCTAAGTTACTAAGGCATTTCATCTTAACAAGCCTTGTTCAGAGTGTGTTTGTTAAGTAAAGTAGTAGGCATTACCATAGCCTCCCTGGCCTCCATTACCATATCCTCCTCTACCCCCGGCCCCCCCTGGGCCTCTGTATCCCCCTTTGGGAAAGACAGTGGAGACATGTCACATATTGATACACACAAATAACACATTAAACAGAGTAGATATACACAAGCTGAATCGGAATACTCAAACAGAGAATACTTACACTGAGTATACAAAACATTAAGAACACCTGGTCTTTCCATGACATAGACTGACCAGGTGAATCCAGGTGAAAGCTATGACCACTTATTGATGTCACTTGTTAAATTAACTTCAATCAGTGTAGATGAAGGGGCCGAGACAGGTTAAATAATTATTTTTAAGCATTGAGACAATTGAGACATGGATTGTGTATGTGTGCCATTCAGAGGGTGAATGGGCAAAACAAAAGATTTAAGTGCCTTTGAACGGGGTATGGTAGTACATTTACATTTACATTTAAGTCATTTAGCAGACGCTCTTATCCAGAGCGACTTACAGTTTAGTCACATTATTATTATACTTTTTTTTGTTCTTTTTTTTTTTTTTTTTATACCCCCTGTGGGAAACGAACCCACAACCCTGGCGTTGCAAACGCCATGCTCTATCAACTGAGCTACATCCCTGCCGGCCATTCCCTCCCCTACCCTGGACGACGCTGGGCCAATTGCGCGCCGCCCCATGGGTCTCCCGGTCGCGGCCGGCTACGACAGAGCCTGGATTTGAACCAGGATCTCTAGTGGCACAGCTAGCATTGCCACTAGAGCTAGCATTACCACTCGGTAGTAGGTGCCAGGCGCACCGGTTTGTGTCAAGTACTGCAATGCTGCTGGGTTTTTTCACGCTCAACAGTTTCCCGTGTGTATCAAGAATGGTCCACCACCCAAAGGACATCCAGCCAACTTGACAAAACTGTGGGAAGCATTGGAGTCAACATGGGCCAGCATCCCTGTGGAACGCTTTCGACACCTTGTAGAGTCCATGCCCCGACAAATTGAGTCTGTTCTGAGGGCAAAAGGGGGGTGCAACTCAATATTCGGAAGGTGTTCCTAATGTTTGGTACAGTATACTCAGTGTATGTGGTTTAGCTATATCTTTGAGAAACTCACCTCCTCCAAGCTGCTGAGCCCCCCCTGGATAACGACCACCTGGGATTCATTAGAAAGACAGGTCATGATGGGACATAAATTATTAATTATATGATTGGCAGCACACAAAATATAAATATGTAAATCAATCAATATTACCCCCAGCTCCTCCGGTCTTAGCGGGCTTGGCTCCATTGGCTCCGTAGCCTCCACGGCCTCCCTGTATCCCAAGAGCACCAGCCCCTGGAAGACCACAACAAGAGACCACAGGGAGATATGAGACATCAGTGATCAGTGAGCACCATAGCGGAGCATGTCTCTCTATGGTGGGAAAAAACTCTAAACATTGTATCATATGAGTCTATATTAAATCATTAATAATGAGGATGAGCATTGCAAGACAGAATCTAAGTCAGATTTCTCATGGACGATTGCACCACTTTCAGTTTTTAATTAATGCCAGAACAAAGTCACAGACAACTTAATCTGAAGCTATATTTAGTTGAGCAAATTAGTTTGATGATGATGACAGGACCATGCTCAAGGCGGATCAATTGAGTGCAGTCCTGAGATAAGACAGAATCTGTTAGGGGGTCAGATATGTTGGTGGAAGTTCCACTGACCTCCAGCTTTTACACCTCTCATCCCTGCACCTTGACCCCGTAGAGAGAAGAGAGAGAGAGAGAGAGAGAGAGAGAGAGAGAGAGAGAGAGAGAGAGAGAGAGAGAGAGAGAGAGGTGGGGGTGGGGGAGACAGACAAAGACTAATAATTGCACTTACCCCTGGGTAGCATTCTCCCCATACCGCCACTTTGAGGTTTCACTCCTAAGAGAGACAAAAAACAGAATTGCAAATCAATCTATGAAGTATGCTATGCTGTGGTTTGGACAGAGATGAAGGCCTTCATCGTTTCCTGTTGGCCAGTGCCAGTGTTCCACCGTCCGTAACGTAAGCATTTGAAACTTTACAGCTGATTAAATATTAAATGATGTCATCGGATGATGAGTAGTGTACATCTCACTCCCATCCCATGCAAAGTCAAGTCCAGCTGGGCAGCTTGAGGGGAGAGAAACAGACGTCTCCATTGATAGAGTGGAGAGACAGACAAAAAGGAGGGACTGTGTGCAGGTTGTAAAGGCTCCTCTCACAACAGGTTGTCAAATTTGGACTGCCACTGCCACCTCACCTTCCCATGCTTTGATTCAAAGCAATCGGACGATATGAAACTACAGATGCTTAGCGGGGTCACCAGACCTGGAGCAGGTCCATTTCACTGAGATCCAGGCAGCAAGGACCACGTAGGCCCAATTTTTTCCCTGATCTGACACGGTCATTGGAAATTTGACACATAAATGTCAGTTGGCCGGTTTTGCAGAGAAGATATCTGAGCATGATATCCAAGTTGATTCCTGATAGTTTAGCAACATGTCTACAGCTATCTGTCACTCAGCTGTACAGGTGTAGGATCTTAGTTGGATCCCCCTGTTGCAGGAAAAATGTCTTGCAATGCAGGAAATGTGAAACTTGTAGTGTATTTGAGGTTTGTCATTTCCTCTTTGAAATTTCAGACTTGATTTTCCCTTAAGAAGAATTGATCAACCCCTACAAAAATGTCAATTAATTATAATCCACATAATATTTCACATTTCCTGTTGTTGCAGGATTATTTTCCTGCTGTAGCAAACTGACTCAAATAAAGATCCAACATCTGTATGTTGACAGGCCTTCCAGACCTCTCAGATAAAGTCACCAGAAACATGAAATGCATGTTGTCAGGGTTTAAAACAAAGTAGGTACTCTGAATTGTTCAAATGTTCCATACAATTTTAAATTGCTTTCATTTTATCCCCAACTATTCAATAAAAGCAATTATGCTGGCAATTATTCTCTGTGAATCTGAGCCTAACATGTGTTAAAGGAATTTCACAACTAGGGAATTAATGTTAAATTAAACATATCTTATAATTCAAATGTAAATTCAATTTAATTTGGACAATTCAAATTGGCAAGTTTTTTTATGGAATGCCACTGCATATGCTATAAGTTGTGCCTAATAGGTAACTAAATATGGACCACAATGCAACACATCCAACAACAACAAAAATAGGTCACGTTTTATATATGAATATAATATGAATATTATACATGCATAACCATTTAAGTAATGAAACTACAATTGTTAAATATTCTTATTTTTTTAATCTAAGCTGAGAAACAAGCAAATCCATAATTTACAGAACAATACAATATTTTCGGAAACTACTATATACTAATAAATAATGAACATTTAAACATTTAAGTCCAATTTACACTGCTCTGCACTAAGCAAGCACCAGTGAAGATGTGAGGTGGTCACAAGCAGTCCTGTGCTGACACCTACTGTACAGTGTTTCACAACACAATGTAACGTACGTGAATGCTATTATAACAATGTTCTACAAAGACAGTCTTGAAACTACTCCAACATTAATTCTTACAATTAATTAAAACTAAAATGTCTGATGTGCCAACTCTACAATTTGAGAAATGGCATGTCTTAATCTCTCTTTCTATCCTTCCCAATCCTCACACAAATGTGGGCCTTACTTCTTGTCTCTCTCTTCTCTCACCTGTGATCTACATCCTACATTCTACATTCTCACTTTCTCTCATATTCTGTCATATTCCCTCACATCCCTCTTCCACATTCCTCTCATCTCTCTTCCATCATCCACACGGATAGTCTTAGTTATGTCTCTTACCTCCTTGTAGGGTGTGCTGTGCCAGCCATAGGACCAGCGAGGTCTGAAGGAGTGCTTTTACCAGCATGGTGGAGGAGACCTGGTCCGGGAGAGAGAAAAAAAACAGGCAGACAGACAGACAAGGAGAGAGAGAGAAACTGGCCGGCTGGACAGGGGCACAGCACAAGTAGCCAGTTCCAGTGTTTGCCCAAGGCTTAAATACAATTCTAGTTCTGATACCAGCCCTGCCCTCTACCCTGCAATTGGCCGTTGCTGCACCCAAGCACCTGCCCCATTTCCTCCCTCTCTCTCTGGACAAGGCCAGGCAGTCAGGCCCACCTCTGCCCATCCACATCAGGCTGCTGATCAGCTGGAGGGCTGCCAGCCAGTATATTAACATTGCAATGTGACGTGTGTGTGAGGAGCAGGATAAGACAGTGCTTCAAAGAGGTGATTAGGGTTTAGTTCAGGGATCATCAACTAGATTCAGCCGTGGACCAATTTCTTCTTGAGCGGATGGTCGGGGGGCTGGAACATAATTACAAATAATTTGTAGACTGCAAATTGACTGCAAGAAGCCCAAACAGATATAATATTTGACTAAAACATAATCATTTCAAACCTTGTTTACATTTGTATACGATCACGTGTCTCTCTATTATGCGTGGGAATACTTTGGAAAAGCTTCCAAAATTAAAATCACTTGGAGCTGATTTTCTGGTGCTTTTACAGACTTTTATGTCTAACAATAAAAAATAAAATACAAAATGTTGCTCAGAACACTTTGGGGGGGGGGGGGGGGCAAATAAAACCACCCGCGAGACAAATTTAGCTTGTGGGCCTCCAGTTGGGGAACCCTGGTTTAGATGGTAAGGAAGGGGCAGTAGGACAGAAGGGCATTGTCAGTATTTTACAGAGGGGAAGGATGGGAACGTGTATACACATGCAAGGTGGCTAGCCTGAGGAAATCCACTACACTGGACTGGCTGTATGATATTATTACATAATCCTATTACATAGTTACAACATATTTATAATATGTCTGAACGAGAACTTATTACATTTATCAAAACACATATACTTAAACAAGTACATGAACCATACACTCAGAAACAGATACACCCAATGTCACATAAGCGAACACAATAACCTTAAAAATTCCTTCTCCATGAGAACGTGTATACACCTGGCCAAGATCATCAAGGACATCAACCACCCCAGCCACTGCCTGTTCACCCCGCTATCATCCAGAAGACGAGGTCAGTACAGGTGCATCAAAGCTGGGACTGAGAGAATGAAAAACAGCTTCTATCTCAAGGGCATCAGACTGTTAAATAGCCATCACTAGTACATTAGAGGCTGCTGCTGCCTATTGAAATCACTGGCCACTTTAAGAAATGGAACACTAGTCACTTTAATAATGTTTACATATCTTGCACTACTCATCTCATATGTATATACTGTATTCTATAATATTCTACTGTTTCTTAGTTCATGCCGCTCTGTCATTGCTTGTCCATATATGTATATATTCTTAAATTCCATTCCTTACTTAGATTTGTGTGTATTGGGTATATGAGGTGAAAATGTTAGATATTACTTGTTCGATATTACTGCACTGTTGGAGCTAGAAGCACAAGCATTTCGCTACACCCGCAATAACATCTGCTAAACACATGTATGTGACAAATAACATTTGATTTGATTTGATTTGGTTCCTGCTGCTCAGTTCTACTCTGTAACCCCTCCCCTCTTTAACTCACATCCTGACCATAAGGAAGTAACCCTACATGGCCCTCTGCCTCTAATAACCCCTTCAGACCCCCTCCTACCCCCTCCCCACCCCTCCTTAGACTTAATGACCCCTTTAGACCCCTCCTACCTCATCCCCACCCCTCCTTAGACTCAGAGCCTCACGGTCACGCCAGCCCAGCATGAGCTCACAGTGGGAATTTACAGTGACAAAACAGTGCATGAATCACTATTCTGTCTGGAGGCACCAAGAAAATCCTAAGAAAATGTACAAGTCCGCAACATTCAGGGCGCAATTCAATAACCAGACAACCCGGTTACTTGTCCCCCCCCCCCGCCCCCATAACTCTTCTCATGCATTGAGCTCATGTCTGAATTAATATGCAGTCAAGCTAATTTTATTACAATTTTTCATGAGTTCAATGTTTTTTTGAGTGACATTGTTAGTATGTTCCTGCCAAGCCAAGGGAAGCTGTTTTAGGTCTACCTCAGGTTAGTGAAGACACAGTAGATGGACACAGACAGACAATAAGGAGACTGAAAGCTGGAAAGGAAATTCTTGTCATTGAGGAGAGCGATGAAGATGCTGCCCAGAGTAAACACACTCAGCGTGTCTGATGTCATCTCCACTTCCTGCACTGTTTACAGAGAGAGGGCTGGAACAGGCACACACACACATATTTAACATTTTATTACTTAGCAGTTGCGGGTATCCAGAGCGACTTACAGTAGTGAGTGCATACATTTTTGTACTGGTCCCCCGTGGGAATTGAACTCACAAACCTGGCGTTGCAAGCACCATGCTCTACCAACTGAGCAACACGGGACCACATATATATGTAGAAAACATACACTCGGGCAAACTAACACAAAACCTCTATACACAACAGTCCAGTCCACTGACAGGTGTAATATAAATGGATGGGGCTGTTGCTCTGGGGAGGGAGATGCTGATGAGGAGTCGTAGAAAGAGCTTTCACAGTCAGGTGGAACCAACTCAACCTGCTCTTTGTGTTCCAAACAAGACCCACTGGGTTCATTAATGACCGTCTTGTTTTTGCTAAACAGGCGTGACTGTACGCCTCCTAAAAAATAAGGGAAAGGGAAAAGAATGAGAACAAGCAAACAGAATGTCTGAAATGTACACAAACAGTCCAGGGGAGAAAAAGGCCCAGTAAATTGCAGGATAAAAATGACATCATTCTAGAGTAGTTTGTTTCTGCCAGGTACTGTAAGGCTGAGTGAAAAGCATGTTGGTATAAATGTTTAATGTGGAAACCTGTGCAACCAGGTTGAAATATTCCTCAATGCCACCTCCTCTCTTAAAAGATGCAAAATGATTTTTCCATAATTTTTCTACAGTGGGACATTGTAAAAATGTTCCTTCAAAATAGCCTGTCTAAAATCTTTTATTACGCTGTTTGTACTGACCATCTCTGCTAGTTTTTCAGCTCAGTTCGTAAACAAGAGGCGTTGGTCCATACATGACACTGTGGTTCCTCATTGACTCACACATAATCTACTGTCTTCTACACTTCCTCTGTGCTGTGTGAGGGCTGCTACCACTAACACTCACTGTCCACCTACACCTCCATGACTGCTGAATATGATGATATAAAAATAGTCTATATGGCACCACGCTGATATCCAAAACCATACACAATATACAATAATTTAACGAGAGGAATTATTCAAAGAACTCTGGTTATTATCATGATTATATAGAACTGAAAGCACACCTGCATATTATTTCTCAATGTGGTGCTGTGAACAGAAACCCTAACTTCTTAGACATAAATTATGAAAATTACTCCCTCACCCACGTTTAACCTCTGCATGTATATATTCTGGTCATTTCACTCATGCCGACCTTTTTGAATACATTGTCCAAACCCACAGCTTCTGTGTGGTCAGTGCACTGCACAATTACTGTCAACACAATACATTGAAGAGAGGATCCAAAGAACACTGGTTATATTCAGAGAAAAGAGAGGCAGAAAGAGGGCAGAAAGAGGGAAGAAAGAGGGCAGAAAGAGGTGGCATAGACAGTGTTGGCTCTTTGACTCAGAGGAAGTAAGAAGAACAGGGGTTGTAATGTGTGGACAGACATCTGGACGACTATTTCTGTGTGGTCAGTCAAACTGAAAACACTGTGCCTCACTGAACACACAGACTGAAACAGAGACAGGAAAAACATACCATACCATAGAGACAACCTCATAGTTGGTAAGGCGGTGGCGGCTGAACAGGAAGTTCATGCAAACACAACCCACAATGAATGCATACACCTACACCGATGCGAACACACACACAGAGACATGGGTCCCAAGACAATCAGTAAATTCTTAGTTTCTGACAGGTTCTCACATGCCTGTTAGGTGTGCGTAGGTGTGTGTATTCAAATGATTTGCAATCCTGTTTTTCATCTCTTAGGTGTGAGGTAAGTGCAATTATTAGTGTGTGTGTGTGTGTGTGTGTGTGCGTCTGTCTGTCTGTCTGAGATGAACCTGTTGTCACGCCCTGACTCAGGGGACGCTTATATGTTGAGTCAGGGTGTGTATATTCCTTGTTGTGTTTGTTTTATGTTGTAGGATCTAGTATTCTAGATCTATGTTGGCCGGTGTGGTTCCCAATCAGAGGCAGCTGTCGCTCGTTGTCTCTGATTGGGGACCATACTTAGGCAGCCTATTGGCACTAGTGGGTTGTTGGATCTTGTTCCGTGTAAGGTATGTTGTTTGTGGCTACCTTGGACTTCACGTTTCGTTTATTGTTTTGTCGAGTGTTTATTAAGTTTAAATAAACATGTATGCATATCACGCTGCGCCTTGGTCTGACCCGTCTATGAACGAACGTGACAGAAGATCCCACCAAAACGAGGACCAAGCAGCGTGCCCAGGATGAGCGAATTGCCATGTCACAGGTGGGCAAATGGTGGTCATGGGAGGAGATATTTGTGGGGAAAGGGCCATGGGCGAAGGTAGATGCCCAGGCAGGAGAGGTGAAACGGCGCCAACCGTGCCGACGACGGAGACCCGAGAGGCAACCCCAATAAAACATTTTGGGGGGGCACACGGGGTGGATGACGAGGCTACAGGAGGCTAAAAGGGAGAAGGAAAGTGTAGAGGCACGGCGAGAGGGGCTGGTTAGGCAGCAGAAGGAGCAAGCAAGTGGTGCGTGTCGCCAGTCCGGTCCGGCCCGTTCCTGACTAAGCCAGTGGTGCGCGTCGCCAGCCCGGCCCGGCCTGTTTCTGCCCCTCGCACCAAGCCAGTGGTGCGCGTCGCCAGCCCGGTCCGGCCTGTTTCTGCCCCTCGCACCAAGCTAGTGGTGCACGTCGCCAGCCCGGCCCGGCCTGTTCCTGCCCCTCGCACCAAGGCAGTGGTGCGCGTCGCCAGCCCGGTCCGGCCTGTTCCTGACCCTCGCACCAAGCCAGTGGTGCGCGTCGCCAGCCCGGCCTGTTCCTGCCCCTCGCACCAAGCCAGGGGTGCGCGTCGCCAGCCCGGTCCGGCCTGTTCCTGCTCTTCGCACCAAGCCAGTGGTGCGCGTCGCCAGCCCGGTCCGGCCTGTTCCTGCTCCTCGCACCAAGCTAGTGGTGCGCGTCGCCAGCCCGGCCCGGCCTGTTCCTGCCCCTCGCACCAAGCCAGTGGTGCGCGTCGCCAGCCCGGTTCGGCCTCTTCCTGTCCCTCGCACCAAGATAGTGGTGCGCGTCGCCAGCCCGGCCCGGCCTGTTCCTGCCTCTCGCACCAAGCCAGTGGTGCGCGTCGCCAGCCCGGTCCGGCCTGTTCCTGCCCCTCGCACCAAGCCAGTGGTGCGCGTCGCCAGCCCGGCCCGGCCTGTTCCTGCCCCTCGCACCAAGCCAGTGGTGCGCGTTGCCAGCTCGGTCCGGCCTGTTCCTGCCCCTCGCAACAAGCCAGTGGTGCGCGTCGCCAGCCCGGTCCGGCCTGTTCCTGCTCCTCGCACCAAGCCAGTGGTGCGCGTCGCCAGCTCGGTCCGGCCTGTTCCTGCCCCTCGCACCAAGCCAGTGGTGCGCGTCGCCAGCCCGGTCCGGCCTGTTCCTGCCCCTCGCAACAAGCCAGTGGTGCGTGTCGCCAGCCCGGTCCGGCCTGTTCCTGTCCCTCGCACCAAGCCAGTGGTGCGCGTCGCCAGCCCGGCCCGGCCTGTTCCTGCCCCTCGCACCAAGCCAGTGGTGCGTGTTGCCAGCCCGGTCCGGCCTGTTCCTGCTCCTCGCACCAAGTCAGTGGTGCGTGTGTCCAGTCCGGCACGGCCCGTGCCTGTTCCACCGGTGCCTGGTTCGGCACCGGTCAGCTGCTCTACTCCGGAGCCAGAGCAGTCCGCTCCACCGGTGCCCAGTTCAGCTCCGGTCAGCTGCTCCACTCCGGATCCAGAGTAATCCGCTTCACCGGGGTCCAGTCCAGCTCCGGTCAGCGGCTCCACTCCGGAGCCAGAGCAGTCCGCTCCACCGGTGCCTGATCCAGCTCCGGTCAGCTGCTCCACTCCGGAGCCAGAGCAGTCCGCTCCACCGGGGTCAAGTCCAGATCCGGTCAGCGGCTCCACTCCGGAGCCAGTGCAGTACGCTCCACCGGTGCCCAGTCCAGCTCCGGTCAGCGGCTCCAGTCCAGAGCCTGAGCAGTCCGCTCCACCGGTGCCCGGTCCAGCTCCGGTCAGCGGCTCCAGTCCAGACCCAGATGTCAGCCCCTATCCAGGTTCGGGGTCTCCCACACCAGGGTCCAGACAGGGCTTGGAGTATAGTGGGAGGAAGGAGAGGGGAAGCAACGCGCCGAGGTCTAGACCAGACCAGGGGCGCAACAGGGAGGCGAAGAGTGAGAGGTCGTCACGCCCTGAGCCAGATCCGCCTCTGAGGCGGAATGCCCACCCGGCCCCTACCCTGTTATGTTTATGTTGTGCGGTCGGAGTCCGCACCTTTGGGGGGGGGTACTGTCACGCCCTGACTCAGGGGACGCTTATATGTTGAGTCAGGGTGTGTATATTCCTTGTTGTGTTTGTTTTATGTTGTAGGATCTAGTATTCTAGATCTATGTTGGCCGGTGTGGTTCCCAATCAGAGGCAGCTGTCGCTCGTTGTCTCTGATTGGGGACCATACTTAGGCAGCCTATTGGCACTAGTGGGTTGTGGGATCTTGTTCCGTGTAAGGTATGTTGTTTGTGTCTACCTTGGACTTCACGTTTCGTTTATTGTTTTGTCGAGTGTTTATTAAGTTTAAATAAACATGTATGCATATCACGCTGCGCCTTGGTCTGACCCGTCTATGAACGAACGTGACACCTGTGCCCACTACATCTGTCCCAGGGCTTCATTCCTCCTCTGAATGTAAATAACCCATCTCTTCAGACATGTTTCATACCCAGTGAAATATGGTGGCTGGACACATGACAATTATTTCTCATGTATTTTTTAAATTGCTTACCACAGTCTAGCCCTGAGGTTCCAGAGTGTTAGGCCTACGTGGTTTTACGCTCTTCGGGCATTATGCTGCTCGTAAGTTGCTCTGGCCACAGCTGGGGGGTCTCAACATTAGTGTTCAGCTCTGTGTAGCATATCCAAACTGAGGTAAGGGAAAACAAAGAACCACAGAAAGGGCTGAAACGCATGCTTACCTCCCTAGCTGTGCAGGTGCAACGGACATGCCAGAGGATGTGGCAGAACCAACAGGTGGTGGTTGTGTCTGATGACAAATCTGTTTACAATAAAGTATCCCTCTGACAGACCACCATGCACCCTCTCACAGATGGACAACTCAAACAGTCAATAGCTGCAGTCACAATCAATCACTGCAGTAGTAAGGGATATAAAAACCTTGACAACAGTAGTGGAACAGAGAGATGTAAGGGAAGCTTTTGTCTCAATACACGACTCAGGTTACCCGAGCTGGATCCTCCAGGACACACAGGTCAAGGACAAAGAGGTGACCAGCAGCAGGGATATGGACAGGGGGAGTATGGAATCCAACATGAGCTGCACTATTACCTACACTCTTAGAAAAAAGGGTTCCAAAAGGGTTCTTCGGCAGGAAATTGGCTTAAAAATGCAGGCCGGGGGCAGCAGGAGCAGGGGTGCCAGGAGGTGGAGGTGGTGGGTGGGGCTTTTTAAACAGTCCTATAGAATCCAAACTAATGAAAGAGAGAGGAGAGGGAGAGGGTCACATACAGACGGGCCGGCCTGCCAAAACATCTCTGCCAAGCTCCCAGTGAGAGAGAATGGCCAAGAGTCTAGCTGCCGGCCCAGTTGGGTGATCTACAGTTTCCTGCCCCATAGGCCAGGCACGCAGCAATGGACAGCTCCATTAACACTGTAATAATTACTGGCTCTTATTTAGACGGAGACAACCCACTGGGCACACTATGTCATTTCAACTTGGATAATTGGGTAATATTTGGTTGAGACGTTGACCAATGGGGTTACAACCTATTTTCACCCACTCAAAAAGACAGACAAAAGTTAGTTGAATTTCCAATGTGTTATCACTATGCTTTCAAACGTCTAAAAGCACAACCAAATTCCAATGGAAAAACAATGTCTGAGTTTTGGTTTAGCTGTCACCCAAATGTCTATCAATGCGCTTTCAACCATTTAAAAGCACAGCAAAGTTCAAATGTCAGATATTTTGTTTATTTATTAAACAGATGAATATGATATCACTGTGCTTCATCTAATATCAGAACCAAATTACCTGGATTGCAGTTGAGATTACATTAAAAGTACATGGTGCAAGTGATCAATGCTGTTTGAGATTCTGCACTGATTATTACAGCAATTGTAAAGATCTCCACAGACTTGCAATTACCTATGCATGCTATCTTGAACAAGTGTTCAATATGATTACATAAGAAGAAATGTATAGTTACAGTAACCTCAAAATGTGGCCATAGATATGTTACTCATTTTAAGGTTGAATGTTACATTAGTTTGTAAAATAGCCTTAACTATAGGCTATTTACTATATTACAAAAGTAATATTGAATTGTGTTTGGTTGACAACACAACCAAATATCAACATTTAAAGGAGATTTATCTACTGCTTGGATAGTTTCATCTGAGCCACTGGCTTAATCCCATTCTTTACCTTTTATTTTTGGTTGAGTTGAAGACATGAATCCAACATATTATTTGCTAACTTGTCGACAAGTTAATAGGCTATGTATTGTATTTCAAACGTGATATTGAATTGTGTTTGGTTGTCAACACAACCAAATATCCAGTTTGTCTACGAATGAATAATTGACATGTTGGATTCACATCTCCATCGCAACCAAAAATCTAAGTTATAGAATATGACAAAATCAAATCAAATGCACTTTAAATAAAGTTTAATTTGATTTAGTCCTATTCTTTAACTTTGATTTTTGATTGAGCTGGAGACGTTGAATACACCATATACATTTTTGATCTCCTTCTAATGTTGATATTTGGTTGCGTTGACAACCAGACACAATTCAATATAACTAAATATCATTACATTTTAAATCAACCAGAGCTTGAAACCCTAGGTCTATTGTATTGTCTATTTTTAGTTGAATTATGGGTTGAATTCAAACAATTGCTGATGATGACTTTGCAGACCTAAATAGCATCATTGATGCTTCACAATACTATCCTAAATGACATAGTGAAAAGAAGGAAGCCTGTACAGAATACAAATATTCCAAAACATGCATCCTGTTTGCAACAAAGCACTCAAGTAATACTCCAAAAAATGTGGCAAAGCAATTAATTTTCTGTCCTGAATACAAAGTGTTATGTTTAAGATAAATCCAATACAACACATTACCTAGTACCACTCTCCATATTTTCAAACATGGTGGTGGCTGCATCATGTTATGGGTATGCTTGTAATCGTTAAGGACTGGAGTTTTTCTGGATAAAAAATAAACAAAATTGAGCTAAGCACAGGGAAACTCCTAGAGGAAAACCTGGTTCAGTCTGCTTTCCACCAGACACTGGAAGATGAATTCACCTTTCAGCAGGACAATAACCTAAAACACAAGGCCAAATTAACACTGGAATTGCTTACCAAGAAGACAGTGAATGTTCCTGAGTGGCCGAGTTACAGTTTTGACTGAAATCTATCTGAAAATCTATGGCAAGACCTGAAAATGGTTGTCTAGCAATGATCAACAACCAATTTGAAAGAGCTTAAATAATTTTTGCAGGAATAATGGGCAAATGTTGCACAAACCAGATGTGGAAAGCTCTTAGAGACTTATCCAGAAAGACTCAAAGCTGTAATCGCTGCCAAAGTTGCTTTACAAAGTATTGACTCAGAGGTGTGAATAGTTAAGTAGATGAAATATTCCTGTATTTCATTTACAATATGTTTTCAAAACATTCTAAAAACATGTTTTCACTTTGTGATTATGGGTTATTGTGAGTAGTTGGGAGAGAATTTGTATTTATTTAATCAATTTTGAATTCAGGCTATAACACAACAAAATATGGAATAAGTCAAGGGGTATGAATACTGTAACGTTGAAAATATGACTTTTTTAAAGATACAAATTCAACATACTTTATACAAGGTTTGTCTATGTTGAAATTTGGTTACCATAATGACATAATCCAGTGGATGAAATTTCACTCTCAAAACAACAAATCCATATATTTCCACGTAGATTCCACTTCACAATAAATTGGCAAATTACGTTGAAACAACGTTGATTCAACCAGTTTGTGCCCAGTGGGAATCAATGACATATTGAGACCAAGGGGGTTAGCCTATATACTGTTGCATTTAGATGAGTCTGTTGGCAACTTGGCATGCTAAAATCATATCATAATGAAAAATGTTCAGCCCCTACATATCTAATAAAATTATCAGTCCAATGAGTCCAAAGATGGTAGAATTCAACCCTTCCACTGCTACCCAGTCATTTAACCACTGGTTACAATAACTGAGTATATTACATCATTTGACCACTTAAGACCTAACTGAAGTCCACCATACTCCATTTTAAGACCATAGTTGAATTTTAGTCTTGCTCCTTACGTTCAGTTATCAAGATTATCAAGCCCTGTCAGATTAATTCACTCAATGTGAAAAAAATATCATACAATAGACACTTAACCGCCTTTCCGTCCACCGACACCTCCATTTCCCTGTTGACTCTCAGTGACAGCATTTGGAAGATTCCACTATAAAGCCCTCACATCGCTCCCCGTCTCCGTCTCCATTCCAAATCCCCTGCTGACTGAGTCAGACAGCGACAATATTGATGGTGTATTCTCAGTATTAAAGGTTTGTTCAAGTGTCTACAGCCAGGGTTACCCCACCAAAAACAGACAGGCAGGGTCTCTGTCCAGCCACTTAGAAAACAGAGGGATTGACACGTATCCCTCAGACTATGCTTTACTAACTCTATGCACTTTATTTATTATTTCTCGTGTTTTTTTTTAATATTTTATTTTGATATTGAATACTGCACTGTTGTTTAAGCATTTCACTGTACTCGTGCATGTGTGTGGGAGATGGGATGGACGGAGTCAGGCGCAGCAGTGTGAAGAAGGAATATGCTTTATTCAGCCCAATAAGGTAGTCCGCAGCAATGCGTAAACACCATCCCAGTGTGACTTAAATGCGTACTGGGAACCAAACATACACAGGTAAATATTCCCGGCGATAAGATAACAAAATGCTCAACCGAGCATGCGATACTTCCACAAAGTAACAATCACACACAAAGACATGGGGGCCAGAGGGAACACTTATACAGGTAGTGATGAGGGGATATGAACCAGGTGTGTGGAAAAACGAGACAAAACAAATGGAATGATGAGATGAGGAGCGGCAGTGGCTAGAAGGCCCGTGTTGACGAACGCCGAAGCATGCCCGAACAAGGAGAGGAGGCAGTTTCGGAGGAAGTCGTGACAATGTCACAAATAAAACTTGAAACTTGCATCCTTTTGCATCAGCTGGTTGTGTATTGTCCTTATCTTGTTTAGTGAATTACACTGAACAAAAATATAAACGCAACATGTAGTGTTGGTACCATGTTTCGTGAGCTGAATTAAAAGTCCCCCAGAATTTTTCCATACGCGCAAAAAGCTTATTTAGCTCAAATTTTGTGCACAAATTTGTTTACATCCCTGTTAGTAAGCATTTCTCCTTTGACAAGATTATCCATCCACCTGACAGGTGTGGCATATCAAGAAGCTGATTAAAAAGCATGATCATAAGACAGGTGCACCTTGTGCTGGGAACAATAAAAGGCCACTCTAAAATGTGACGTTTTATCACACAACACAATGCCACAGATGTCTCAAGTTTTGAGGGAGCGTGCAATTGGCATGCTGACTGCAGGAATGTCCACCAGAGCTGTTGCCAGATAATGTAATGTTCATTTCTCTACCATAAGCCGCCTCCAACGTCGTTTTAGAGAATTTGGCAGTGCGTCCAACCGGCCTCACAACCGCAGACGGCGTGTAACCACGCCAGCACAGGACCTCCACATCCGGCTTCTTCACCTGCGGGATGGTCTGAGACCAGCCACCCGGACAGTTGATGAAACTGTGGGTTTGCACAACCTAAAAATGTCTGCACAAAATGTCATAAACCGTCTCAGGGAAGCTCATCTGTGTGCTTGCCGTCCTCACCAGGGTCTTGAACTGACTGCAGTTCGTTGTCGTAACCGACTTCAGTGGGCAAACGCTCACCTTTGATGGCCACTGGCACGCTGGAGAACTGTGCTGGGGTTATGGTATGGGCAGGCATAAGCTACGGACAATGAACACAATTGCATTTTATCTATGGCAATTTGAATGCAGCGAAATACCGTGACGAGATCCTGAGGCCCATTGTCGTGCCATTCATCCGCCGCCATCACCTCATGTTTCAGCATGACAATGCACGGCCCCATGTCGCAAGGATCTGTACACAATTCCTGGAAGCTGAAAATGTCCCAGTTCTTCCGTGGTCTGCATACTCACCAGACATGTCACCCATTGAGCATGTTTGGGATGCTCTGGATCGACCTGTACGACAGCATGTTCCAG
Organism: Coregonus lavaretus; assembly: GCF_964263955.1. Taxonomy (NCBI): domain Eukaryota; kingdom Metazoa; phylum Chordata; class Actinopteri; order Salmoniformes; family Salmonidae; genus Coregonus; species Coregonus lavaretus. The sequence goes on from NC_139989.1 coordinate 51,248,809, forward strand.
TTCCCGCCAATATCCAGCATCTTCGCAAAGCCATTGAAGAGGAGTGGGACAACATTCCACAGGCCCCAATTAACAGCCTGATGAGCTCTATGTGAAGATGTGTCACGCTGCATGAGGCAAATGGTGGTCACACCAGATACTGACTTGTTTTCTGATCCACACCCCTCCCTTCTTTTAAGGTATCTGTGACCAACAGATGCATATCTATATTCCCAGTCATGTGAAATCCATAGATTAGGGCGTAATAAATGTATTTCAATTGACTGACTTCCTTATATGAACTGTAACTCAGTAGAATCTTAGAAATTGTTGCATGTTGCGTTTATATTTTTGTTCAGTGTTTAACTAAACGCAGTACTGTTGGGTGCACGTGTTTGCATTTGTGAACATAGCGAGAGATTGACTGTCCCCACAGGGAATTAAACCTCTGAACCTTTTGCCCTGTGTCTTGACCAGACCCCTCCCCCTTTACACACACTCCTGAGCATCCTCTCTCTGACCCCTCTGCGTCATAATCTTCACACCTCTTCTGCCCATCTCACTCCACTGATAGCCGTTTCTACCTGTCCTCTCACTCTCTCCCTGCATCTCTAGCTCTCCACATCCAAGACAGCATATCTACCCTGTCTATGCTGTTTGCAATTTCCACTTTCGTAGAATTTCACATTAAGGTGTGTCCGTACAGAGCCTCTTTATCTTCCATCCCTCACCTCTTCCCTCTCTTCCTACTGAACGACAGTCAAAACCTCTAAAGGAAATATTCAAGTCTTCATGTAATCGACAGAGCTTTCCAACGACGTAATAGGCCTTGATTTTAAACATTTCTATTTCATCTGATCATGATTTGTCCCAACCTCATTTGCTACCCACCAGACAGTGTGCGAAAAATACAAATGACCCCTTGTACTGTCCAAGACAGTGATGCAGAACAATGTTTAAATTCAGTTCAGGGCCATAAAAAAAAACAGACACGAATTGACGGACTAGCTGTTCGAGACGCCCTCATCAAATGCTCAGTATACTATGTTTTCAAGACCCATGTTGTAATGTTTGGATATGCAACTCTGTACCACTATTAATGACTTTAAAATAACAATGGGTCCCGCCTCACAATTAATCTGATACAGACAACATGGATGTAACCATGGTTGACCATGTCATCTCTGTGACTAAACCAAGACAAAGAAAGAAAATAACTAGAAAGATTTTGGTTGAGTTGTTGTTGTCTGGTGTCTTTATTGGGGCAGAAGAACTGGATGATCTATATCAGACCCAGGAGCCCCTCTGGAGCTGGCATGGACTGATTCGACTCTTGTCTAACAGGGCACATGCTCCCAACTTATTGTCAACGCTATGCCAGGGTGGCACTAACCGCTCATGCCATCTCAGTTTTTATCTTGGCATTTTGAAGGCATACAATCAAAGTGTGCGAGCTTTGCGTGTGTGTGTGTACACTTGAACAGTGTTGAGTCTAGGTGTCTCAAGGCAGCCGTGTGTGCCAGGTTCACATAAACAGGTGTATGTGGTAAGAGAGAGCAGGAAAGAGTGGAAACGGGAACGTGTGAGACTGATTGTGTGCTTGAGTGAAACATTCTAACAAGTGTGTGTGTGTGTGTGTGTGTTTCAATGTGAGGCTTGATGAGTGTGTATGCACGCGCACAGTAAAACACAACATGTGCCTACAATAACACAGGGCCAGACGGCCAGACTGCTTGCCTGCATGACTGGCTAACCCTAACCCTGACAGGCTGACTTCACGCCTGGCTCTCGCTGCTGTTTGCATTGGAGCTGGAAGCTGCTCAGACAGAGACAGGAACACTCAACAAATAGTGTGAAAATAAAGGATTCACACTTATAAAAGGACAGGCTGGCTCACACACAGCACAGAGGAAACTCACATGGTTACACACACAGAAAGACAGTCTTATAGGCTGAAGAGGAGTTGAACTGATTTCAGGGAACTAATAGCCTATTTTAAGTCAGTTCAACAAATATTTGGGAAAATACAGTAAGACATAATTTTCTCACATATGGATGGTGAGGGAGAAGTTTTAGGCATCTAGGCAAGTTAGAGAAATACCAAACAGGAGAGTGAAAATATTGGTCAATTGGATATCCTGCAATAGGCACACAATGCCCCATCTGGTGGTCAGTAAAAATATTGTATCCATCCCGTAAAAAAAAAGAAAAAAAATAGTTGATTGGTTGGTTCGCTATCAGTGGTGTGTATTCATGGATGTCAAGGGAAGCCAGGCTTCCCCAAAAGATTTACCAATTCACAAGAGGCTGAATGTACTGTATCTCACCAGAGAAAGCATCAGCGCGAGCGAAATAGCGCCAATCTGTCTCTGTATGTGTAGGTAATGTTAGAAATTGCGTAATTCAAATCTGGTATTGGAATAAGAATCAAGAGATCTTCAATCCAAGCTTAATTTATTATATGCAAAATGTATGTATGATAAGTATGAAGGTTCGTATATACGGGTCCACTGAAATACCACGCAGGGCACTCAGAGAACTAAACCATTGTTTACAGGTTATTTCTCAAATACTCTGACAGATAGTTCCCACCTCTTCTGTTGGCCAATCAGAGTAAAGGACTGAGTGTGGTTTAGACTTTACTCAGCCAATCCGTTGGCGCACGGGTTAGTCCCACCCCTTGGTGCTCCACCGCTTGGCGCTCCACCGTTCCCAGGCATAAGTTGCTATCATAATAACCTGTGGAGTCAGCACCCAAAAGACACCCCTCCAATCTGTACTCCATGTACCCACGTTCAAGGACGGTTTCACAGACAACAAAGAGAGAGTGTTCGTATCTGTAAGAAATACAAGTCTTATCTGTCCTACCACTAACGTTCCTTACATGAATCACAGCCTGTTATGTGAAACAATTTATATCAGTATAGTACAAACCTATGCTCCTCATTAATGCATTCCTTCTAAGTTATTCATCACATACAGATCCAATTATGAGAAAAATAGAACCCAACAATCCCCCTTTTGACACCCTCTAGGGTGTCACTCATTAAAATACAATACAAACAAAAATAAACACTTTTATTAATAGACAATTTGATAATAAAAGGCCTTCAGTCCTTCCATCTACACCCAACTTGCAAACGGTTGGCTACCAGTCACCCAGGAACTTCAAACCTTCACATAAGGAAAGACAAACATCCACAATGGTTACCAAGTCTGGTAGGTCATATCCTTAATTCCTTAGGTCGAAGTCCGGGATTGGGCCGTATCTCACCATCTGTTTGGAAACCACCTTCTCCATCTCCTTTTCTCACCAACCCTCAGACACAGGAAATAAGACAACATCCACAAAGAACAAGTATACCCATAGAAGCTATAACTTCACCCAGAATTGTCACAACAATAGTTTTCCATTTACCAAATATGTTATCAAACCAACCGTTTATGGAGCTATCAATACCAGAGTTCTCAGCCAGTTCGTTCGCCAGCGTGGTGAGTCCCTCAAGCGCTTTGGTCACGGACCCGTCCGGTGCTGTGTTGTTGGAGATGAAAGTACAGCACATATATCCAAACAGAACACAAACCCCGTCCCGCTCAGCCAAAAGCATATCTAAAGCTATTCTATTCTGCCATGTCATTAAGCTAGTTGCCGCTGTCTGCTCAGCTAATCCCTTTATTGCATCACGAGTGTGGTTTATAAATCTTTTGCTGGTTATATTACATATAATTTATCCAATCTACATTCTTATTAATTGTTGACCACCAGAAAATACTTAATTCAAACCCAGCTGCGATCTGATTCCTAGCTTTGAATTGTTCTGGAACCCCTCGAGGTACTCCTATCCCATCAATATATATATCCTTTCATCAAAGGATCCCGGGAGGAGGTCCTACTTTCTACGTGACAACTCACCAGTCTCTGACACGTTTGATTGTTTACATATGTAGGTGAGTTCACAATCAGTTATCACCACACAACCATCAGATGTCAGCACGGGCCTGGTTTTGGTTCCTAAAATCCTCTGGCTGCAACAAAGAAGAGAGATTAGTCATGGTCTCTTTTAGTTGTGACATTCTCTGTGTGGGAGCAGGAGCTAAGATGCCCTACCCTGTATCCTATCTTATTAGTCCTAGAAAAACAATAAGAATCCCCTGTGACTTCAAACGGAGGCAACCCAGGTTGGGATGACTTTGTTATCGGGGGAAACAGATAGTGCAAGTTACCATAAGACTCTTTCACCACATTCCCAGGTGGCTTGCATGGAGGATAAACCTGACAGATAGTTAAAGCCTGTCAAGGGGAACGGAGTAGTTGTCAACCTTGGTTTGGCTGTCCTACAGGCATAACAGTCCTCTTTAGACCGTATACTGAATCCATTCCAACCACAGGTTAAAATCTATTTACTCCGTCTCCATCTGTACTACTTCCTTCAGGTCTATAGTTTGCACTGTCTCACTACCTCCCTCAGAGAGGTTTACTCTATAGGGTGCCCCAGTTGAAGAAGATATCTCACTTGTCAGGTCTGTAATCTGTTTTAGCATAATTCAGACTTTCAGACAGTACCTACTCTCATATGGGTCGCACTGCCATTTCTGATAATTCCCTACTTTCACAATACTACACCTGTCCCTAAACTGTGTATGGAGATTGACATATCCCCCCCCGCTTGGTATAAGCAACTACATAGTCCCAGGATGTACATGGTGACATACATATGGCAATGTCCTTCCCTAAAGTCCCTAGTATTTCCCCTTTCCCTACGTCTAGCTGTCTCCTATGCCTTTTCAACTTGTGTTAGGTTAACTACCACTTCTGGCTGAAACAGGAGGGTCCGTGTGTGTTAGGAATATGGCCCCCATAATCAGACAGCTACCTACCGTCAGGAGACCTGTGAATCCCCACCCTCGCCCTGAGAACATGTCAGACGCCAGAGGCCAACCCATTGCTTTACCTTCTATCGAACTCACACAGGGATGATCAGACAGGGTAAGGGAATCTTCGTTAAGGAGCCAACCCCCGAGCCCTAGTGGTGATCGGTTCTTTCTCCTAACTCTGTGTTTGTTCGTCAGGTGTAGCTGGGTTTACCTTTTTGCAGTGAGTGACATGCACCCAGATGGATCTCTCAGCTATTCTGCTGGCAAAGGCAGTACTTGGTAGGGCCCTTCCCGCCAGGCCTGCTTCAGTCTCCTGGTTAGATAGAGTGGGTCACCTTCTCCTTTAGTTCACCTGTGGGGCACAAAACCTCTGACATACAGGTGTGGTTAATAAACTATCATACATGTTTTTTTTTTTTGTTTTTTTTTAAGTATTTTGTCCTCTCCTTCGTATATATTTAATATTTAATCCTACCATCTCCTACCATACCATCCATCCCCCATTTGACACATGATTTGGCCATGTGTCAATATTACCACCTACCTAAACAATCACTTTAGTTAATATTGGTAATTCATTATCCAATTGCCATCCCTCCACTCTCCCTTCTGTTATTTTATGGTTCAAATCATATATATTATTACCAAATTATAATCTTCTTCACACTTTGCACAGTATTACAAATTACCCTCAACTTAGTAAAATAAACTATCTTAAAGTCCTCCTCTCATGCCTTTAGAATTTACTAGTGTGGATGATTAAAATAACACCAGAATGTTAAAACAGAGTTCAGAGGCCATTGAAATCATTTAACGAACTGTTTAATCCCATAGTATACTAAACATTACCATTATTCTAAATATTTCATAAATGTTAGTTATCCCAAGTGTTCATTAAGTCCTCATGACATTCATTCTCATAAGAAATCATATATACCCCAAACTCAGCCAAAACCTAAAAACTCCATAAAATTCACTGTGTGTGTGCTCCTCTAAGACCTATCACCCTTGACCTGCTGAAAACCCCCCATAATTGAAACAACAAGGCTTTATAAACATCATACTAGGTGTGTTGTTTTTTGTTTGAAAAACCCAATTTGAAAAATAACAACCACAAATATAGTTAGGCTCAACTTAATTTGGTAGCCCTCTCTTATGACCTAAATACTGCCTAACTGAGATGAGCTAATCTCTTTCTCCTGGTTATAATCTAAAGATGGTAGTACACACAAAACATGATACAGATATCCCCAGTCTTAACCCATCAATAATTGTTTGTATCAATCTAATTCCTCATAACTAATCTATAAAACCACTCAAAATTCCTCGAGTATACAATGATTATTTAATTGATTACCCTAACTCTGCTACATGTGATCTCATCTCAAATGATCCATTATCAATTATTTGTTCAACCCCCTAGGAAAATCTGTCTCCCCTTCTATTGTTCCTGTCCCCCCTGTAAATGTCATATTTGAGTTTTTAGCCAATACAATCACGGTTACATCAAATGTTCCCTCAGTTAATGGTATTTTCTTCCTAATATAACTTCCCTAAATATCATCCCCTGCCTTTACTCTACTGTCCTTCTATCATTACTGGATCAATGATAATAACTGTAATAACTATCAATAATAATTGTAATAACTATTTCACATTAAATTGTGTCTTTTTTCTGATAATGTTATAATTGTAGCCTATTCCATCACTTTAGTTTAAAATATAAGTTTATGTAACAAATCCATAACCCACCACAGGCTGGCGCTATTCCCCCATCTGCGATTCTCTCAAAGTAAATACTTTATTTTCTCACAACCAGCCACGTCATCACGCCACGTCATCACCCCCGTCTAGCCAGCCCTTCCGTCTCAAACACCCTAGTAGCAAAAATAAAACACACTCTCTAACAGCGTTCTGCATTTACCTCTATCATCGGGTTTAAGAACTAACGTAACAACCTTAACCATTCTCTATTGCTGTAGTAACGTCTTGTTTGGTTCAGTTTATTTATTACGGAGTGTCCATAATACTATAATAATACATAATCGAATTCCCCTCATGCATACAGATTTCACCTTATGCCATTTAAATGCAAAATAAACCATAATAGTTTAATGGAGCCCCCTATTGGCTCTCCCCTACCTATACATTTCTTCCATAACCACATTAGTTATGGTCCGATTAGCCATTAAACCTTATCACATGATCAAACAACGCCACAACCTTAAACTCATATGGGGCGGCAGGCAGCTTAGTGATCAATAGCGCCGCGCCAACAACCGAGAGGTCGCCGGTTCCAATCCCCGAGCCGACCAGGCGAAAAATCTGCCGATGTGCCCTCGAGCAAGGCACTCAACCCCAATCGCTCCTGCAAGTCGCTCTGGACAAGAGCGTCTGCCAAATCACCAAAAATGCAAATGTAAATATTCTCTACTTTCTCACCCATCTCATCCCTCGTCAGAAACCCACATGCACCTCTCAAATAATCACCCCGTGGTGTTCCCAGCCAACTCCCAGTCTCTCCTGGCTCCAAAAGCCACACTTTCGCTCTCTCCAGCCCCTCCCCTCGCAACTCTCTCTCCAGTGTTCGGTGGGAGAAGGCTCTTTTGAAGAGATGTTTTTCGTTTTAGTGTTCCCAATATTCTGCCGTTATTTAAAGTACTTTAGTCTATTTATTTAAATCGAATCATTCCCACCTAATTAGTTAAAGTTGGTGCATATTTATATTTCAACGATAAACCGAATTATTTCAGTCTAATTGTTTAACCAGTATTTTGCAGGGTCAAACATCAAACGTTAAATCAAATAATAAACCAAAAAGCCTCAACCCAAGCACCTAAAACCAGTATTATGCTATGTCAAACATCAAACATTAAATCAAATAATAAACCGAATTGCTTCAACACAACTATTCAAAACCAGTATTATGCTATGTCAAACATCAATAACAGGTTATACGGTTTTAAGCAACCACAAACCCAACAGTTATCCCCAAATTTATACAGTTTGGACAGGCACAGACGTCTTTGATTCCCAATTAGTTTTCTATCAAGGTATACAGGTTTATCATTCACACTCTCATGCATACGTCACCCCTGTCTTAAATAATTTTAAGTGTCTCATTTGAACCTAGTCATATCTAGTCTGAACTGATATGTGCCATAGCGTCGCACTGCCTATTTATTTAAAGTACCTCCTATGGGTGTCTTTTGTTAACGTTTGCACAATTTAAACTTTATTTCCTAATTGTAATTCTCATTATTTACTGTTTTAAAATATTGTTTGTATTCTCAGCCAAAATGGTACACAGTTATTACACAGTTAAACGTAGTATACAGTCATCACACTCACTCACAATACACAGTCATAATCCTATATAATATATAATATGCCATTTAGCAGACGCTTTTATCCAAAGCGACTTACAGTCATGCGTGCATACATTTTTGTGTGGTCCCGGGGATCGAACCCACTACCTTGGCGTTACAAGCGCCGTGCTCTACCAGCTGAGCTACAGAGGACCACGACTATCACAGTCATAAATGACACACTTACTTTAAGTCATTTAGCAGACGCTCGTATCCAGAGCGACTTACAGTTAGTGAGTGCATAATACTTTTTTTTTTCATACTGGCCCCCCATGGGAATGGAACCCACAACCCTGGCGTTGCAAACGCCATGCTCTACCAACTGAGCTACATCCCTGCCGGCCATTCCCTCCCCTACCCTGGACGACGCTTGGACAATTGTGCGCCGCCCCATGGGTCTCCCGGTCGCGGCCGGCTACGACAGAGCCTGGATTCTAACCAGGATCTCTAGTGGCACAGCTAACACTGCGATGCAGTGCCTTAGACCACTGCGCCACCTCTTTGAATGTCCATATTCAGTATTTTATTTCAAACCCAACTGTGCATTAATAAATATATCGTTCTGTCAGCGTCATTATGGTAGGCCTACACCACAGACACTATTATCTGACATGCACACCCACTTGCGTCCAGCCGAACTATGAGAGAGAGAGCTCAACATTGAGCAATACAAAGTTCAAGCTGCAGACTGTAGGGATAGAACGCTCACTGTCTAGGTAGAGGTTTGGGTGCTGCATTGTGACTGCCACTGACTAACCGGCCGCAGGTCAGGGCATACTGTTACCCTGTGACACAAAGTGGGCGCTATTTCTGAACTTGTAGAAGTTCCAGCTGGACCAAATTCAAGTCAGACTTCAGTAAATTAAAGGGACGGGTCAGCTGCACCATGATTAGCATACACACCTATCAGTCATACTCACAACTTCCGATTCTACACGGGCCCATTCTCTATGTAGAACTTACATTTACATTAGTCATTTAGCAGACGCTTTTATCCAGAGCGACTTACAGTCACTGCATACATTTTCATACTGGCCCCCCATGGGAAACGAATCCACAACCCTGGCGTTGCAAGCGCCATGCTCTACCAACTCAGCTACAGGGGACTACAATACCTGTGTCCTCTCTCTGTTGCTTTAGCAACAACATCGAAATGCGTGTAACCATGGGGCAAAACAGATGAGGTTGGCTTAGATTGTTAACATGTAAGCTATATTCCAATTTGTAAGTCGCTCTGGATAAGAGCGTCTGCTAAATGACGTAAATGTAAATGTATATTAAGTCTCCAATGTTTATTGAAATCAAATACATTTGCATAATAACCACTTATTGTTTCAAATATTTGTATCGACATGAAATCAGTCAAAACACCTCAAAACAAGACATGGTATCAATAACACGATGAAGCATGCTGAAAGCCACTTATGATTCCCCACATTGCAGTGTCATTCTTGCTAGCAATCTGGCCATCCAAAATCACAACAGGCTGATTTATGCCTCATGGAAGCGCGTACATCGTTTTCGTGACGTTGTCAGCCAACTCATCGATGTAGCTAGATGCTAAATAATTGTATTGTAAACACACACAATCTATTCACTTACTCCTGCAAATACAACAACCTTCTGTGTTTCCTGAGCTGCATCTTCAATTCCGTATGTCCATCTTCTATAAATTGGAAAAAATGTTAACTCAGCTATCCAGCAGTTTTTTCAACAGATAAAGTTAGCTAGCTAATTGAGATGACGTTACCAAAATTAGCTAACTCGTCATGTTAGCCATGTTAGCTAAGATCTTTATTAGTATTTTTTTGCATATTTGGACAGTACTTGATTAGACAGTAATTGGTATAGTTGATGAAATATATTTATCTACAAATGCCAACCATGTGAAATCTCACGTGCATGTGGTCATGCGCAGAATGAAATTGAACAAAACTGGGACCTTACTACTATTACAGGTGTAGGATCTTAATTTTAGCCAGTTTGCTACAGCAGGAAAATAATCCTGCAGCAACAGAAACTGTGAATTATTATGTGGATTATAATTAGCCTAATGGACAATTGTGTAGGGCTTGGTACATTTTTCGTAAGGGAAAATCAAGTTTGACATTTCAAAATGCAAATTACAAACTTCAGAAGTTGTACATTTCCAGCATTGCAGGAAAGTTCTCCTGCAACAGGGTGATCAAATTATGATCCTACTCCTGTACACTGCACTGATTTGGTAAATCTACTGCAGATTTTAATGAATTTGTAAGTACACACACACACACACCTCATATTCAGTTTACAAAGAGACAAAAACACAAAAGACAATGTCAAACACCCATTCCATTCCTTCTTCCTCTCTATCACAGATCTTCTGGCCTGCCTTTTGCACTTGACCAAATATAAACTTGATATTTCTTGGCAGACAGACAGGTTGCAATGGGGAGGAGTCTCACAGTTCTGTTCAGTCCAGGACAGGCTGAAGGACAAACAGACACAAAGGTGCAGAAAGAGAAAGGGACAAAGGATTGACCAACAAAATTAAAGGTGAGTTAAACTTTTTGGATAAAGGACAGTAAGTTTCTATAGATTTTATGGTATTTGTTTAATTTTTGCTTCCCATTTCAGATCACCAGTAATATCAACAGGCCTATGGCATGGCTTCTGTCTGTTGTTGTTTTTACTTTACTTTTCTTTTAATTTAGGTATTAAAAACCCAACATTTATAACATTTATTTTACTTAATTTGAAAATGACTAGGTTAGACATTTACTGTCAGTTAACATGTATTGTGAGCCATTCTCATGGGGTATCTCATCTTTGAAGGTTTATTGAGAGCTTTAGCTTGACCTACTTACTGTATGTGCCGTTGCTGGGGTAGAGGAGCCAGAATACAAACCTTTGACATAGATAATGTGTGGGCCTAGACCTGGATTTTTTCATCTTGTCTGTAGGGTGTAATAAATTACCTACAAATATAATAACACTTTTCTAAAAGGTCCTCTGTAGCTCAGCTGGTAGAGCATGGCGCTTGTAACGCCAAGGTAGTGGGTTCGATCCCCGGGACCACCCATACACAAAAAAATGTATGCACGCATGACTGTAAGTCGCTTTGGATAAAAGCGTCTGCTAAATGGCATATTATTATTAACAAATCTACACATCTGAACATAGCCTACTGTCTCTCTGTCTACACAAACATAGAAACAAATGCACAATTCTATTCTCTGTCCATTGGTTTACATTTACATTTTAGTCATTTAGCAGACGCTCTTATCCAGAGCAACTTACAGTTAGTGAATACATTTATTTATTTTTATACTGGCCCCCCGTGGGAATCGAACCCACAACCCTGGCGTTGCAAACGCCATGCTCTATCAACTGAGCTACATCCCTGCCGGCCATTCCCTCCCCTACCCTGGACGACGCTGGGCCAATTGTGCGCCGCCCATGAGTCTCCCGGTCGCAGCCGGCGGCAACAGAGCCTGGATTTGAACCAGGATCTCTAGTGGCACAGTCAGCACTGCGATGCAGTGCCTTAGACCACTGCGCCACTCAGGAGTATGTTTAAATGTTGTCTGTCTGTAGCCCACAGGAATGGCGTCTCCTGCATCGATGGTGGCCCGCAGGGTATTATCTGCTGCATCACACGCAGGCCATGAGGGAGGATCAGGTGTGTGTAGTGTACTGAACTCTTCTCATATTGTGTTATAGTCTCTCTCTGCCCTGCTGCCTGCACCTTTTGTGTTTAGTCAGGCTTCTGGGTTTAACATTAACAGAGGTTTGTGGAAAGTTGGCAGTCTTCCTCTTACATTCATGAAATGTTTGTGCTCTGCTGTATTTAGGCCTGTCAGGTGACTTACAAATGTATCATATTGTAATTGAGGTGCTTCTGCCCAGCATGTCAGAGCCTGAGACAAGGAACCAAGGCTGAGTCACTGAAATTTGGACTGGATCATCAGTGTTTTGGAGCTCCTCTGTTACTGAGTTATGCTGGTGTTCTGGTGTTCCCAAGCCTTGATAACTCAAGGTCAGATAGAACAGTTGAGTCTGATCTATCGGAACTGGTTTGAACTCCACAGCTAGGACCTGGAAGATCCTGTCGTTTGTGTTGGCCTTACCTGGTGTGGCCGTATGCATCGCCAACGCCTACATGAAGATGCAGCAGCACTCCCATGAACCCCCTGAGTTTGTGGCCTACTCACACCTTCGCATCCGCACCAAGGTGATACAGGAGGCACTCTCTCATAACCAACAGCCACATCCTCAGACTAGCTTCACTCACAGTTAATCATCTACATGTTAGGATTGGTAGTAGTAGTGGGATGTCTTTCTGAACATATGTCTAGTTTTATCCAATCTATCCTGAATGATGAAAACAACTGTTTCTCTGGTTCAGAAATGGCCCTGGGGTGATGGCAACCACTCGCTCTTCCACAACCCTCATGAAAATGCTCTTCCTGATGGTTATGAGGGCCCCCGCCACTAAGGAGACCTCTTGAGTGTCCATGCTGATCATCCACCTTCCCTGATTGCTACATGCTGAATAGCTCTAATGAACCTGGCATAATGCTACTGACCCAGGGGCCAATTAGCAACACTACTGACTGTGGTGCTCCCAGTCAGATATAAATAAAAAATACTTTCTACTGTATCACGCACACTGGGTGGCTTCTCATTTGTTTACCTCCAACTGTCTGATTGTATTATATGTGTAAGATGAAGAATGGAACTAGTATTTAAACATATAGTACAAGTATATTCCAGTTCTGAACACCAAACATACCTTGAGGACAAGACAGACCAACACAGACGTTGGCAGTGCGCAGTGGGTGTGGTCTTGCTATTGCCTCTGACCACAGAACATCGGCTGTCATTTTCTGTTCATTTCCTGACAATTCTACATGTTGAATCACCACCGTTCGTTGGAACACTGAGCAGGTGATCTACTGCGCATGGCTAACATTCGTGTTATTCGGTCTTGTCCTTTAGATACAGTATGCCTTTTTTCAGAAAGGACAAAAGAGAAACAGATGTCAAGGTTGACACAAAGACAACAGGATGTCTAAACAGATTTATTGAGGAGCATGGATTTACATGAGGCGAGTGAAAGCTAATCTCTGTGTCTGTTATCTTCACCTCGCAGCTACTCCTACAGTTCTCTTTTTACAGCATATACAACATGGCACCCAGTCCGACCCTGATTATTCCAGTCATCCAAGTCAATATAGGACAGCTCTGTTTACATTTCAAATTCAAACAGAAAATATTAAAAAAGTAAACATTAAATGCAACAAAAGTATTTAGCATATTACATTAAGCTAATATATTTTAATTATAATACAACTTAAATTTACAGTGCGCCATGTAGTAAAAACTAATTTCCCCATGATTCTATGTCTGAGAACCCATCCCTTTAAATGGCAGCATGACTCCTTTAAATATAAATGTACTATTCTGAAGAAAATAATTCAGAGTTCAATCAATTACTTTGTAAACACCAATATTGGAATAAAGGTTATTTGTTCGGAGACAAACAGATATTCTCAAGGAAGGAAGGCTAATCATGTTGTAAAGACTTAAGAAAATAAGACACATTTTCACAATGGCAAATGTTAATTTAAGTGTAATTGAAAGACAAACATGATCTTATACCATCCCTAATAATCCTCATATTTTATCCTCTGTCTCTCCTTTCTTTGCCTCCATCCACACCTAACACCCCTCTTTCCTCCTAGCCCTCCCCCTCTCAGCTCAGGGCCATGGTGGCCAGACTCACTAGGTCACGTTTCAGAGTCTCTGTACAGTCTGCCTCTCTGGCCAGTCTGCGCAGGCAGTCTGCAGCCAGGGAAGAATGGCGGGGCTGGGGGGAGCCCTGAGAGCCCAGCAGTAGGGACAGGCAGGCCCTGCCCAGTCCAGGGTAGCTGTACCGCTGGGAGAACCAATAAACCTGGGGTAGGAGGGTCCATCTACCAGGAACACCTTTAGAGTCCTGAGCAGAATCCACAACCTTCTGTGTGTTTGAAACACTCCGCAGTTTAGAACGTCTTTTGCAGCACTTTGATGCAGAACTTGATTTCAGCGGATTGACACAAGTCTCCAGTCCTGAGGTTGTCTTTGGTGCACCACTTCCCTTCTGGCCTGGTCCAGGGGCAGAGTGCCGTCCACCATCTGTCTGCTGACAGGGTTGGTGTCCAGAACCATGTAGTGACTCAGCCTGGCCTGCTGTCACTGTGGGGGCCAAGGAGTCTGTCTGGGCCTCAGAACCACTCAACTCTAGTCCAGATGTGCGGTTTGCCAGGCTCTCGTCAGCAGACTCTCCCTCTGACCCATATTGGTCCATGTTAGATGGAGGCTTTTTGCCAGTGTCTGCAATTCGACCAGCATTCTTGGCAGAACAGGACAGCAAAGACACACACAGATCCTCCACCTCCCTCTGCAACTCTGTCACCAAAAACCTACAGGCCCCCATCATCGTCTCAGCCAGGGGGGTCTTCTGGAAGCCCTGTGCCTCTGGTGAGGGTTCTTCTGCCCCGTCTCTCCAGACACCCAGTCCTTCAGAGGCCAAGGATCCCAAAACCTGACACTCTCCTCTGCCTTCTCTCTCCGTCTCATCCCCCTGTTCCTCTGCTGTCTCTCCATCCTTGTTTAGGCGACAGCCATGCAGATAGTGCAGTACAGGTAGCAGCATGCCTTGGCTCACGTCCCTGATGGGGATGGCCTCCCCTGTTCTCCCCTGAGCCTCTCCAAAGCCCCCCCTCAACAGGGCCCTGAAGTACTCTGACCCCACCACTTCGGTTCCCTCCGCCCCAGCCACTGCTTCCCTATTGGCTGACACCTGGCTCCCATCGTCCAGCAGGAAGAGGAGGTCAAAGGTTGAGTCATTGTAAGGACAGAGATTGACCAGACGAGGCTTTTTTAAGGGAGGGGGTGAAGCTTTACCGGTTTGTGAGACTGACAGGGTTTTGATAGGACTGAGTACCCTGCACCTTCTTTTAGCCAGTACTGTTTTGGGGCAACCCATCAGACTAGAGAGGCATCCAATCAGCAGGGAGAAATATAGAGAGTGGAGCTGGGGGGCGGAGACATGTTGCGGTGAGTTGAGACAATCTGAGAGGAGTCTTCGGCATTCACTGGTGTGATGATCTTCCTCTTCCTCGTCCTCATGACATCCAAGGGGCTCCAGAGCCAAGAGTAGACCACCGTTGTCCAGAAGAAGTTTCTTCAAGAGAACCTTGTTACTGTTAGGGAACACAAGTTGATGTTAGATTACAGTTGGTGTAAATTTCATAATGTTCCACCAGTGCCATTTCACACTGACACAAGAAAGTTTTACTTACCCATTTATTAGTGGTAGAGACAGGGCACAGTTCAGCTTGTCCGACTCCGAGCCTGACAGCATCACATGGCTCAGGACACCAGAACCAAATCCAGACTCACACTGAACGCGTAGATTACTAAGCAGAGCAAGACCTAAAGACATACGCACATGAAATTATACCCAAAACGTTACAGCAGCACCATTACACAAACTAAAAACAAAACTTTATGACCAAGTACAACAATGAAACTTACCAAGCTGTTTCACTTTGGCCTTGACCCTATCAGTCTGCCTCTCTCCATCTCCCCAACTCTCAGGGTCACTCCCTCTCTGGACCAGGTGGTGGCAGATCAGAGCCACTGAGCCAGTCCTGACCAGCGCCTGCAGGCAGTTGGGGTTGCAGCTCAGCCGGCACAGCATGCGGAAGCACCTGCCGCTGGGGTCCTGATGCTGGCTGAGGTAGAACAGTAGGCCAGAGATGATGCCTGAGTTGACCAGAGCAGCGCTGGGGTCCGTGGCGTGAGAGAAGCGTGAGAGCAGGAGCAGGATGGGAGACTCTGGGGCCCAAGGCTCAGGGTGGTAGGGGTGGTGGTAGGCCTGGTGTCGGGACACTGTGGGAGGGGTGTCGAGGGGCACCACACTGGAGCGAGTAGTTGAGGGGACACGTGGCCTTTTCCGTGGAGGGGAGGAGAACTTGGATGGAGAGACAGGAGTGAGGGGTGGCTTAGTGGGGGAAGGGAGAGAAGAGGTAGAGGAGCTGGGCTGGGCTTGGGGGGTGGAGGTAGAGGAGCTGGGCTGGGCTTTGGGGGTGGAGGTAGAGGAGCTGGGCTGGGCTTGGGGGTTGGCGGTAGAGGAGCTGGGCTGGGCTTGTGGGTTGGCGGTAGAGGAGCTGGGCTGGGCTTGTGGGTTGGCGGTAGAGGAGCTGGGCTGGGCTTGTGGGTTGGCGGTAGAGGAGCTGGGCTGGGCTTGGGGGTTGGCGGTAGAGGAGCTGGGCTGGGCTTGGGGGTTGGCGGTAGAGGAGCTGGGCTGGGCTTGTGGGTTGGCGGTAGAGGAGCTGGGCTGGGCTTTGGGGGTGGAGGTAGAGGAGCTGGGCTGGGCTTGGGGGTTGGCGGTAGAGGAGGGCAGAGGGACACAGGGAGACAGATCAGTGGTTTTTGAGGGAGATGACATGTGGACCTGAGCTAGAGAACTCGTTGAGGTAGAGGGGGTGGATTGACTCCGAGTCCCAGGTTTGGGTGCGGATAAGGGAGTGGAGGAAGGTAGTGAGCGGGTAGGAGATAAGCATTTTAAAGGGGAATGACAGTCAGAGGAAGAGGTTTGGGGAGAAGAAGAGGGGATATGAAGACTCCCCCAATCTCCCTCCGTGCCTCCAGGAGAGTCAAGAAGATCCCCCTCAGATGAGATCAATCCTTCAGACACCAACCAGGACCTGGAGGAGCAGCAATAGGACAGGTCAGATAACAATTTTTACAAAACTCAAATAAATCACAGGTGCACAAACCAAGAGGGGGGCAAAGGTGAGTCTGTTCACCTCACTCACCTCAGGCTAAGAAAGCTAGATGACCCAAGGACATGCTCCTTCCCCATCTCCTCTTTCCTGTTCCCCTCAGGGGGAGGGAAGTCAAATGAGTCGAAACATGATGTAGACAGCAGCTCTGAAGCAAACATGGTAGAGGTGAGGCTCACATCCATCTTCCCAGCAGATGGCTCCTCACCTTTAGCCAGCTCCACTAACCGAGCAACTAGCAGGGGGACTATTCCCAGTTCTTGTAACTGTTCCAGGGCAGCTTCGTCATAGACAAAGTCAACACAAGCCAGAATGACCAATCGGTCGAGGGGGTGGCTCCGATGGACACCCAGGAAGCCAATCAACACCTCCAGACCGCCGCTCTCCTTCACCTTGGCCCGGTTCACTGCCTCTTTGCAGCATAAGCAGAGAGCCTTGAGGAACACTCCAGACTTCAGGCCGTCCTTCTTGACCTCCTCCGTAAACTTCTGGATTACCCCCAGGGAACCCACCAGAGGACGTAAGCAGCCTTGAGTGCACATGTTGGCCAGGGTTTTCAACGCAAGCTCTTCAAAAGGTTTACCGGCCTCTCCCGAAGCCATGACACCTAGCTGAGCTAGAACCCCAGATCGGGACACCTCTCTAGCACACTCTACACCGCAGCCCCTGGTGAGCTCATGGAGGGTCCGGAGAGCTGCTCTCCTCAGCCCCAGAGGGTACTCCGGAGCAATGAGCGGGGAAAGAGCAGTCAGAGTACCCTGGGTGAGAAGTAAGAGGCGGTTTGAGGGGGTGTCTGCAAGGTAGAGGAGGGCACGGGCAGCCGACTGAGCACACTCAATTTTAGGGGAGGGGGCTTCCAGTGGGTCATCAGAGGGAGGGGATGGGGCGGATGAGAGAGAGACGCAGAGGAGCAGGAGTGGAACACCACCTGTATCGAAGACCGAAAAGCAATTATTTTTCAGGGACAAAATCTTATACTACAAAATAAAAAATACCATCAGAAAGTGACGTACTGACAGACACAGACAGCCAACAGACTCTTACCGGCAGAGTGGATGAGCGTTGAACTCTCTGGGTCCATGGCCAAGTTCCCCAAGGCCCGGGCTGCCCTGTTCTGGATCGTCTCCATGGCTACATTCTTCTTCAAAATACCCACTGAGAAAGGAAGAGCAAACTTACATTTCTGAAATTCTCACCATCATGTGAAATTAATGATTCAAACTTATTGTGATAGTCACTTACCCACAATAGATATTCCATCAAGCTTCCTAACCTTTAGAGGGGAGAAAACATTAAATATCATAATGTAAGTCACCACTGTCCAACTTTTCATACTAAACATGCATATTCAAGCAATGTGTAGCAGCCCTGATTTGTCCTACACCATTCTGTCTCACCTCGACTCGTGTCTGTCTCTCAGTGCAGCAGTTGGCCAGGATGCTGAGAGCCAGGTCCAGAGTCTTCCTGGAACACTCAGGGTGCTTGAGCAGGTCCAGGAGAGTGCGCAGTCCACCCTGGCCTCGGAATCGAGCTATCCCACTGCTTCCTCCTTTAATGTGCTGTGTGCGGATGGCCACCAGTGCTCGCCACTGCCCAGCTTTGACCCTCTTGTCCAGCTCTCTGTGTCCACTGGTGTCCGGCCCTGCCTTGCCTGGCTTGTGGTCATCGGCTGCTGCTCTCCCAGGTTTAGAGAGCTGTGACAGGCACCAGGTCAGTGAGGTCTCTGGGGAGGCCAAGGACACTTCTCTGGGGTTGCCTGCCCATGTCCCATGTTTCTGGCTCCCTGGCACTTGCTTTGACGCCATGATGCCACTAATTGCCTCCAACCCACCTGCTCTTCTGCTTATCCTCACTAACAAGTCACTTCAGACAGAAAGTGATGACATGGATGATGACAGGGGGAGACTGAGGGGCAGAAATGTGGATAGTTATTTTTGTGCATTTTACTTTTCAATTTTCTTAGGCTACATCATAAATGTATACAGTATTAAACATTGTTAACAAATTATCTCCTTAAATGTATTTTCATCTTAATCAATTTCCAAAGTTTGTCAAAAAATTCTGGAAATGAACAAATTATACTACAAATACCGGCATCACAAGTGGAAAAATTACCCTTTGACCCCACTTCTCAGCAATGTTGCCGGGAGTTGGAGTTTACAAACCTCTCGTCCACTCCCTAAAAAACAGGCCTCTGTATGTGACAAGGCCCAACAAATAATTACGGTGCGTTATGGTGCGAATACAAATGATATAAGCTATGTTTTTAGTCCCATCTCAAGAATAATAAAGTATTTGCAATGACTAATTATTCCCACCGACCTAATTCATTTAATCAAACGAAAAACAATCGTCTTAGCTAGCCGCTAACGCCATCTTTTAGCTGGACGATAAACAGGAGGCGGCCACGAAAAGGGGGGAGGGATGTGCGAAGGGGTGGGTCGTTCTATTTAATCACGGGCCATGTAGTCTCAGCTGTTTTACAACTACCAGAATTAAGCAATATTTCTCTATGAAGAATACATTTCCCTAAACATTTATAAATAACTCCTCGTTTCAAGCCATATCTAAAGCAACCAGGGATTGTTGTTAAGTAAGCAAAACAAATCTTGTTTAATTAGAACTGTAAAAACTACATTTTCCATATTGCTCTACGATGCAATGGCTACACTCAATGGGAGGTGCTGGAAACAAGTCTGGGGTTGTTGTTATAATCATCGTTTTAGTTGATGCGGGGGGGGAAAAAACATCGCATACCATAGCAGAGTTGTTAAATTATTCGATAGAATTGCTTGTCATATCCTACTTCAAACAAATGTGATTGTCACTGAGTAACACAATGGATGTTATTGAGACAGTTGTAACAGAGAGCGTTGAAGTAGATGAAACTCCAATGGTGTCCAGTTTGGATCCGGATAAATCGAAAGCAGGTCAGTGCATCTTGTCAGCAGACCGCATTCATCGTTATTTGCGAGGAGCTCGATGAGTTTGTGGTTGATCACTGATATTTATCAGAATCAATTTAATTGGCAGAATCAATTTAATTGGCTCTCAAAGTTTCTCAATAGGGAAAGTTTCTGTAAACACACGGGCTACGAGGAAAACACATGACAATTAAATAAACAAAATTTAACAAAACATGTCATTTATTTGTATATTGTTTATATATATATATATATATATATCAACTTCCCTTCTCCAGAGTTTGTATGGACTTTACAAGCCACATGGCAACTTGTCCAAACCCGCCTCGAAATGGACCAGGATTTTGACCAGCCAGTGTGCAAGAAAAAGAAACTGTGGGAGATGGTGGCTGAGAGAGTGACTGCCAAGCTAAGGGCAGCTGGGAGCACAGATGTCACAGTCAAGGCCTATGAGTGTGATCTGAAGTGGCGTAACATGCTGGCCACATATAGGAAAAATGCTGAGCGGTCCAAGAGACTAGGGGCCCAGAGTGTCCACTGGGAGTTTTTCAAGGCCATGCATGAGGTTCTGGGGAAGAGTCGGGAGGAGATCGAAGCACAGCGCCGGGCCAAACTCAACGGTACCAAGCTGGGCAAGGCTATTGCCAGCAAGCGGTTTACCCCCATCCTTCCTACACCCTCACTGACAGCTGCCGCCTTTGCTCCCAGGCCCCCCCAGGATGTCCTGCAGCTGTACATGGAGCTGCAGGAGAGGAAGATGAACATGTGGGCCCAGCAGAAGGCCCTGGAGGAGAGGAAGATCGAGGCCATCAATAATCTAGCCCGTGCCATCTCCAGTTTGTCTCAGAGTCAAAACAACAGTGTCCAGCTGCCAGAGTAGCAGTACAGCACACCAGACCAGAGCAAAGGAGTTCTTTGGATGTTGTGTGATAAATGGAAGCTTGTCCATAGCATGAAAGATTGCATCATGCAAATGTTTCTTAAGTGTTCAACCATTCAGTTACTTTGTGTTGTCATGATTTGTCATTGTATACGTTTTTATTACGCTGTAATAACACAATTTGACAAACAAAGGAGTTCATTGCAAAAACTCCCTGTAATACCTGTGAATGAGAAGAAGGCTACACAGGGCATATTGTACATAGATATGCCATAGGATACAAATAATCCTACATATGAATAAAATACAAGATATTGCTGTGACACTCTTCCTTTTAATAAAATATACAATATAAATGCTGTTTATCTCAATACAAACACAAAAATTATAAATCACTTTACGTACTTCCAGAATCCAACTCTTTGTACAGCAGATCTGCGATGGCTTCCCTTCTCCTCACACCCTCCTCATCACACTCCCCCTCTCCCTCTTGTGTCCCAGCTTCCCTCTCAACCTGTCCCTTGACCACTTCCCCCATGTCCAGAAATACATTGTGGAGTATGCAGGCAGTCAGGACAACTGCTTTGGCTCTCTCATAGTTCCCCATGTCCAAATACCTGAGCCTTTCGAATCTGGCTTTCAGGTCAGCCACAGCCTGATCCAGGAGGTAAAAATGGGCTTCCAGGGTCCTGTTGTAAAGATTTCCCCTGGGGCCACGACCCACTACGTACGGGGTCAATATCTGGGCAGAGGCTGGATATCCAACTCTAGCCACTAGGCAGGTCTCTGGGGGCATCATCTCAGGGAGCTGTTTGAGTTTGTCCCTCAGAGCACTGGCTCTGTCCAGGTCTGATCCCTTGCTGATTCTGCAGTGTATCAACCTGCCTGTATGGTTACAAACCAGCTCCAGGTTCAGCCAGGAGTCGGGATGGGCCTCCTTCTTTATCCTCTTTACCTCTGTCACCATGCTCTCCACATCCTGTTTGCCAATTGGCAGGCGGATGGGGATGCGGGTGTGCCCCAAGACTCCCAGGACCCTGGGGACACCCTTCTCTTCCAGGCCATTGGCTTTCCCCAGCAGGCTGGAGAGGGGGGGGAGGTTTTCAACAGCATCAATGCCTGGAGGAGAGAAGAACCAGAAACAAACATGGGTGATGGAGTAAATTGTGTGTAAATAGTTTGAAGATGCACATTTCAGGATATTGTAATCGGTTGGGACAATATACAAACGTTTTTGAGAAAGATAATTGTGGATGGATGAAATGGGGTCCATGCTGAACATTTTTGTATAACACTGTTGTAATTGATCCACACTTAACAGTCTACATACCAGTCGGCCATCTAATTTGTTGGTCCTCAAGTGTGTTCACACGCTCACAAAAGGAAAAGAAGATCCTATGGATGTTTCCTTTCTCCAGGCGGAAACTGGTAGACACAGAGCGATAGCTGAGGCGCTTGGAGAGGAGGGTGAGGGACAGGAGAACAGTGTGGGACAGGGATAAGCGGGCACGTCCTGCCATACGGCTCTGATTGTATCTTGAGTTTGAATTCTGGAGGAGATCTGTAATGTACTGAGAGATGAAAACAAACATAAATCAGATCTGTGCACAGCAAATGAAGCAAATGGTGTCATCTCAAATCTGCATTAGTGTGAGGATGGAAAAATTGATCAAGCCACAACAATTAAGAAAAGTAGGCCTATTGAAGGCTACCTGAACTGCAGCGTTTTCCTCAGCATCAGTTGACTGTTGAAATTCAGACTCCTCTTCTACATGAGAAAGTGTTGCAAGTTCTGTTGTTGACCGAATTTGGTTTTGCAGTTGAGGTTCTTCCACCAGCTGAGACAGTTGTAGGTAGATTGGTCCGGGCTGGGCCTGAACCTTTGCTAGGAGGTCAGCTTCCAGAATATCTTCCACAGCTTGGTCCAATCGCTGCTCCAGTTCATCTTGAGAAAGAGGCTCCCATTCACGCTGCATCATTTCGAGCACAGCTCGACCAGCCGACGCAACATAATTATTATCCATGCGTGTGCGTGGTGCTGAGCACAGTGGAAAAAGTTTGATAGAGGACCACCGAAACTGTATCCTAAATACCGTATTTACTGATGTTGTTTTGTTGATTCACTCCTTTAAATAGTTGATGGATAATGCCATGCTTGTTCTGAACTTGGTCGGCCAACACACTAAATTACAGGCTATCTAGCGATCTAAAATGTATTCAAGGTAACTTATTAACAGATACTGGTAACTAACTAGCTAGTAAGTTGGCTATTATTGCGTTATAGCTAACTAGCTTGCTAATCCACTATGTCCTACTCAGTTATTGTGTAGATTGCTAAAGTTACCTACTCGACACCTGAGATGCAAATAAATTACCTAGCTAAATATTTGTTCTGTCTAGCTAGCTAGCGCTCATCCATCCTGCTAAAAACAAAAATATATTCTTCTTCTTCTTTAAACTTTTATGGCAGGCTACACCTATTGGTGTATTGCCGCCATCTACTGTACAGGGTCGTCTTCTTTGATATTATTGCGGTACGAATACAAATGCTATAGGTGCATGCCGCCACCTACTGTTTTGGCTGTATCAGCCCAAATAATTAACAAAATAAAACAAAATAAACAAAACTCAATGTACTCCTTCATTCAATTCAACTGCCAACGCCCATCCCTACAGGCTCTGGGAAATATATTATTATTCTGCTGTAGCTAGCGTAATAGAGTAAAAAAAACTGCAAGACATCGCCCTCTTTTGGCGGTGGTACACTTTTTCATAAAATCCTGAACATTTCCTAATTTTACCGCTGAACGGATTTTATTTCACCAAATTAATGACAAAGTGAATGGCACAAAAGCATTTCACAGAAGAGTGCATTAACGAAAGCAATAACAATATACCACACGGGGGTGACAAAGATTTTTTTGTATGTCGAAAGGAATTTGTGGTTGTCCTGTTTTTAAAAGAGCATGTTGGCGAACAATTTCCATCTTAAAAGAGCATGACAACCATAACAAAGCCAGATTGTTGAATCTAATTGAGACAGTAATTTGTACCTTTATGCTTGTTTATCACGAAAGATGAGTGGACCACCGAAACGACAGACCACGGAAATATATGCTAAATACCATATTTACTGATGTTTTGTTGATTCACTCCTTTAAATAGTTGATGCAAAATGCCATGCTTGTTCAGAACTTGGTCAGCCAACACACACAAGTACAGGCTAGCTAGCCATCTACAATGTAACCAAGGTAATTTACTAACAAAGATACCGGTAACTAATAAATGGGCTATTATTGTGTTATAGCTAACTCGCTAATCCACTGTGTCCTCAACTGTGTAGATTAATGAAGTTACCTACCCGACCCTTGATGCAAATAAATTAGCTACATATTTTTGACTAGCTCTCATTCAGCCTGCTAAAACCACAAATATATTATTATCCTGCTGTAACTAGCGTAATAAAGTAAGCAAGTGCAAGAGATCGCCTCCTTTTGGCTGTAGTATAACACTACACTATCATAACATCCTGTAAATTTCCAATTTAACTGAACTGATTTTATTTCACCATATGAATGATGAATACCCAGTAAAGTGAATGGCACAAAAGCATTTCACAGAAGAGAGTGCATTAACAATATACCACACAGAAAATATGTTTTGTTTTTTATGTCAACTCAAGACAATTACAGGGTGTTGCTTGTATGATAAAGTCCTGTTTTTAAAAGAGCTTGTTGGTGAACCATTTCCATCATATCTTAAAAAGGGCATGACAACCACCCCAAAGTCAGATTGTTGAATCTAATTGAGACAGTTTACACCTATTTCAATTCAACACCAGTAATGTGTACCTTCATGCTTGTTTATCACAAAATATTAGTGATTCTTGTCTCTTTCCACTGAAGATTTCAAAACACAAAACTAAGGGTTCCATTTCCCCGTTGGCAAAATAAAATAAAGGGGGGGGGGGGGGGGATTTGGGAGGGGTAGGGGTGAAATTGGTACACAGTTTTGTACGGACAGAATCAGGAAAACAATACACACAGGAACTCCAGCGCAAAAGGTCAAAAGTAAAGAAACAAGCAAACAAAAACCAGATAGTGGGAAAGCTTAATCCCTTTACGCTGAAATAAAAACTTTACAGATTGTAAATCTTCACAACATTCTGTGTGCGTGTCCGTCCGTGTGTAAGTACATGTGTTCTGCTATACATTTTATAATGTCCTGGCATCAACATCTTTGTGTGTTTATTTCAGATCCATTCATGCGCATGTTATCTAGATAAGCTACTAACAAACTCACAAACCCTTTGTTGCTCCACATACAACCACACCAAGGAGTCATTAAAAATGCTAAATTGTAATAATAATAATATTGAATAAAGAAACAAACAAATGCAATCAGCAAGAGGGCATTCAAAAAATGTAATAGCCACTCCCTTCTCAAATCCCCACCAAGCCAAAACACACAAACACCCTCCCCAAAAACAACCCAAACCAGAATTGTATGAATTAAATTAGGAGGTATGATACATTTTAGTTTTTTTTCCAACCCCCTTAATAACAGTGGCCTGACAAATCAGAAATTTTTGTTGAGGGATCTTGTAAGTTAATCTAAACATGCGTGAGCCTAGTTCAGGAATAACATGAAAATACTCCCCTCTGTGTGTGAGGGAATTCATGTTCTTCCTGCAAAGTTAAAGATCTCACAGGTACACTCGCATGTTACCCTACAGCAGTCTGTAAAGCCCACCTACCTAATCCAAAGCACCACTTCCCCGATCCCCCCCATGTCCCTCCCTCCCTCCCTGCTTCCTTCACTGCACGGCCTGCTCATTGGTTGTGCTGCCAGAGTCCTGAGGCTTCATGACGTCAGGGAGCTCTGGGGGGCTGGAGAAGGGCTCAACCCTCAGCTGCTCAAATGCATCATCTGAAAGAGAGGGAGAGATTTGTTTGATAAGGAGAGAGTGAAGAGTATCAAAGTGAAACAGAGGAAGCAAGAGGCATTATTAGAGGGAGAAACTTAGGGGTGCAAGGAAGTTACAATGTGTTTCTGTTACACTATCACACAACAAACTTTTTTTTTTTTCTTCCCCACAGCCATTCTGACGGACAGATACAGCTCAACATCTGAATATAACAGAGTGAAAGTTTTGAAACACGGGACAGATACTACGTGACAGAAACATGAATACTCACCCCCGAGACGGAAAGCTAATCCAACAGTCCCTGGGGCCTGAGGTCTGGCTGTCTGGTTTGTGAAGCCACAGTCTCCAAGAGTCTTACTATCCTCCAGCAACATGTCATCCTGACACAAGAGAGATGTCAGAACAGAGGGTAGATATGTAATAACACCATCATGAATGCACATACAGTTCACCATTTAATCCATGCCCACAACTAATATATATATATATACACACATCACAAATGAGGGCAGTAGAGAAATAACAAAAAGAGAAGAACAGACTTTGGGGGATAGTTTTGGTTTAATAAATCAACTTCCTCCTAGACTGGGGGAATTTCTATATCAGAAGGGGGGGAAATTACATTTTTAATATTTAAAAAAAATAATAGAATAAATGACTTTAATTGGCCTGATCTTACTCCCCCACTTTGTAGCTGTCCTCCACAAGGGGTATGCACTGTATATACCTTGTAGAGCCTCTGTTCCTCCGGTGCCCTCTTTAGAATACCCTCCACTATGCGCTTCAGCTCGTAGACCGTAGTGGACTCTTTGGCATCAGTGAAGATGGTCGTCTTGTGACGCCGGATCATCAGAAACACATCCTAAGACAACAGCAAGTTAAGGGGATAAGACATAATAAAAATAAGAGTTTCCCAAACTTTTAGTACCAGGGACCACTATGCCGTTGCTCTCTGTTTGCTAGCTAACTAACAGACCAGTGTCAGTGAACAATAAGAAACACTGGAATAGGACTGATAAACATTGTCTAGTAGTCAATGGCCTGTGATTTGTATATGTGGAAGCCTTTCTTGAACCAATGTAACTGTTAGATGTTAAAAAATCTCAGTAGAGGGGAAAACCTTTGGATAAAAGCGTCTGCTAAATGGCATATTATTATTATTATAAAACCGCAGCCAAATCGGCCACCATAGGCTCCTGCCGGGTGGCAGCTGTGAAAGCAACATATGCTCATTCATCATTAGAAGTGCTAGAGACATCTCTCTAATTAAAGGCCTCAGGCCTGGGCCGGCCCCCAATAATGTCGACAACATGTAGGGATTGAGAATAGTGGGTAAAGTACAGTTTTATTAAAGTAAGGGAGTAAATTTGGGGCTAAGGTTGGGGGATCATGGAAAGTCAATTGGTGAAGACCGCACCACCAACTGTAAATCCCAGTTCCACCCATGTTTGAAAAGACAGCGACGAGATGTTGGAACTAGCCTTCAACCTGAAGAGGAAAATGCTACATTTCTGTTGACTGACAAAATGACAAACTGTTTGACGGTTTTGACTATAAGCTGATTTTACCTAAACTTGCCACAAGTTTGACTGGTTAACGGTATGTCTTACATTTACGTCATTTAGCAGACGCTCTTATCCAGAGCGATTTACAAATCTTCCGAAGTTAGTCGCTAGCTAACTACATATCGATGCTAGTTAGCTACCAAGCTGGCAACTGTATAACGTTAGTTTGCAACTAGTTAAATATCAAATGGAATGTTTGGGTAGCTAGCTAGCTAGTCAGCAAAAAATAGCCAGTTAATATTTAATTACTTGTTCAGTTAGCTAACTAACAGTAGTAGATGCCAGCCAACGTTAGCTAGCTAGCCCATTCACTCAATGCTTCACTGACGTGTGGTAATGTACGTTCACTTGCCAACAAGCTAATAGCTAGCCATCTGGGCAGTAGCTACCTAGTTAGCTAACGTAACCTAGTTTCTATGGATATTGCAAGTGTGTTCGAGTGTCACCAAGGCTAGATAACTAGCGAAATGAGAGATCTAGCCTAAGTTAGCTAGTTTCCTTTCTTTTTAACAAGTCCGACAGTGAACGTTTATCTAGAATTTGCTCGTCTAGTTGGACTAAAACAAAACGCTGATTGCAGTTAAGCAGCTACTGTAGCCTTGTTGACTTGCTAGTTACCGTTAGCCTAATATCCTGCGAAACAAAGGGGTCCATGTCAAGCGTTTCCCAACCATATGTCTTAATGGATGGAATTAACGGTTTCTACATGTCAACATTTACTTTACCAAAGTAGCAAAAAGCCATAAGGATGTCTAGTCACAGTTATAAAATATATTATTTTTCTCTTCCTCACTCACCATTTCTCTCGGTCGGTTGCGCCTCCGCTATCCCACGCTGCACTGCGAGAATCACAAAACGCTCTAATCCAAAAGCTGTGTATAATACCAGAGATACTTTTGATGAGATAGGAAACTGCATTGAAATCGTATTTACGCGCATTGTGTACGTTGTCTATGCTATGTCAATGGACCGCGCGGTGCCTTCTGGACGATTCTTGGACAAGGAGAGCTCTCCTTCAAGGAGTCAATTGGCCGCTAGCTCAAAAACTCAACATTAGCATGCATTTTGTCAACAAAAAGTACAACATTACAAATCTCTTCCGAGATGTGAGATAATTAACTTGCTATATGTAATATTGTATAGCTTTGGAATCGTGACATTACGTTCTTTGGAGGAAAAAAGGCACGTTTCTCTACTCATACCCTGACTTTGAGAAGGGATTGCGTGACGATTCTCTTAGCAACAGCGTGACGCAGCATGACAACGTGAACGCGATTGGTCAACAGTCAGCTGATTGGGTCGTTACGCGTGCCTCCATTCATTGATCAATAGGATTCCTATCTCCTTTCTCTAATATCTCTGATCATACCCATACCTCAGTGGCGTGTATTCAGAGAACTAGTAATGGCGTCTTTTTGTAGGCACTAACTCCACAGCCAGAAGGGGTAACCATCTTTGCTAACCACGCCATGGTTCGTTAGCCAAAGCCTATGGGGAAATTAATGGCGAATTTTGAGGGATTTTGAATAAACACCGAAAATAAGGTCTGTGGTAAACACAGGTTTAGGAGATCTTATACGTTTTGTTCTATGAGATAATCTTAATCGGTTTACGTCACTTTCTGTAAATTTGTAAGCATTTATGTAATAAAAAAAAGCACAAAGTTTCAAAATTCATAATGGTCCTGTTAACTGACTGATATTATCTCGTAGAACAAAATATATAAGACCTAAGACCTTATTTTCGGCATTTATTCGAAAACCCTATTCTTTCCCAACCCCTATTCTTTCCCAACAAGTGGTAACTCATTCCCGGTTTTAGGACTACAAACTGGCGAGCTGTTTACCATTTAAGAACCAAAACAAGAGTTTATTAGCCAAATTCATGTAAATTCTATTGGAAAAATGCAGGTAAATTCCGTTTAAGAAACAGAATCGGTAGAATGAATACACCCCAGCTGTCTGAAAGCGCTGCTTGTGCAAAATGCCAAGGGGGGGGGGGAGTTATATATGAAGTCAAAACTGTGGTCCTCTGTAGCTCAGCTGGTAGAGCACGGCACTTGTAATGCCAAGGTAGTGGGTTCGATCCCCGGGACCACCCATACACAAAAATGTATGCACACATGACTGTAAGTCGCTTTGGATAAAAGCGTCTGCTAAATGGCATATTATTATTAAAACTCAAGCTTTGTTTTGAGAATGTTTCATAATTGTACATTTTGTTAAAACTCCGGCATCCTCTACAATGAAGAGACCCATAATAAATACATTATGAAACATGCAAGTATCTTTGTATAAACAAATTACATTTTTTGGGGGGGGGGGGGGGGGGAAAGAACATGACAAATGTTGCTTCAAGATAATTCATTCAATCTTATTCAAGGCATTTAAAAATAAATGTTAAATACCTTGAATAATCCTGAGTTCATAACCAAGTGGGAAGGTGGTATTTACCAGTTGGGAAGTCATAAATACCTGTTAGATACATTCACAAGGTTTGAACTCGCCGATTGGCTAATGGCCAACAAGCTGCTTCAACCATAAACTAAAAGTACAGCTATCATGACTGTAAACAAAGTGTTCAAAAACAATAACAAGATTGCTTTTTATAAATAATGTTTTGTTGCATTTAACTGCCAAAAATGCTGTTATCAAGGTAATTTCCTTAGTATGTGATGTCAGAGGTCAGCATGTGGGAGAAGTCCGAGCTCAGGGATGATAGAAGTTTCCTACTACTAATTACCAGTCGGAGGGGCGTTCAAGTGGATTTTTCCAAGATCATGTAAGGTGAAAATATCTACAGTATATGCTACAATCATGTTAGGTGAAAATGTCTATACTAAAATAATGTACTGCAATAATGCATGTTTGGATTCATTTACTGAAAAACAGATCACAGTGTAAAATAAAGACATTGATTTTAGGATTAGCTTATCACTAATCCATCATCTATGCTGCTATGCATGATGTTTTGGCTGATTTTGAATTGATCCAGTTGGTGGTTCATAAACTCCTGACCCACACAGACATCTCTGCTATCATGCTCTTGTGTAACAATCATGACACAGTACACCAGCCAAACACTGAACCATAAAAGACAAGTGTTTCTAATCAAAATGATCAAAACAATAAATAATAACTACTCCCCCCAAAAAGATATCAACATGACTGATAGAGCACTCATCCAATCAATTCTTCAGTTTTCCATGGCATGATTATCTTCAGAGGATCGCTCACTGTTGGGGTTACCGTCTGTGTTGGTGTTAGGATTCCCGTCTGTGTTACGGTTGGTGTTACCGTCCGTGCTACTGTTGTTGGGGTTACCATCCGTGTTACTGTTGGGGTTACCGTCTGTGCTACTGTTGGGGTTACCGTCCATATTACAGTCTGTGCAACTGTCGGTGTTAGGGTTACCGTCTGTGTTACTGTTGGGTTGACCGTCTGTGTTACTGTTGGTGTTACCGTCTGTGATACTGTTGGTGTTGGGGTTACCGTCCGTGTTACTGTTGGGTTGACCGTCTGTGTTACTGTCTGTGTTGGGGTTACCGTCCGTGCTACTGTTGTTGTTGGGGTTACCATACATATTACTGTCTGTGTTACTGTTGGGGTGACCGTCTGTGTTACTGTCTGTGTTGGTGTTGGGATTACCGTCTGTGTTACGGTTGGTGTTACCGTCCGTGCTACTGTTGTTGGGGTTACCATCCGTGTTACTGTTGGGGTTACCGTCTGTGCTACTGTTGGGGTTACCGTCCATATTACAGTCTGTGCAACTGTCGGTGTTAGGGTTACCGTCCGTGCTACTGTTGTTGTTGGGGTTACCATACATATTACTGTCTGTGTTACTGTTGGGGTGACCGTCTGTGTTACTGTCTGTGTTGGTGTTGGGATTACCGTCTGTGTTACTGTTGGTGTTGGGGTTACCGTTACTGTCTGTGTTACTGTTGGGGTGACCGTCTGTGTTACCATCAGTGTTACCATCGGTGTTGCTCCTAAAAAAGGAGATCCTCGTAACTGTGCTCTTTCCAGCCGTTTCCTTCCCAGATTCAATGCCAACCATGTCTGTAATTACAGATAAACACAATATGATCAAAAAATTACAATTATGTTAGTAACATACCATAAAAGACAACTACAATATAGAACAGTTAACAATCAAAGTACTCACTTGAACAATAAATATGTTGACAGCAAGTTATTCCAAAACCTCTTTAGGAAAGTCTGAACTGTAACAGCTGGTGCGAGATCTCTAATATTAAGTAAGTCTCAAGGTTCTGCTCGCCTGAGTTATATCTCACGATAAACTGTAGACCATACTATTTACCAAAAGTGTTTCTGTATTTTTTTCGTAGCTGTCTATTCACCACCACAAACCGATGCTGGCACTAAGACCGCACTCAACCAGCTGTATAGGACCAAAAGCAAACAAGAAAATCCTCATACAGATGCTGGTGATTTGAATGCAGGAAAACTGAAATTCGTTTTACCTCAATTTACCAGCATGTCACCTCTAGATCACCTTTACTCCACACACAGAGATGCTTACAAAGCTCTCCCCCGCCCTCCATTTGGCAAATTGGTCCATAACTCTATCCTCCTGATTCCTGTTTACAAGCCAAAACTCAAACAGGAAGCACCAGTGATGCGCTCAATATGGAAGTGGTCAGATGAAGCGGATGCTAAACTACAGCACTATTTCGCTAGCACAGACTGGATGGAATATGTTCCGGGATTCATCCGACGGCATTGAGGAGTTTACCAGTTACCGGCTTCATTAATAAGTGCATCGACAATGTTGTCCCCACAGTGACCGTACATACCCAACCAGAAGCCATGGATTACAGGCAACATCCCCACTGAGCTAAAGGCTAGAGCTGCCTCTTTCAAGGAGCAGGACACTAATCCGGCGACTAATAAGAAATCCCCCTGCGCCCTCCGACGAACCATCAAACAGGCAAAGTGTCAATAAAGGATTAAGATCGAATCCTACTACACCATCTCTGACTCTCGTCGGATGTGGCAGGGCTTGCAAACAATCACAAAGAGAAACCCAGCCATGAGCTGCCCTGTGACATGAGCCTACCAGACGAGCTAATTGCCTTCTATGCTCAAATGCATGCTATGCTCGCTTCGAGGCAAGCAACAATGAACCATGCGTGAGAGCACCAGCTGTTCAGGATGACTGTATTATCACTCTAAGACCTTTAACAGGTTAACATTCAAAAGGTCGCAGGGCCAGACGGATTACCAGGACGCATACTCAGAGTATGCGCTGACATCTTCAACCCCTCTCTGACCCAGTCCGTAATACCTACATGTTTTAAGCAAACTTCCATAGTCCCTGTGCCTAAGAACGCTAAGGTAACCTGTCTAAATGACTACCGCCCCGTAGCACTCACACCTGTAGCCATGAAATGCTTTGAAAGGCTGGTCATGGCTCACGTCAACACCATCATCCCAGACACCTTGTACCCACTCCAATTCGCATACCGCTCCAACAGATCCACAGATGACGCAATCTCTATTGCAATCCACACTGCCCTTTCCCACCTGGACAAAAGGAACACCTATGTGAGAATGCTGTTCATTTACTACACCTCAGCATTCAATACCATAGTGCCCTCCAAGCTCATCACTAAGCTAAGGACCCTGGGACTAAACACCTCCCTCTGCAACTGGATCCTGGACTTCCTGACGGGCCGCCCCCAGGTGGTGAGGGTAGGCAACAACAAATCTGCCACGTTGACCCTTAACACGGGGGCGTGTGCTCAGTCCCCTCCTGTACTCCCTGTTCACCCACGACTGCGTGGCAGCGCATGACTCCAACACCATCATTAAGTTTGCAGATGACATGGTGTACTCCCTGTGTGTACTCCCGAGTGGCGCAGTGCTAGCTGTGCCACTAGAGATCCTGGTTCGAGTCCAGGCTCTGTCGCAGCCGGCCGCGACCGGGAGACCCATGGGCGGTGCACAATTGGTCCAGCGTCGTCCAAGGTAGGGGAGGGTTTGGCCGGCAGGGATGTGGGTTCATTTCCCACCGGGGGCCAGTAAAAAATAACATGTATGCAGTCACTAACCGTAAGTCGCTCTGGATAAGAGTAATGTAATGGTGGTAGGCCTGATCACCAACGACGATGAGAAAGCCTATAGGGAGGTCAGAGACCTGGCAGGACAATAACTTCTCCCTCAACGTGGGCAAAACAAAGGAGCTTATCGTGGACTACAGGAAACGGAGGGCCGAACACGCCCCCATTCACATCGACGGGGCTGTAGTGGAGCGGGTCGAGAGCCTCAAGTTCCTGGTTGTCCACATCACTAAGGACCTATCATGGTCCAAGCGCAGCAACAGTCGTGAAGAGGGCACGACAATGCCTCTTCCCCCTCAGGAGGCTTGGCATGGGCCCTCAGATCCTCAAAAGGTTATACAGCTGCACCATTGAGAGTATCTTGATTGCTTTGTATGGCAACTGCTCGGTACTCAACCGCAAGGCGCTACAGAGGGTAGTGCGTACAGCCCAGTACATCACTGGGACCGAACTCCCTGCCATCCAGGAACTCTATACCAGGTGGTGACAGAGGAAGGCCCTAAACAATTTCAAAGACTCCAGCCACCCAAGTCATAGACTTCTCTCTGCTCTGCTTCTCTCTACGGCAAGCGGTACCGGAGCGCCAAGTCTGGGACCAAAACGCACCTTAACAGCTTCTACTCCCCAAGCCACGAGACTGCTTAACAGTAAATCAAATGGCTACCCGGACCATTTACATTGACCCCCTTTATTGTTTATTTATCTTAATTGTTTTGCACTGACTCCCTTGTACTGGCTATATGCACACTCACTAGGCTCTACCCACACAAAACACATGCATATTGACGCCACACACACTTACTCTTCACATACGCTGCTGCTACTCTGTTTATCATCAATCTTGACTGCCTAGTCACTTTCACCCCTTTCCACACATACATAATGTATTACCTCAACTACATTGTACCCCTGCACATTGACTCGGTACTGGTACTCCTTGTATATAGCCTCATTGTTTTTATTGTGTTACTATTTCCTTTTTACTTAGTTAGCGTTGGCTCGCAAAACTACCTCCAACGTCCTTCATACTGGACACAGAGACATAAAAATGGTATCCACAAGTTCATCTGGCACTGCCAAAATCCCAAAGTATCCCTTTAACCATCACTGCAGTGTGTGATATATATATATATATATATATCGTATAGTACAGGGATTGCACTCACCTTGCGCATCAGTGTCATGCCCACTCTCTTGAGTGGACTGGATTGCAAAGGAACTCTCTCTGAGCTCTGCAGGACTGAACTGTAGGAAATATAGGAGGACAGGCAGAAACACACCCATTCAATTGAAATGCAATCCATTATGATAAGAGCTTACATTTATTAGCTATAACCACAGAGTGTAAACTTACAGACAGATCCCTGGGGGTGGTGACCGGCTGTGGTCCTTTGCAGCACAGCAGAGAGAAAGGCCTCTGCTTGGTCTTGGGATGCTCCTTGAAACACAGGCTGAACACCTTTGCAGGGAGGCAGACATCCCAGTTGTCTGGATGGTCTTTCACAAGATCAGACACCATCCTGTTGGGGTGAAGGCCACCATGGTCAAAGTTGAGTATGAAATTAAACACCATAGAAAGGAATGTGTCTAAAACACAAACCTGCTGATCAGGGTCTGTGTGGCCAGATCCAATGATCCAACTTGCCGATGGCGGTATAAGAGAGAGAACCCCCTCAGCTTCAGATGACTGTTCAAGGCAAGGTTGATCTGAAACATGAATAAATGTAAACAGCTCATACGATTGTCTAATGAACCACTCTTGACCTAGTGACCGCTACTGCATATATGAACCAACTTCGAGATTGTAGCAAGGTATGTGTAACAGTAAGTATGTGACAAAATATATTTTGCCTCTCACCTTACTGGTAAACTTCCTCTTCAGTCGAACAAGGATTCCAAAGGGGAAACCAAAGTGAGAGATGACTTCAGCTACATGCTGTGCCACCTCAGTAGAGCTACAACCTCTCAGAGGGAAGGCCTCCACCCATTTGGAGTAGAAGTCTGTCAAGGTCAGAACGTACTGGTGTCCGTTCGGTGTTAGGGGCAGCGGCCCTCTGATGTCCATACCCAGCCACTCCCATGCCTCTGTGATCTGGGTAAGAATGGGAGACAATGTATAGTACTGTTTTAATGATATTCTTATAGGTTTTAGATCCAGAGTGAGACATATTCAAAAAAGACAGGCCAATGAATCAATGATCAACTTGTTGGAGGCTCTATTCCTAGCCCTGTATTAGAGACTGAATGTTTATACATCCTTCATTACCTCTATTATGTGCTTGAGGGGTGGAAGTTGGAACTCCATGTTCTCACATGCCACCTGAAAATAATGTGTACTGTTTATCAAATTCTTAGCATAAGCTATTGGTATGTAGCATAAGCTATTGGTTATTCCAGTGAGTAAAGAACTTACCTTCGGGGCAACATCATCTTTGAATCCCCAGCGAATACTCTGCAAAGATCAATATGAGGAAAATTTTAGAAAATGTCTACTACAAAAGCCCAGTAAATAATCCTTGTATATCTGGCAAAGCAATAGTCCAATCAGACCACCTAGAGACACTCACGTGTGGTAGACAGTAGTCACTGTGGAAGAAACCTGGGAGGGATTCAGCCATTTGGATTTCTTCATCTACGTGGATATACCAACTTTTAGAGGTCACTTTTTCTGGAGCTCTGATCCTTCAAAAACAGAAGTTGACAATATAAAAAGCAAGCACTACAACACAGGTAGAAATCATACTGCTCTACAGTGACGTTGTGCATTCCAAAAAGGGCAAGAACATGATTAAATTCACAAGGTTATTTACTTAGTAGAGTCTTTAGTCGATGTGATGGTGGGGCTTGGTGTTGTGACAGGTTCAGCCACTGTAACAGCAGGGGCAGCAGTATACTTCACTGGCAACCCATCACTCTGCATGCAAAAAACAAAGAGAATGACCACCATTACTGCGTGGACGCATGTACTTTAAAACGTACCGTGTCTAGGCTATGCATTTCCATATCAATGCTTCACTTACCAAGTGAAAACATAGCAGAGCTACATCAAATGCAATACAATATCAAGATGGACACTAACGTGCCATGTGTGATGCCAAATATAGCCAATGAGTTATTAGCCTCTCCCTGTGCCTTACCCTGGCTCTTCTACTCTGTGGGTGGATGGATGCCTGTAGAAGGAACACATTTATTTTGAAATCACACGTTTACTAGATGCTAAATATTTTATAAAACACCGTGTTATTTGTGTAGTTAGTTCTACTGACTTTGGGATATAGCTAGCTAGATCAATTGTTCGGTTGCTGCGTACCTTCTTCTTTTGAAAATTTTCTGGGAAGTCAAAAATGGTCGGGACTGCATCTGGCGTGAGCCGTTGACGTTTGTCCATCCGGCAAATGTATTTGTCTTCGAAGTGAATGGAGCACACACGGTGGTGGTGTTGCGGATTCCAGTCTTTCCACTTCATATTAATAATCCATCGTTTGCGTCTTTCAGGGTCATTTTTTGGGAAACTGTTACCAAAAACATTAATACACCAGCAAATTGTTATCACAATAGTATCAAATGATGAACAGTAAATCCAAAAATTATTTATGTAGATTTCTAAGAGAACAGCATCGCAAAAGAACATAGAATCGAGCTAGCTAAGATTTTTTTGTAATAGGTTCTCCTGCACACTATTTGTACTAGCTAGCTAGCGCGAACTTTTACTTTAGCTACCATAGTTAGCTAGATAGCTAGCTACCGTAACGTAGTAGGCATCTATAACGTTAACGTGGCTCTCGAGCAAGACGGTAAAACTTACCTAAAAAATCCTACATCAGCTTTGGGACCGCGATTTTTGCAGTTGTATGCTGAACACAGTGTTGGCATTTTTATCGCTGTGTGAAATGAACAAATATAAAATTCGCGGGACAACTAGCTAGCTAACCGCTCTCAAAGGTGATGATGCCGCCGGATGTTAATGGTTTTTACACGGCTTGTTCTTGTTCTTCTTCGTGTGGTTTTCCGGCAGACTTGCTGCCTTCCACAGGTTGGAGTGTGAATTGCAAAATGTATTCACAAAAAAGTAGAATGGTGAAAAATTAAATGCACCACCATCTAACGCTTCATAAACGCCACTATTCAGGGTTGCCAGGTCAAACAAATGTCTCGCCAATGACCACACAAAACCCGGCCACATGGCCTGAAATCTAGTTAAAAAATATATATATTATGCAGCAAGGGGAGTTGCCACATTTAGCCAATAAACCCTTTTTCCATAACATTATCGAGCTTATTAAGAAGGAATATCAACGTAACTTGTAACGACATAAGAAGCTAAATTCGTTTTTCCATCAAAACAATAATTATTGAGAGCTACGGTGACTAATAAAGGAATTTCAATATGTCGCAAGATAAATTATAATTCGCCCTAATTAAAATCGCCAGATCATTTTCCATCAATGGATGTCGATTTAACTATTTGACTGCTATGATTAAGCAATAAGGCCCGGGGAGGTGTGGTAGGCTATATGGCCAATATAACACGGCTAAAGGCTGTTCTTTATGCATTACACAACGCAGAGTGCCTGGATACAGCCATTAGCTGTGGTATATTGGCCATATACCACAAACCCCAGAGGTGCCTTACTGATATTTTAAACTGGTTACCAACGTAATTAGAACAGTAAAAATATTTTTTGTCATACCTGTGGTATAGGGTCTGATATGCCACAGCTTTCAGCCAATCAGCATTCAGGGCTTGAACCACCCAGAGTTTGAGGGATGAAAATTGGACAGAGGATCTCGAAATCTCTATGCAAGAAACACTTGGACAAACTTAAAAAAAACGAATGTTAGGCAATTTTCTGGCAATTGTGACTTCATTATGTGCCAGATGTTAAGACTACAAACCGTTATAAATGGCATATTTGGGAGATTGACTAGTCATTTCAATCGGCAAAGGCTAGGCCTACTGACTCAAATCTGGGTTTATGATTAGCTAGATGCAGGTAGACTACAGCCCCTGATAGGCCTACATCTAATTTCAGATAGCCTACAGTAACCTAGGCAAGATGTAGGCAAGATGTAAAATGAATGATTTAGCAGTTTGCTTTGTTCAAATTGACAATTTATTCAACATGGTGGTGATTTCGAGGTAGGAAGTGCTAATGTTGCCCTGCTGGAATAGGCTACTGATAATGGGGTTATAATTTCAATCACTGAATCAAATATTAATAATATGGATATGAACCGAATAGGCCTATGCTTGTCAACAACAGCCAGTGTTGTTGTTTTGTTACATGTAGCCTAATTCGACGGACTGTTACCTTCAATCTAATAACAGCTGATCAGCAATTGCGATAGAACTGTGACCATGATCACAATTGGTAACGTCCAATTTCATTAACTTAACATGGACATTAATAATTGCATGATAACACAAGGCTACAACAACAATAAACTGAAGTTATAGGCTATTTATTAAATCCGTTTGCCAGCTCCAGGTAGGCTACACAAGTGGCATAAACTCATTTACAATGACTCCAGTGATATCGTCATTTCAACATATTTATTGTATGAAATGGTAGGTTACAGTAGCCTACATAGGCATAGAAATTAATAGGCTACTTGATGGCCAACAGATGCACATGTAGGCTATCATTCTTCACATTTAATGTCAGTTTTATTGTGGACTTTATACCATAACAGAAGCACGCGAGGGCGTTCCATGACTTCCATTTCAAATTTCCAGTGAGCATGCGAAAAATCCTTCGCTTGCTATGGTTTTCCATAAGCAAAGTTGATATAAGAATGCAGTTTAAACCACCTCCAAACGAATTTTTCTAATGGGCTCTAGAGCTCCTAAAGTCGTTTTCCTTTGCTTCGTCTCCGTTATTTCTTGATGCGCATCAATTCTAGCGCGTTAATGTTTTATGGAAAAGGGGTTGGAAATAGGTCTCCATAATGACAACCTAAATAGCCTACTTGTAACGATGTGTGCGTTCTGCGCTCCATACTCCGTACTGCGCGCATCCCACAACCAATACATTTTCACCCGCGACATCGTTTTCAAAGTAGCCATATTTTCCGGGAAAAGCTCACACATGGCAACCCTGCCACTATCCCCAACAAACCCACCACCCCTTCCCACTACTTTGGCCCTGACAGATCCAAGTCCAACACCAGACCGTCGGCCTGGGAGGATGTAACTCCTTCTCTCAAAACCCCCTGTAGTAGTTATTCTGCACTAAAATCTCTGACATCCAAAATCTTCTCTGTTGCTGCTACCACCAAATCACTCTTCTGGGATTTCCGTTGTTTCTGTGAAGTACAATTAATGACTATAGCAATAAATGCAACAAATCCTAGATTACTAAAATTCGTCCTCTCTGGCTCTGTCTCTTTAGGCCTAGGCCTACTCACTGGGGGCACCCAATTGAATCACTCACACTTGGGCTTTCTGCCCCACTTGTTGGGGTTGTTGCTTAGAGTCATTGGGTTGTTTATCTCTTCCATAGAGATAGATAGAAGACTCCAGTGCCCAAAAACCCGTTTTAGCATGGGCAGGGCTATAGAGGACTTTACCATTTTTAAATAGTCCACTGGGTGGGATTTCCTATGGGTTAAGGAAGGATCACATACTTCCATCCAGGTCATCAGGAGGGATCAGCCAATTAATTATTTGAACAAACATAACTGCAGGTGACAGTAAAATCGGCAACCTTGGCTTTATACCTGTTCAAACAACACACTCCAGGTGGCAGTATGCACCCTTTCAGTTTGTTTACCAACTCATAGAAGTATTAGAAGAAGAAAATGGACTACTTCAAAATGGAGATGGCCTCGTCTGCTCTCACAGACGCCATAATGGGACAGATAAGACAAAGATTTGTATAACTAACCCAAAATAGACCACAGCCTGTCGTTTCCAATGGGAACAAGTGAGTCATAGTGGGCAGAACAAGCAAGGAGGTGGGCAGAGCCAAGCACGAGCTAGCAAGATCCTATTGGCGCGTTCTAGCGTGCATTTGCATATTTCCGTTAGGGAACGCCTACTCTGTGAAGTGCCCGTGTGCAATAACTCAATTCGCCTTTGCACTCTTTCTAAACAACGCAAAGGGTTGTTTAGGGTAAAGTCTACAAATCTTAGTCCACTCTGTTCATAACAGATTATAGTTTTGGGAACAGAAAACTGTATCGAGATCAAATGTTTAATCAATGAGAAAATTTGCAGAATGTTGGCCAAAATCTATCTCGTTCCATCTTCTCCCACTGCCGGCCACTGGGCTTCCTCTCACTACCAACCGTCGAAATATCTGTCTCATTGTTCCATCTGTGGATATGACTTTAGGTCCTCTAGCTCTATGGCGTTCTTTTTTGTCTTCTTCTTCTTCTTCTTTAAAAATGTATCGGCAGATCACAACCAACTGAAAGGTCCATATACCGCCATCTGCTGTACTGGAGTGTGAGGCCGGTCATAATTCTATATCATCTTATCTAACCCTGTATTTCTAATCAAATAAAATAAAGCCCTACAAACCTCACTACTCCCATCCCCCTCACCCAAACCCCATCCAACCTCTCTGACCCTATCAAACAACCTCTCCCTTTCTACATCATACAATTCACAATATAATAATACATGTTCAACCATTTCCTCTACCATACACCCCTCACACATTCCAGTATCATGCTTCCGTACCAATTTCAAAGAGGAATTCAATCATGTATGCCCTAATCTCATCCTACACAACATAACTTCCTCCCCTCTTTTCCCATTACATGACACTATCTCCGGTACAGATTTCCTTGTACTATAAAGATGTCTCCCCTTATTACTTGCATCCAATAGAGCACAATAGTAATGTAGGCACTAACGCGTTGGCCAAAGCCAATGGGGAAATTCATGTTTTTTTTTGGATAAATGCAGGAAACAAGGTCTGTGGTAAACACAGGTTTAGGAGATCTTATCGTTTTTTTCTATGAGAATCTATCAGCTAATGTTAGATTTTGTGAATTTTGAAGCATTTATGTAATTAAAACAAGCACATAAAGCTTCATAATTCAGAAAGGTCATGTTAACTGACTGACTATCTAATATATCAAAACGTATAAGATCTCCTAAGCCTGTGTTAACCTCAGACCTTATTTTCAGCGTTTATACCAAAACCCTATTCTTTCCCCCATAGGAATGGCTGAACGAAACCAGAGTTAACTCATTTCCGTTTTTTAGGACTATAAACCACAATCCAACTCAGTCTTTCGGATCAATGCTTTAAACTCTCCTCTACCTACTTGCACCTGTATCCACTTTATTATTTTTCACTGCTTTCTTTGCTATTATATCTACAATATAATTTCCACTGACTCCTGTAAGAGCAGGAATCCAACAAAACTGAACCTCAATCCCATTTCTTTGTAACTCTGACAACATCATCATTACTTCTAACCATAAATCATCTCGTTCTGATTTTCCAGATCTTAAACTGCATAAAACTGATGCAGAATCTGAACATCTGTCTACTCTTCTTGGTTGAACCTCCTCTATCCACTGCAATCCAACAATTAGCTCATCCATTTCTGTTTAATATACAGATTAACAAATTATTTATCTCTTGCATAGATTAACATCGAACTCAGGAATAAATACACCTGCTCCTGTCTTCCCCTTCATGGGATCTTTCGAACCATCTGTATACACTGCCAAGCAAGAATAAAACT
Organism: Coregonus lavaretus; assembly: GCF_964263955.1. Taxonomy (NCBI): domain Eukaryota; kingdom Metazoa; phylum Chordata; class Actinopteri; order Salmoniformes; family Salmonidae; genus Coregonus; species Coregonus lavaretus. The sequence continues at coordinate 51,290,931 of NC_139989.1, forward strand.
GATTACTAATATATTGATCCACTACTGAATAACTTATAAATGCCTCATGAGCTTAGTTACCCCACCCAAACCCCAAATATACGCTTATTTAACTAAATGTTTTTGTTTTTTTAGGGGGTAGATCATCTTTTATATTGCAGATAGATTGATAGAAACTACAATGTAATTGTCTGCATCATTTCCAATCCTCCATATATATTTTTTGTAAATATATACTGTATATCATTTTATTTATATATTTTTGAAATATATTTTCCCCTAACCCTACCACCCCTCCCCTAATTGGAGTAAACTAATGGACAACAATACTTAGGCTTCTACTTCCAGCTTATACATAACATATACATTTTACAGACAGTCTATTTTACATTAGTTAACTTTTGTTTGTTTTTTACTCAATTGTTAGTGAACAATGTAATTGTACACAAACACTGTATAGCTTCAAAACATGGTTAAAACTATATATATATTTTCTTCATTTGAGATCAAATGATTTCTATGAATTTGAGTGGTTCAATTTCTCCAGCCCCATCCCTCAGCTCTTTTGCCAAAACAACTGGCGGGGCAGCCAGTTTGTTGTTTTTCGAATTGCCCCTTTAAAGCTAGAATCCTTAATTGGTGAAACTGCCACGTCCATTTGGCATATTATGTTACTGCAACAACAACGAACACAGTTTTTTCCCCTCGGACATCCTTGCACGCGCAATAGACCTAGTAACCAGGTTGAGAGGAGGTTTTCCCTCACAGTTTCACAAATGGGAAACACAGCCTCATGTGTCACAATTGTTACACTTCACCTGAGCTTCCTGAACCGCAAATGTACTAGTTATTATACTATATCACAGGCTAGCCCCAACGTGCTGATGCTATCCCTTGCTTGGATAGCATTGTCCCGCATTTTCCCATTGACGAAAACCTATACAGTGCCTTCAGAAAGTATTCACACCCCTTGACTTTTTCCACATTTTGTTGTGTTACAGCCAGAATTTTAAATGGATTAAATTGAGATTTTTGTCACTGGCCTACACACAATATCACATAATGTCAAGGTGGAATGATATTTTTAGAAGTTTTTACAAATTCATTAAAAATGAAAAGCTGAAATGTCTTGAGTCAATAAGTATTCAACCCCTTTGTTATGGCAAGCCTAAATAAAGTTCAGGAGTAAGAATTTGCTTAACAAGTCACATAATAAGTTGCATAGACTCACTCTTTGTTCAATAATAGTGTTTAACATGATTCTTGAATGACTACCTCATCTCGTACCCCACACATACAATTATCTGTAAGGTCCCTCAGTCGAGCAGTGAATTTCAAACACAGATTCAACCACAAAGACCTGGGAGGTTTTCCAATGACTCGCAAAGAAGAGCATCTATTGGTAGATGGTTAAAAATAAAAATAAACAGACATTGAATATCCATTTGAGCATGGTGAAGTTATTAATTACACTTTGGATGGTGTATAAATACACCAGTCACTACAAAGTTACAGGCGTCCTTCCTAACTCAGTTGCCGGAGAGGAAGGAAACCACTCAGGGATTTCATCATGAGGCCAATGGTGACTTTAAAACAGTTACAGAGTTTAATGGCTGTGATAGGAGAAAACTGAGGATGGATCAACAACATTTTAGTTACTCCACAATACTATCCTAATATGACATAGTGAAAAGAAGGAAGTCTGTACAGAATACAAATATTCCAAAACATGCATCCTGTTTGCAACAAGGCACTAAAGTAATACTGCAAAACATGTGGCAAAGCAATTAACCTTTTGTCCTGAATACAAAGTGTTATGTTTGGGACAAATCCAATACAACACATTATTGAGTACCACTCTCCATATTTACAAGCATAGTGGTGGCTGCATCATGTTATCAGTATGCTTGTAATCCTTAAGGAATGAGGAGTTTTTCAGGATAAAAAAAGAAAATGAATGGAGCTAAGCACAGGCAAAATCCTAGAAGACCTGGTTCAGTCTACTTTCCACCAGACACTGGGAGATGAATTCACCTTTCAGCAGGACAATAACCTAAAACACAAGGCCAAATCTACACTAGAGTTGTGTCGTGACTTGACTTTCATTATTGTGATGACTATCATTTATCGAATAATTACCTACAATGTTTAATTGTTACTAGATTAAATTAATCATGTAACAATTAACTCATTAGGAATTTGGGCCACCACGGGAAAAGTTGTTTCACGAGTTACCGTTTCCCGAATTAACTCTAAAGATATCTCAATATCTCATCATTTAACAGTCATTTATTAATAATTTACCTCATATCAGTCTCATTCTGAAAGTCGTAGACTCTTTAAGTCTGTACGAACCCAGGTCTTACTGATCATTCCGTACCACACAAATTGATTTAATTATTTATTTACTAACTAATTAAAAATGATAACACAAGATACAAACACGTACACGGTATAGGTAGGGATTAAAAACGTAATACAATGAAAACGGGTCCCTAGCGGACTAACACAATATGGCACTTGTTACAAAAGATGGCGAGTTAAAGAGAGAGAGAGAGAGAGAGAGAGAGAGAAAACACTTGGATACACATGGACCTACGCTCACAGTCATCCTAATACTTTGCCCCGAACTGCCGCCCGTTTCGGAAGAAAAGCAATGCATGTATTTAAATGTTGGAGGTCTTCGTCCTGTATCTCTGTTTGACCCAGGCCTACGTGGGAAGGGGTCAATTGGGAATTCTCTTTCGGATGGCCTTTTAGATGTAAGGCTCAGATTGTCCACAAGAGGTCACAATGTCCTTCTTCTTAGTTGTCTGTTGACTTTCACTCGTTCTGGAAGTGGTCTTCTGAGGACGGCTAATTAGCCGTGTCGATGATCCCCTGTGGGGTGATGAGTGCAGTGTAGTAGACGATGGCTTGAAGAGAGTAACAGGATGGTCCCACTTAAATTCACCTTCTTAGATACAGTACTTAGAACAGCTACTCAGCCGTAACATTGATTGTTAGTGGAGGCAACTTTGTCGTCTTCACCTCGTGTTGATTTTCAGTGTCGGGACCAATATGGACAAAAGCTGCAGCTTGAGGTCCGTCTAGTCTGATCTGATAATTCTTATCTCAATCTTTTATGCACTCTGGTAAAGAGGGGCATTTCTGTCATACTGCCACGGTCTCTGAGCTCCCTCGGGCGTGGCTAGTTACGAGGCAAAAGTATTATCATCACTATGATTTTGTTAGAAAGCTAAAATCACATTCCTATCTTCATGAAAACATTGTCTTCCTCCTTGATATTTTCTACCCAACGTAAAGGATGTAACCCTGATATACACAGTGTAAAAGCTCTTCAAGTCAATGTTTTCGTTATAAGGCCTTTATACCATTTTTAATGACATCCCAAAATATACATACATTTTCCATATTCCATTTCTCATCATTCCCAACGTTTGGATGTTGAAATATATTGTCCCAATGTTCATTATTGGATGTTGAAGTTTTTTGGCGGCAAAAAGTCTCTGAAACAAAGGCATTCCTTTCACCATACTAGAATGCCAGAGATAGATTATCTTACTCTCTAATTTATGGCAGCATTAAGGTGTCAAGACCGGCACAGTCCCCCTGTGGGTAAGAGGGTCTGGTTGTTGTCGGCCATTTGCCAAGCTGATGTGAGGCTTTTGATCCTCACCCAGGGAGAGTCATGACAGTTGCTTACCAAGAACACAGTGAGTGGCCAAGTTAGTTTTGACTTAAAAATCTGCTTGAAATTCTATGGCAAGACCTGAAAATGGTTGTCTGGCAATTTTCAAAAACCAATTTGAGAGCTTGAAGAATTTTGAAAAGAATAATGAGCAAATGTTGCACAATCCAGGTGTGGGAAGCTCTTAAGAGACCTACCCAGAAAGACTCACAGCTGTCTACTGTAGACTCACTTCCTCTCGACTTCACCTCATGTCAAAATATGTGTGCCACATCGCTGGATTCCTTCTATCTTCATCTGAACAGATTTATCCCAGTTTTGTCTATTAAAATGTTTATTACATTTACCTTATTATTATAACCACATTCAAATTGAGGAATTTTTTTGTGTGGATGCTTATATTAAGAGATTTCTATGTATATGAACCAGTGCCCAACAGCCTCAATTTCCAGCTCTACCTCCTCGAAGGACAGCCTATGGAACCAATTATTTGTGCCTTCTATAAAGTTTTGAATGTTCTATATGTTTCCTTCCACGAGAGCTCATAGGTATTCAGTACCTGTAAAACAAGACTGGCCAGCCCCTCCAGAATATGCATGTAGAGGTGGAGGCAGCCAACGAGATGCTGGAGCACATCACTCTCGAGGAAGATGAAGATGAGGACTTCAGGGATGGAACAGAGGATGCACTGTTGGTGCTCTGCGGCTCTCTGACATCATCCCGGAGATAGTATCTGATGACTACATCCCTGCAGAGATGCATGACTCCATCCCTGATGACACTACAGAAGTCCCTGTTGCGGTAGATGGAAATGCTAGTTCACCATTTCAGGGGTTGTGTTGTTGATTGGGTTGAAGACATGATTTACATTTTATCACAGCACTTAAAACGTATGTAATTACAGGCTGTGGATCAGGATGGCCTCACTGGCATGGCCAATGTTGACAAGCTGGCAGCGTACCTGGTAGAGCTGCGTAGTTCTTCTGGCCTCACTCTGACAAACCAGCCAGCTGCCACTATAATATCCTTGTGGAAGAAGCTGAGCCAGCGTGACAAGGACCGGATTGTTTATGCTGCCCATCACCAAAACAGGCAGGTGATTTATCGCTTTCAGTCACAAAAAAACAAAACCGGTATCCCTGGTGTGGAGAGCACAAGGAGTTGCACTCAGGGAAGCGGGGGTTAATCTGCCCAGTGGCCTGACCACTGCCGTGTGGTAGAGACCATGTTCACCTACCTGACTGTGTGGCATCTACCCTAGTCCTCAGAAGGGGAAGGAGGCTCTGACAATGTGGACCCTCATTCTGCGGGACTACAAGAAGATCAGGCAGCTGGTGGTGACCAACAGGCTGGTCATGCAGCATACCACACTGCAGCTGTATGAAGTGAACCAGACCACCTTAGTGCAGTGGCACAACAGCAGGCAGAAAACCCAGGATGTGTCAGTGCTCCTTCAGGGCATTCAGCTCCCTCCCCCATGCCCACAAGCCACAGAGCCTCTGCAGCCTGCAAAAATCTGCCCTGCTGCCCCTCAGTACAACCAAGAAGAGCATGTATAACATCTAACTCCACGCAGCAGGGCAGGCCAAAACTAAATGCAGAGCCCCGGTTGGACCACTTCCGATCATGCCAAAGCGCTAGCTGTCTGTGTCACCAACTGTCTGTGGCACTAGTGGTGGTGGACTGGTTTTTCAAGTCCTGAACCGCCCTGAACAGTGCTTCATGCCATTTGTTTCCCAAGTGACGTTCCAGACAAGACCGGCACCCACAGCAGCTTCATCCGTAACCTTACTCACCCACACAAAACGAGCTTACAAAAGGCAATACCATTTTTTTTAATTGGGCAGTTCAAGAACAAGCAGACAGGCACTGCCTTTATAAAGGCAGTGTTTACTGCCCCCAAGCAGACTCTCTCCAAAGACCAGTGGTTGGAGACAGTGCGCAAGGCAGCAGCAGTGAGAGACTCCCTATTTATGCCTGTTCATGTTATAGTTGTCTCAACATTTCCATGTGTGTGTTTTAACTACTGTGTTGGCCATGGCATGGGTTTGTTTTTTATTGTACCCTATTGCTGGGTTTTTAACTTCCCTGGGAAAAATTATGATTATATAGAAAAAAAAGAATGGAAATGTATTTAAAATCATCAATAATTGCATAATGTTCTCTTTCCATCTATCCACCAACTCAAGCCTCTCTTTTCCACCTACACTCTAGCTGCATCACCATCAGTTTCCCTCAAACACATTTGACACTGTTATTTTTGTGCCTTACATATTGTTCACTTTGCACTTCTGTTGTTGTTGTTGTTGTTATGTTATATATTTGTTTAGGTAATAAACAACTGGAATGTTGCTTAAATTGTCAGTCTATATTTTAGTTCACATCAGGCTATTCTTAAGTGTTTAAAAAAATCAAAAAGCATAATACAGATGGGGAATCAATTCCAGTAGATTTAAGCCTTAACAGATATATTTTGTCTATCATAAAAACATTTGTTTTCATAAGTGGAATTTCACTATTTTTCTCCTTGAAATACCCTTCTATATACTCCTATTTTTTTATTCTCCTCTCTCTTTGACCTGAACGCCAAGGAGATCAAAGTTGACCCAAAGTGTACACATTTGTAGGTAATTTACATTAAAGGTTAAAGAAGCTATATGTAATCTTTTTGCATTGTATTTTCAGAAAATGTCCTTAATATAGCTTCAGTAACAGTGGAATGACAGTGTTTCACAATGTTTTTTAAAATATTTTTGGGTGATAATCCATAGTGTACAGAATCATTGTACCATTAAATAGCTGTCAAATATATTTTAAATAACGAAAAATATAGTATTTCAGCTGTTTGAAAGTGATGGATGAAAATGAAAGTAAAAGACTCCAAATTGTTTGCACTAGATTCCCCCATGTTGTTGGGAAATGAGGTGCGAGGAAGAGCTGTTTATATTCAGGAAGCAAAGTTACACTAAGTACCTTAAAAAAAAATCCCTTCCTGAAATTATAAAATATACTGAACAAAAATATAAACGCAATATGTAAAGTGTTGGTCCCATTTTACATGAGCTGAAATAAAACACTCAAGAATTTTTCCATACACATAGAAAACGTATTTCTCTGTATTTTTTTGCACACATTTGTTTACATCCCAGTCAGTGAACATTTCTCCTTTGTCAAGATAATCCACCCACTTGACAGGTGTGGCATATCAAGAGGCTGATTAAACAGCATGATCATTACACATGTGCACCTTGTGCTGAGGACAATAAAAGGCCACTCTAAATGTGCAGTTTTGCCACACAACACAATGCCACAGATGTCTCAAGTTTTGAGGGTGTGTGCAATTGGCATGCTGACTGCAGGAATGTTCACCAGAGCTATTGCCAGAGAACTTAAAGTTAATTTCCCTACCAACGTCGTTTTAGAAAATTTGGCAGTATGTCCAACCGGCCTCACAAGTGCAGACGACGTGTAACCACGCCAGCCCAGGACCTTCAAATCTGGCTTCTTCAACTGTGGGATCATCTGAGAACAGCCATCCGGACAGCTGATGAAACTGAGAAGCATTTCTGTCTGTAATAAAGCCCTTTTCTGGGGAAAACTCATTCTGATTGGCTGGGCTTGGCTCCCAAGTAGTTGGGCCTTGTCCCATGTCTGCGCTCCTGCCCAGTCATGTGAAATCCATAAATTAGGGCCTAATGAATTTATTTAAATTTACTGATTTCCTTATATGAACTGTAACTCAGTATATGTATGGAAGGTTTTGTTCAAATCAAAAGGGTTGCTATCAAATAGTGATTGAATTCAAATGGATATACCCATGTCAGAAATTAGTGACTGTGCTCCCACCAGCCCGGCAGTACCCAGCTGCCAACTGCAATCATAGAATGGCCTCAACAGCCCTTAATATGGTACATATGATTAAAATAGCTAGAAATGCATTAGTCTTCATGTCCTTCATGTAATCAAGATCATGTAAGGTGAAAATATATCTATATACTACGAGAATGTACTGCAAGAATGCATGTTTGGATTAATTTTCTGAACTAGGAGTGCGTGCTTAGTACCCTACTGTACGCCCCGTTCACCCACGACTCCAACACCATCAATACGTTTTCCGACGACAGCCTACAGGGAGATCAGAGACCTGGCAGTGTGTTGCCAGGACAACCTCTCCCACAACGTCAGCAAGACAAAAGGAGCCGATCGTGGACTACAGGAAACGGACGGCCGAGCACACCTCCATTCACATGTAGTAGCGCGGGTCGAGCGCGTCAAGTTCCTCGTTGTACACATCACTAAGGACCTATCATGGTCCAAACACACCAACACAGTCGTGAAGAGGGCCATGATAATGCCTCTTCCCCCTCGGGAGGCTTGGAATGGTCCCTCAAATCCTCAAAAAGTTATACAGCTGCACCATTGAGAGCATCTTGAATGGCTGCGTCAGCAACTGCTTGGCATCCGACTGCAAGGCACTATAGAGGGTGGTGAGTACGGCCCAGTCCATCACTGGGGTCGAGCTCCCTGCCATACAGGACCTCTACACCACTATGTCCTGTGCAGTTAATCAAATGGCTACCCGGACTATTTGCATTGACACCTTTTTAATAATGTATTTTTTCTTCTTCACCGGCTCTATGCACACACTGACACTAACACACACAGACGACACATACATACTCACACAAACGCACTTTCACAGACGCTGCTGCCAGTTTATCATCTACTGGATCTTGATTGCCTAGTCATTTTTACCCCTACCTACATGTACATATTACCTCAACTACCTCGTACCCTACACATTGACCCGGTACCGTTACTCCTTGTATATAGCCTCGTTCTTGTTATTTTATGGTTACCATTTCCTTTTTTTATTTGCACATTTTCTTACCTTTTAACTGCATTGTTGGGAAAGGGCTCTTAAATAAGCATTTCACGGTAAAGCCTACACCTGTTGTAGTCGGCACATGACAAATACAATTTTATTTCAAAATAAAAAAATTGCTTTTAGCGATTCCCTAATCCATAATCTATGCTGCTATGCATGATGTTTTGGCAGATTTTTTTATTGATCCAGTTGGTGGTTCATAAACTCCTGACCCACACTGATGTCTCTGCTAACAATCTTGAAACAGTACAGGAGCCAAACATTGAACCATAATAGACAAGTGTTTTTCAACAAAATGATCACATAAAAAATAAATAATAATAACCTACTCCCCAAAAATATGTCAACATGACAGAGCGCTCATCCAATCAATTCTTCAGTTTTCCATGGCATAATGATCTTCAGAGGATGGTTCACTGTTGGTGTTGGTGTTACTGTTACCGTCCGTGTTGATGTTGGTGTTATCGACAATGTTACTGATGGTGCTGGGGTTACCGTCTGTGTTACTGATGGTTTTGGGGTTACCGTCTGTGTTACTGATGGTGTTGGGGTTACCGTCTGTGTTACTGATGGTGTTGGGGTTACCGTCTGTGTTACTGATGGTGTTGGGGTTACCGTCTGTGTTACTGATGGTGCTGGGGTTACCGTCTGTGTTACCGATGGTGCTGGGGTTACTGTCTGTGTTACTGATGGTGTTGGGGTTACCGTCTGTGTTGATGTTGGTGTTATCGACAATGTTACTGATGGTGTTGGGGTTACCGTCTGTGTTACTGATGGTGTTGGGATTACCGTCTGTGTTACCGATGGTGCTGGGGTTACTGTCTGTGTTACTGATGGTGCTGGGGTTACCATCTGTGTTACTGATGGTGTTGGGGTTACCGTCTGTGTTACTGATGGTGTTGGGGTTACCGTCTGTGTTACTGATGGTGTTGGGGTTACCGTCTGTGTTACCGATTGTGCTGGGGTTACTGTCTGTGTTACTGATGGTGTTGGGGTTACCGTCTGTGTTACTGATGGTGTTGGGGTTACCGTCTGTGTTACTGATGGTGTTGGGGTTACCGTCTGTGTTACTGATGGTGTTGGGGTTACAGTCTGTGTTACTGATGGTGCTGGGGTTACCGTCTGTGTTACTGATGGTGCTGGGGTTACCGTCTGTGTTACTGATGGTGCTGGGGTTACCGTCTGTGTTACTGATGGTGTTGGGGTTACCGTCTGTGTTACTGATGGTGTTGGGGTTACCGTCTGTGTTACTGATGGTGTTGGGGTTACCGTCTGTGTTACTGATGGTGTTGGGATTACCATCCGTGTTACTGTTGGGGTTACCGTCCGTGTTACTGATGGTGTTCGGGTTACTGTCTATGTTACCATCCGTGTTACTGTTACTCTCGGTGTTGCTCCTAAAAAAGGAGACCCTCGTAACTGTGCTCTTTCCAGCAGTTTCCTTCCCAGATTCAATGCCAACCATGTCTGTAATAACAGATGCACATAAACACAATATGACCAACAACTATAATGTCAATAACATAACATAAAAGGCAATTACAATAAAATGTAGGACAGTTAACACGCTATGTAATACACTAAGTATTCACTTGACTCAATAGATATGTTGAGACCAAGTTATTTTCAAACTTCTTTCGGGAAGTCTGAAGAGGTAAAACTGTAGCTAGCGAACTGAAGGGATAGCTGTGAATGGCACAAACTCAACATTGGCTGGGAACCATACCATTCTACCTCTTCTGCTGAAGCAAGAACTTGGCCCCTCAACCATCAATGCAGTGTGTGATATATCTTATAGCAGGGTTTTTTCTGGATCAAAAGGGGCTTAGGTGGTGGGCGTGACACATTTTGGAAGTGTAGATGCATTTTTGCATTTAAACCAATTTCCTGAAATTCTACAAATTTCTCCATGGAGCTGAGAGACATTTTTGCAGTTGTAAAACTAACTTACTGCAATTCTAAACAGTTTGCCATGCAGCTGAAAGAAAATGTTGCCGTTTTAAAGCTCATTTCCCTCAATCCTATGAATTTAGCCATGGCTAATGCAGTGTTCTTTTGCTCAAACATAATAAAATCTATACTGCCAAATTCATTGTTTTTGGAATTTTCAATTCTCCCCGTCTACTTTTTATTTAGGTGATTGTTAGTTCTCAAATATTATGTTTAAAAAATATATATAGGTCCATTATCTTTTCTAGATACTTTATATCTGGTTTTAGTCGTTTAAGTTTATACCGAAAGCGTTTTTCCATTACAAAAATGTATTTATATTTATATATAAAAAAATGTTTTTACTGTTTGGACTTACGCGACCTGAAAAAACACATAAGCGACCCGCCCAAGGATTACAATGGCAGAAACATCCCTGCTATTGTACAGGGATTTCACTCACCTTGCATATCAGTGTCATGCCCACCCTCTTGATTTGACTGGATTGCAAAGGAACTCTCTCTGAGCTCTGCAGGACTGAACTGTAGGAAATATAGGAGGACAGGCAGAAACACACCCATTCAATTGAAATGCAATCCATTATGATAAGAGCTTACATTTATTAGCTATAACCACAGAGTGTAAACTTACAGACAGATCCCTGGGGGTGGTGACCGGCTGTGGTCCTTTGCAGCACAGCAGAGAGAAAGGCCTCTGCTTGGTCTTGGGATGCTCCTTGAAACACAGGCTGAACACCTTTGCAGGGAGGCAGACATCCCAGTTGTATGGATGGTCATTCACAAGATCAGACACCATGCTGTTGGGGTGAAGGCCACCATGGTCAAAGTTGAGTATGAAATTAAACACCACAGAAAGGAATGTGTCTAAAACACAAACCTGCTGATCAGGGTCTGTGTGGCCAGATCCAATGATCCAACTTGCCGATGGCGGTATAAGAGAGAGAACCCCCTCAGCTTCAGATGACTGTTCAAGGAAACGTTGATCTGAAACATGAATACATGTAAACAGCTCATGATTGTCTAATGAACCACTCCTGACCTAGTGACCGCTACTGCATATATGAACCAACATCAAGGTTGTAGCAAGGTAAACTACATGACCAAAAGTATGTGGACACCTGCTAGTCGAACATGTAATTCCAAAATCATGGGCATTAATATGGAGTTGTTCCCCCCTTTGCTGCTATAACAGCCTCCAATCTTCTGGGAAGGCTTTGCACTAGATGTTGGAACATTGCTGCAGGGACTTGCTTCCATTCAGCCATAAGAACATTAGTGAGGTCGGGCACTGATGTTGGGCGATTAGGCCTGGCTCGCAGTCTGTGTTCCAAAGGTGTTCGATGGGGTTGAGGTCAGGGCTCTGTGCAGGCCAGTCAAGTTCTTCCACACCGATCTGAACAACCATTTCTGTAAGGACCTCGCTTTGTGCATGGGGGCATTGTCATGCTGAAACAGGAAAGGGCCTCCCCAAACTGTTGCCACAAAGTTGGAAGCACAGAATTGTCTAGAATGTAATTGTATGCTGTAGTGTTAAGATTTCACTTCACTGGAACTAAGGTGCCTAGCCCGAACCATGAAAAAACAACCCCAGACCAATATTCCTCCTCCACCAAACTTTACAGTCGCCACTATGCATTGGGGCAGGTAGCGTTCTCCTGGCATCTGCCAAACCTAGATCACTGAGCTCTTTAGTAAGGCCATGGCTGTGTGCTCGATTTTATGCACCCGTCAGCAACGGGTGTGGCTGAAATTGCCGAATACACTAATTTGAAGGGGTGTCCACATACTTAATGTATATACAGTGTATGTGTAACACAAGTATGATGTGACACAAAATATATTTAGCCTCTCACCTTACTGGTAAAGTTCTTCTTCAGTCGAACAAGGATTCCAAAAGGGAAACCAAAGTGAGAGATGACTTCAGCTACATGCTGTGCCACCTCAGTAGAGCTACAACCTCTCAGAGGGAAGGCCTCCACCCATTTGGAGTAGAAGTCTGTCAAGGTCAGAACGTACTGGTGTCCGTTCAATGTCAAGGGCAGCGGCCCTCTAATGTCTATAACCAGCCACTCCCATGCCTCTGTGATCTGGGTAAGAATGGGAGACAATGTATAGTACTGTTTTAATGACACTTATAAAGATGATGTTCCTCAGACCGTTCTTGGTTTTAGATCCAGAGGTTGACTGTCACAATCAAATTAGAAAAAGACAGGCCAATGAATCAACGATCAACTTGTTGGAGGCTCTATTCCTAGCCCTGTATTAGAGACTGAATGTTTATACATCCTTCATTACCTCTATTATGTGCTTGAGGGGTGGAAGTTGGAACTCCATGTTCTCACATGCCACCTGAAAATAAAGTGCACCGTTTATCAAATTCTTAGCATAAGCTATTGGCATGTATCATAAGCTATTGGTTATTCTAGTGAGTAAACAATTTACCTTCGGGGCAACATCTTTGACAGCCCAGGTAATACTCTGCAAAGATCAATATGGTGAAAATTTGAGAAAATGTCTACTTGGAGCAAAAGCCCAGTAAATAATCCCTGTATATCTGGCAAAGCAATAGTTTTGCTCAACTCAGCGCAAATGAGCATGTGCCAATTGAATCTCAGTTTGCGTAGTACATCAAGGCCGAGTTGAGCAACACAAATTAGGAAAGTCGGTGGTTGTATTCAATAAAAGTTTGTATTAAAAGTATGAATTTCAGCACCCCGCGGAATGACCACAGTTGTACAGGGAAAACATAGGTACAGGTAAGGTTCAGAATTATCGACTGATGGTGACTCAACGTTGTTGCTAGCAAATCGCGCGGCCAGCTATCAAAACTCAACTCCGCCTTGATATAAGATAGGGATGGGTAACTCCAGTCCTCGGGGCCGGAGTGGTGTCACTTTTTCCCCCATCCCTAGAAAACACAGCTGATTCAACTAATTACGTTCTAAACTGAAGATCATGATTAGTTGATTATTGGACTCAGGTGTGTTACCTGGGGCAAAAGTGTGACACCCATCAGGCCCCTGAGGACTGGAGTTGCCCATCCCCAAATAAGAGAACGGAGTTGAGCGTTTCTCAGCTAGGTTGCGTCGTACCTTCTTTTGAAAGTTTTTGGGGAAGTCGAATATAGTCGGGATTGCGTCTGGCGTGAGGCGTCGACGTATGTCCCTCCCGCAAATGTACTTGTCTTCAAAGTGAACGGAGCACACACGGTGGTTTTGTTGCGGATTCCACCCTTTACACTTCATATTAATAATCCATTGTTTGCGTCTTTCAGGATCATTTTTGGGGAATCTGTTACCAAAACATTCATACATCATCAAATTGGCATCACAAAAACAGCTATCAAATGAAGAGTAAATCCATTAATGGTTATGTAACTTAGATTTCTAAGAGAACAGCATCGCCACAGCGCATAGATTGTTTTTTTTACAATTATCAAGCTAGCTGATGTCAGCTAGCTAGGTTCTCCTGCACACCATTTGTACTAGTTAGCTGAACCAGACCCCTCTAACCCCCAGAAAGCTCAGATTCAAACTCTACAAGCTGTATAATGACAAAATACATTAGTTGATCACCAAATATAGAGTTTCACTGAGCAACTATCGTAATTTAATCCCGTTACAGCCGGTATGTACTTCCAAAAAATGTCTAAATAAAAATGTACAAGCAACCAAAAAAAGCATCTCCAATGTAAATCACTTGTTACCGCCACACACAGGTCGAAAGTCTACAACAGCTCAATACATTATATAACCACAGTAAAAAAAAGAAATCTGTTTGGATATTGGTTTGATATTCGGAGTTTGCTCGTCAATACCTCTTCCATGGAAGGTCCTATGATGATTAGGGTGATATATTTAGAATCAGATGACGAGAGAGAGAGAAAGGTACAGCCTTTCTTTCTCCATTCCGTTTTCAAAAAGTGACTTTAAGTTGGTTTCAATTGGAGAATATTATGCACTCGTGGCTAAAGGACTGTCTTAAAAGTGCAATCAGCCAAACCTGGTGTTAACAGGAAAACTATGTCTCAATTAAATGATCTAGAGATCTTAAACCAACTGTTTTTTCTCTCACAACAATTACATCATGAAGATCATGAATTGTTGATTATTGGACTTTTGGGTGTTAGCTGGGGCTGGGGCAAAAGTCTGACACCGATCAGGCACCCAAGGCCTACTTGCATGACCTAGAGAGCTAAAATTACCCTATTCCATGACACTCCGATTAGAATTTTAAAGTTCTGATTATAAATAATTATAATCTTTAATGGCTTCCAATCCACGTGCTAGAGATCTACAGACAAGTGTGGCGTGTTCCTGACCTCTATTAAACCAAATTACTTTTTCAAAACTCCTTTCCTTTGATTTTCTACAAATATTTCTCCTATTACAGCTGTGGTTATTAATCCACGTACAGATACAATTTTCAATAGCTTCCAGTCCACATGACATCTACATCTAAAACCACTCAATGATAGGTCACTGATCTCCCTCCTCCATAGTACACCCATTAGAAAGTCAATTTTCCATTTCACTGATTTTACATGAATATTTCCTGTGATAGGTTTAATTTTCAATAGCTCACTGTCCATATGAGTATAGATCTACGGAAGTGTGGTGGGTCTAATAAAAAAAGGTTTATTTTGTATTCCTCCCCTTTGTTTTACTACAAATATTTATCCTATTACAACTGTGGTTATTAATTCACATACAGATCTAATTTTCAATAGCTTCCAGTCCAAATTACATACATCTAAAACCACTTGGGTTTAGGTCTTTGACCTCCCTTGTCAATATGTAACAGTCTTGCTTCCATCCCTCTCCTTGCCTCGAACCAGGGACCCTCCGAACACATTGACAACAGTCACCCACAAAGCATCGTTACCGATTGCTTCACAAAAGCTGCAGCTCTTGCAGAGCAAGGGAAATAACTAAAACGCTACTAGCTCGCACCACTAACTAAACTCAGCAAAAAAAAGTAATGTCCCTTTTTCAGGACCCTGTCTTTCAACGATAATTAGTGAAATTCCAAATTACTTCACAGATCTTCATTGTAAAGGGTTTAAGACAGCGCTACAGGGAGACAGGACGGACCGCTGATCGTCCTCGCAGTGGCAGACCACGTGTAACAACACCTGCACAGGATCGGTACATCCGAATATCACACCTGCGGGACAGGTACAGGATGGCAACAACAACTGCCCGAGTTACACCAGGAACGCACAATCCCTCCATCAGTGCTCAGACTGTCCGCAATAGGCTGAGAGAGGCTGGACTGAGGGCTTGTAGGCCTGTTGTAAGGCAGGTCCTCACCAGACATCACAGGCAACAACGTCGCCTATGGGCACAAACCCACCGTCGCTGGACCAGACAGGACTGGCAAAAAGTGCTCTTTACTGACGATTCGAGGTTTTGTCTCACCAGGGGTGATGGTCGGATTCGCGTTTACCGTCAAAGGAATGAGCGTTACACCGAGGCCTGTACTCTGGAGCGGGATTGATTTGGAGGTGGAGGGTCCGTCATGGTATGGGCCGGTGTGTCACAGCATCATCGGACTGAGCTTGTTGTCATTGCAGGCAATCTCAACACTGTGCGTTACAGGGAAGACATCCTCCTCCCTCATGTGGTACCCTTTCTGCAGGCTCATCCTGACATGACCCTCCAGCATGACAATGCCACCAGCCATACTGCTTGTTCTGTGCGTGATTTCCTGCAAGACAGGAATGTCAGTGTTCTGCCATGGCCAGCGAAGAGCCCAGATCTCAATCCCATTGAGCACGTCTGGGACCTGTTGGATCGGAGGGTGAGGGCTAGGGCCATTCCCCCCAAAAATGTCCGGGAACTTGGTGGAAGAGTGGGGTAACATCTCACAGCAAGAACTGGCAAATCTGGTGCAGTCCATGAGGAGGAGATGCACTGCAGTACTTAATGCAGCTGGTGGCCACACCAGATACTGACTGTTACTTTTGATTTTGACACACCCTTTGTTCAGGGACACATTATTCCATTTCTGTTAGTCACATGTCTGTGGAACTTGTTCAGTTTATGTCTCAGTTGTTGAATCTTGTTATGTTCATACAAATATTTACACATGTTAAGTTTGCTGAAAATAATCGCAGTTGACAGTGAGAGGACGTTTCTTTTTTTGCCGAGTTTAGCTAGCCATTTCACACCGGTTACACATAGTACAGCCATTAGATTTGCCAATTTTTATATGAATTTTTCCTGTGATAGGTATAACTTTCAATAGCTCACTCTCCATATGCGCTAAAAGGTCTAAGATCCCTCCCAATGTGTTTTCCAATTTCAGAAATAATTTAATAGAAAGGCTCAGTATAGAGTACAGTGTATTTATAGAAAATCAAAAGGTGAGTTATTTTGAAAAAAATAAAAGGTGTACCTTCGATAAGAGAGGTCAATGAACCCACCGCAATTGTCTGTAGATCTGTAGCCCATAGGGACAGTGAGCTATTGAAAATTAGATCCATCACAATAACTATTCATGTAAAATAAAAAATGTCAATTGTAAGTGGTGTAGCCTATTATAGATGAGGGAGGTCAGATGGATAGGAAGGTATTGAAACTTAGACCTATCACAAGAAATATGCCTATAAAATCTGAGAAGTGGTAAACTGGAATTCTATTGAATGTAGTATGGATGAGGGGGGGGTCAGTGACTTCACATGTGGTTTTACATTTCCATTTAGCATAATAATAAGCCATTTAGCAGACGCTTTTATCCAAACCGACTTATAGTCATGTGTGCATACATTTTTACGTATGGGTGGTCCCGGGGATCGAACCCACTAGCCTGGCATTACAAGCACCATGCTCTACCAATTGAGCTACAGAGGACAATTATTGTAAATTGGTCAAATATAGCATAGTAGTTAGACGTAAATGTTGGGCCATTCTGCGACTGGAGGTCCTATGCAGTTTGTGTAATCTTCATATAGGGCTAACCCTCCTGGATGGGAATGAAAGAAAATGTTTTTGCTTATGTGCAATCACCGTTATTGCACTTTTACGACGGTCCCTAGACCACCTGAGCACCAGAAAACGGCATATTGCCTCCTTTTCGTCACTGTTACGGGTAGAGTTCTACCACAGATCAAGGAGCCAGATATTTCACAGAATGTATAAATGTGAAACATCCGTTGGCGTTTCCACTCACTACCAAATATGGTGAGGAGAGGAAGCTAATGGGGTGGGAAAATTCCTTATTTTGTAGTTTTTTTCATTTAACTGTTACAATGTTATAAATCCCTCAAACTTGTGAAACTTAAAAAGGTTGAAAAATTATTAGAAGTCATGTCCCTGAATGTCAGTTAATGTCTCATTGCCTTGTATTCACAGGAATGTCCATGTATTGATGTGTAATATTGTTATTATTGTTGCAATAAATAAATCATAAAAAATAAAAACAATTACTCTCTACCGTCATCTGATACTAGATATATCACTATTCATCCTAGGACCTTCCGTCGGAGATCTATTGACGAGTTAACTTCGAATATCCGAAAGGAAAAACAAGTTACTGCGGTTAGTTTGAATCGGAGCTTTCTGTTTCACTAGCTAGCTGGCTAGAACTTTAGCATGCGTTTGTTTAAGCTAGCTAGCTACCGTAATAATTGTGTTAGCCAGGCATCAAACGTGGCTCTCGAGGTAGACGGTAAAACTTACCTAAAAAATCCTACACCAGCTTTGGGACTGCGGTTTTTGCAGTTGTATGCTGAACACAGTGACAGCGTTGGCATTTTTGTCGCTGTGTGAAATGAATAAAATAAAACACGCGGGACAACTAACTAGCTAACCACTCTCTTGAGGTGATGCCTGCAATGTTGCCAATTATTTTTAGTGAGCATTCTTCTTTGTTGGGGATTTACGACGGACTACTTCAAACACGTATTGCCGCCATCTACTGTGCGGGATGAAAATAAAAATATTCCAAAAGACAAACGATGAGGATAAAAATACTCATACTGACTACCCGAAAATGACTTATCAACCTGCTCCTTGCTTCATCTGTTAAAATCAATAATCAATGTCTGATCTCCATTGCCTCACGTCAGATAGCGCGACGGCCGTCTGCACTGATCTGAAATAGCTGTACGGAGGTCAAATGTTTCATCGATGAGAAAATTAGCAGAATGTCGCCCAAAATCCATCTCCATCTCCAAAACACACGTTCTCATCTCAAGATGTTAAATAAGTTAAGTAAATAAATGACTATAGTAAGTGCCTAAGTGCCAAATAAAGTAGCAGGGTTTTCATCTTAAATCAGCAAAAGATCTGCCAATTTCAAAAATAGACATTTCTGTGAAACTGTGTACATTTTACTTGTGGATTTTGAAAATAAAAATAAAAAATCAAGATGTGTCAATTTGTTTGCCTACATGCCATTTTAAAAACAATGATTGTAGTAAACCTATTTTGGGTTAAAACAAGTATAAATGAGTAAGGGCAAACATCATGTTAAGCTTGCAAACAAGACATCCGATTACCTTTGATTTAATTGCCACAGAAACCTCTGGCACTCTAATCTGTGGAGGGGATTTTAACATGATTTTAAACTCAAAGTTGGACAGCACAAATCAAAATAGGAAAATGAGCCTGGTTGCTAAAAAGATCAATAGGATATTACAGGATTTAGGACTGCTTGATGTATGGCGCGACATCCACATGTCAGATAAGGAATATACTTTTTACTCAGCCCGCCACACTGAATACTCCAGGTTAGACTACTTTTTACTCAGCCCGCCACACTGAGTACTCCAGGTTAGACTACTTTTTACTCAGCCCGCCACACTGAATACTCCAGGTTAGACTACCTTTTACTCAGCCCGCCACACTGAATACTCCAGGTTAGACTACTTTTTACTCAGCCCGCCACACTGAGTACTCCAGGTTAGACTATTTTTTACTCAGCCCGCCACACTGAGTACTCCAGGTTAGATTACTTTTTACTCAGCCCGCCACACTGAATACTCCAGGTTAGACTACCTTTTACTCAGCCCGCCACACTGAAAACTCCAGGTTAGACTACTTTTTACTCAGCCCGCCACACTGAATACTCCAGTTTAGACTACTTTTTACTCAGCCCACCACATTAGACTACTTTTTACTCAGCCCGCCACACTGAGTACTCCAGGTTAGACTACTTTTTACTCAGCCCGCCACACTGAGTACTCCAGGTTAGACTACTTTTTCGTGTACAGTGCAGATCATAATGGAGTTTACCTAACTCTACACCTCGATAGCAAACCAATAAATACTATATGGAGGCTTAATACAAGCATGTTGAATGATCCAGCATTCAAGGAATCAATAAAGACAGAATTTAACGTCTATCTGGAGAATAATGATAACGGGGAAGTGTCTCCTGCTACATTGTGGGATGCAGGCGGTTATCAGAGGGAAGATCATAGCCACATCATCTCTCAAGAAAAAGATTAAAGCACAGAAAATGCTGAAATTACAGGAAACATTAGGAAGCTTAGAACGATTTCACAGTCATTTCAAAGACCCTCTTATTTACGTGAGATTCAAAAGGTAAAACAGGAAATTGACCAGATTTATAGTGAAGAAGTAGAGAAAAAACTCAGGTACCTGAAACAACAATATTATGAAGCAGGCTCAAAGGCAACAAAATTACTAGAGTGGAGACTCAGAAAACAAGCACAAAATACAATTTTCAAAATAAAAGACCCCAAAACAAAGAAGATTACATGCAAATTGGATGAAATACAGAATGCATTTGAATCATACTATACAAATCTGTACAAGCAACCAGAGAAGGCAGATGCATAGACAATAGAGCATTTTTTGAACTCACTTGATCTCCCCTCAATTGGGACAGAGCAAAATAATAGACTTACTTCAGAAATAACCACTGAAGAAATTAATAATGCACTATCTAATCTAAAAGCTAACAAATCTCCAGGCACTGATGGCTTCCCTTCGGAATGGTTCAAAGCCTTCAGAGAACAACTAACACCTCTACTTCAGGCCTGTTTTAACTGGACTCTGCAGGAGGGGGATCTTCCACCATTGTGGAGAGAAGCCATAATATCTGGAATTCCAAAAGAGGGTAAAGATAAGAAGGAATGCAGTTCCTATAGACCTATCGCAATTCTTAACATTGATTATAAACTATATGCATCAATAATAGCCCAAAATAATGGAGGACATAATCCCAAAATTGATTGACGTGGATCAAACTGGTTTCATACGAAATAGACAGACACAGGACAAATAAGGAGAACACTACATGTCATGGACCACATCACTCAGGATAAGACAAGTGCTATATTAATCAGTCTAGATACAGAAAAAGCATTTGATTCAGTGGGATGGGATTCTCTATTCCAAGTTATGGATAGATTTGGTTTCAACAAAGAAGTGATACAGTGCATGTCCGACTTCCAGAATAAAGATTAATGGACATTTGTCATGAACAATACATTTAGAACGAGGGGCAAGACAAGGCTGTAATCTTTCACCTACTCTCTTCTCCTTGTACATCGAGCCGTTAGCACAGGCAATAAGACAGGACCCATCTTTAGAGGGAATAACAATAAGAGGCATGTATGCTGATGATGTTCTCTTATTCCTTAAAGACCCAGGTTCAAGTGTACCTAGATTGATGGATGTTTTACAAACATTTGGAACATATTCAGGGTATGTGCTTAACATACACAAGACCCAAGCCCTAGTATATAATTATACCCCACAGCAAGAGCTGAAGAGTAGGTATAACTTCAAGTGGACCTCTTCATCCATTCAATATCTTGGAGTAAATCTACCAAAAGATACACCCAGGGGGTGTATTATTTTGTGTCAGCCCAATTGAGACCTCTGGTGTGTTGGTGCAATTCAGAATATGAATCCAAATGAAAGACATCGAGACTACTTTGACTGAGGTACCCATACAGTCAGTTTTGGGTAATAAGGACATGGCAATAGAAATATACAAAAGACAAAATCAGTGGATTAGTTTCTCTCTTAAGACAGGGTTTAGGGTAGTTAAGCAAATTCATTTTGACAGAGAGGTCAAACTGCTGAGCTGGCCCGCATATGACCCCAGCTTCCTCCCTGCAATTCAGGATAGCAGATTTAAACAGTGGACGCAAAAAGGCATCTGGGGATCTAGAGAACTTCCAGGACCTAAGTAAAAAACATGGCTTGGATAAACAAGATTTTCACAGGTACCTACAGGTTCGACACTACTTTTTAGAAGAAATAAAAGTGATTGACCCTCGGGCACCTCAGAAATTGATCCAAGTATTCACTAACGCATACAACTTGGGGAGTTTCAAAAAACGATTTCAAATCTTTACTTGGGTATTCTATCTTCAAAGAAACACTCAACAAACTATATTAAACATAAATGGGAGGAGGAACTTAACACTGAAATAACTGATGAAACATGGTTGAACATATTTGAGACTCAATTAACTCAAGGACTTGGAGAGAATTCTGTTGGAAGAATGTTATACGTTTCTTCATAACACCTAAATTGAAATCAAAACAGACTGGCTCCCAACACCCTTGTTGGAGAGAATGCGGGCTATCAAGGGCGGATCACACTAATATATTTTGGTCCTGCCCCGCGACTGATACTTACTGGGGAGAAATAAGATATAACATTGGAAAAATAATGGGTTTTGACATGGAACAAACATTCATTTCTTTGTATTTGGGTGAAATACCCAATAACTTACACAATAGAGAAAAGTACCTGTTGAAGGTCCTACTGGCAGCCAGTAAAAAGGCTATCACTAGGAAATGGCTACAAAAAGACCCTCCCACCGTGACACAATGGCTAGACATTGTTAAAGAAATACATTATATGGAGCGTATGACCTTTGCTTTAAGAACTCATGAGGAGAGTGGCCAGGAATACTGGGAAAAATGGGTTTCGTACTTGAAAATGGTCTAATTCAAAGATGATGTTACTGTAACTAATCTGATGAATGTATGATGTGTGCTGTACCTGCCAGACCTTTTTTTATTTTATTTTTTTAGTTGTTTTATTTAAACAATTTTTTGTGTGTTCTTCAATAAAAACAAGGTAAAAAATATATATATAAAAAAGACATCCGATTACCACTTTTGCATTTAAAACGGTTGACCTTATTATAGCTAACAATTAACCAAATCATTGATGGATCACTAGATAAAAGAAAACATAGAAACCATCGGTGTGAAAACTCCCCAAAGGCACCCTGAAAAGTAGCTGAATTTGTCACTAGACACTTTTACCAATAAAGTCACTGAAGGGTTCTGAAAACTCGCTAAATATAGTGACAAAGTCACTAAATTGGCAAGACTGGAGGCCACCAGATGGAAGTATCACACTCTCACACTCACCACACATAATCAAACCAGAGATATGATATAATGACAATGGCATTCGTTGCTCCCGCCTATTCCTCTTTGGATTGGTGGATACATCTTGTTATTTGAATAATTATTTTGAATTTTTGATAAGGGGTGTTGACCTCAACCGTGTGTATTCAATGGAGAGCGAGATGCTTGCCTTATGAATATGCATAGACCATCTCGAATTTCAACAGGGACTCCAATATTAAGTGTTTTTTTCTCAAAGGTGCCAGTATTTCACGTGCATCACACTTATATCAGTACACTCGTAACAACCTAAGCATTATGAAACTTATATTAGACCAAATAAGCCTCACTTATCAAAATAGCAATTCATGTTTATCTTGACTAAATTCGACACCCTTTCATTAACCCCCATACAAAAACTCCTCGTCTGCTTAACAATTAAGGATCTGCTTAACGTGGGCAGATTTTGGGCAGAGATAGAGCTCTCACTTTGCCTCCCTCTCTCTGATCAAACATGTTGTTTTTTCTGTTCGAACAACCTTTTTATTTTACTTATATTTGTATATTGTTTTTTTTGGTGGTATGGTTTTCACGTAAGCCCTTTTGGGCTTCCAACCTATGGAGGACCATAATTAAAAATAAATAAGTAAATGCACAACTGTTGTTGGGGTTAATGCTATTGCGAATCCTTGGGATGTCCCTACCCTAAACCCTAAACCCTTACCTTAACCCCTACCATTACCTTAAAGGGTGACTGAACTTCCTGATTTGGCCTAGTTTTAGATTTGGTCAGAGAGGAAGAGCAAGAAAGAGGCCCAACTCGGCAGAAAATCTGTCTCCCTCCGGCAGGTGGCGTTTTTTCGTTTTTTAGCCCATCAAGCAAGGAGTTTATGTATGGGGGTCAATGAGAGTGTAAAATTTGGTCAACAAAAAAATGAATGGCTGATTTGCTATGTGAGGTTTATTTGATCTAATATACGTTTTTGTAATGCTTAAGTTGTTTTGAGTGTACTGATATAAGTAGGACACGTGACATCCTGGCAACTTTGAGTAATAACACTTTATATCAGAGTTGTCTCGAGATGGCTATGCATATCCATAATCTTTGATTTGATTCATTAAGAAATGCTAGCGTCCATGACTGAATTCAAACGTGAGTTGGTTTCGGGGTGTGGTTTGATGTGATGTGGGTGTCTCTTGTGTGTGTTCACAGGTGGGAAGAGTTAGCCAAATTATTTAGGCAATTAGCTTCAAATTGGCAATTAGCTTCAGCCGGCTGGTGTTAGTTTGACTTTGGATAGCCTATCTCTGGGGGATAGTTAGGGACCCTCAATAAATTACACAATGTAAATGGAACAATATTTTCATGTTTCACATCTTTTAGTTGTCTCATTAAATGCTTTCAATATTTGTAAATGGATTTCTACAATTTATAGTTGGTTTGAGGTTGTTAAGTAATTGAAATTTGGAGCTAATGACCTTTTAAAATATTGTCCAATGTACATTGTGCAATTTACTCATGGTCACTAACTAGCACCATACGGATATCGAATGTCAAACCAAATTGACCATGGGCATTACAATCTGGTCGCGTGCAGCTGCACTCGGAATTGGCTATATGGTCCATTAATACAGGACTAGTAAAGGCCCAGTGCACTACTATCCAAAGGAACTTATTATTAAACAGACTTTCCAAATGTGGGTCTGCTGTAAACCCACTTCCTCTTGACCTCACCTTATATCAAAATAAAAGTCCTGCACGTTTGCCATATGTGCACAAGCAACCCACTGGACACGAACTGATTGAATCAACGTTGTTTCAACGTAATTTGTCAATGTATTGTGACATGGAATCTATGTGGAAAATATGTTTTAAAAGTAATTAACTGTTGTTTTGAGGTGAAATTTCAACCACATGATTATGTCATCATGGTATCCAAATTTCAACATAGACAAAACGTGTATAAAATATGTTGAATTTGTAGCTTTTAAACAACATCAGATCTTCAACGTTATATCCATTATCAGAAAAATTATGGATATTAGCCATGCCCTGCTTAGCTATATTTGTCACTGACTATTACCAATGTGCTATCGTGAGAATGATTGTTAAAAACTAAATAGATTCACTGTTGCTATCGAAGTCATTCCAAAGGGTATTACTCATACATCATCAATGATGCCATTTAGGCCTATATAGCATATGCAAAGTCATCAACAGCTATTTTTTAAATTCAACAAAAAATAGACAATACAATAGACCTAGGGTTTCAAGCTCTGGTTGATTTAAAATGTAATGATATTAAGTGATATTGAATTGTGTTTTGTTGTCAACGCAACCAAATATCAACATTTAAAGGAGATGTATCTTCCGCTTGGATAGTTCCATCTGTGCCACTGACGTAGTCTGGCTTTAATTCCAGTTTGTCTATAAATTAATAATTTATGTTGGATTCACATCTCCATCTCAACCAAAAATCAAAGTTAAAGAATAGGACTAAATCAAATCAAACTTTTATTTAAAGTGGTTTATTTTGGTTGAGATGGAGATGTGAAACCAACATATAAATTATTAATTTGTAGACAAACTGGAATTAAAGCCAGACTAAGTCAGTGGCACAGATGGAACTATCCAACCAGA
Organism: Coregonus lavaretus; assembly: GCF_964263955.1. NCBI lineage: Eukaryota > Metazoa > Chordata > Actinopteri > Salmoniformes > Salmonidae > Coregonus > Coregonus lavaretus. The sequence goes on from NC_139989.1 coordinate 51,316,429, forward strand.
ATATACACCTCCTTCAAATGTTGATATTTGGTTGCATTGACAACCAAACACAATATAACTTTTGAAATACAATAGATAGCCTATTAACTTGTCGACAAGTTAACAAATTATGTTAGATTCTTGTCTCCAACTCACCCCCCCAAAAAAGTAAAATAATGTGATTAAGCCAGTGGTTCAGATGGAACTATCCAATCAGTAGATACATCTCCTTTAAATGTTGATATTTGGTTGTGTTGTCAACCAAACACAATTCAATATTAATTTTGTAATAAAGTAAATAGCCTTAAATTAAGGCTCTTACAAACTAATGTAACGTTCAACCTTAAAATGAGTAACAGCACATCCGTGGCCACATTAAGGTTACTGTAACTATACATTTCTTCTTATGTAATCATATAAACCATGCATGTTCAAGATAGCATGCATATAGTGCCTTCGGAAAGTATTCATACCCCTTGACTTATTCCACGTTTTGTTGTGTTACAGCCTGAATTCAAAATGGATAAAGTTGCTTTTTTTCTCTCACCCATCTACACACAATACCCCATAATGACAAAGTGAAAACATGTTTTTAGAAATGTTTGTACATTTATTGAAAATGAAATACAGAAATGTCTTATTTACATAAGTATTCACACCACTTTGCTATGACACTCCAAATTGAGCTCAGGTGAATCCAATATCCTTTGATCATCCTTGAAACGTCACTACAACTTGATTGGAGTCCACCTGTGGACTTAGAAACACACCTGTCTATATAAGTTCCATTTACATTTTAGTCATTTAGCAGACGCTCTTATCCAGAGCGACTTACAGGAGCAATTAGGGTTAAGTGCCTTGCTTAAGGGCACATCGACAGATTTTTCACCTAGTCGGCTCGGGGATTAGAACCAGCGACCTTTTGGTTACTGGCACAACGCTCTTACCCACTAAGCTACCTGCAGTTGACAGTGCATGTCAGAGCAGAAACTATACCATGAAGTCCAAGGAACTGTCCGTTGAGCGCCGAGATAGAATTGTGATGAGGCATATATCTGGGGATGGCTATAAAACTATTTCTAGTGTTGAAAGTTTCCATGAGCACAGTGGTCTCCATCATTGGAAAATTGAAAAAATATGGAACTACCCAAACTCTGTGTAGAGCTGGCCGTCGGACCAAACTGAGCAACTGGGCAAGAAGGACCTTGGTCAGGGAGGTGACCAAGAACCCAATGACAGAACTACAGATTTCCTTTGCTGAGATGGAAGAACAACAGTCTCTACAGCACTTCACCAATCTGGGTTTTATAGGAGAATGGCCAGATGGAAATCACTCCTGAGAAAAAGGCACATGACAGCACGCCTGGAGTTTGCAAAAAGGCATGTGAAAGACAAAAATTTAACTCTTTGGCCTGAATTCAAAGCACTACGTCTGGACAAAACCAGGCACAGCCCATCAACTGTCTAACACCATCCCTACCGTGAAGCACGGTTGTGGCAGCATCATGCTATGGGGATGCTTTTCAGCGGCAAGGACTGGGAGACTGGTAAGAATAAAGGGAACAATGAATGGAGCCAAATACAGGCAAATCCTTGATAAGAACTTGCTTCAGAGTGCAAACGACCTTAGACTTGGGCGAAAATGTACGTTTCAACAGGACAATGACCCCAAGCATACAGCCAAAGCAACGCTGGAATGGCTTCAGAACAAGAATGTGAAAGTCCTTGAGTGGCCCAGCCAAAGCCCAGTCTTGAATCACATTAAAATTTGTTGAAAGACTTGAAGATTGCTGTTCACCGCCATTCCCCATCTAACTTAACAGAGCTTGAGAAAATCTGCAAAGAAAAATTGGAGAAAATCCCCAAATCCAGATGTGCAACGTTGATACAGACATACCCAAGACGACTCAAAACTGTAATCGACGCCAAAGGTGCTTCTACAAAGTATTGACTCAGGGGTGTGAATAATTATCTAAATGAGATATTTCTAAAAACATGCTGTGATTTTAAATGGTTATCATTTGGCTGTCTTTTTGAGTGGGTGAATATGGGTTGGAATCTCATTGATCAACATCTCAACCAAATATTACCCAATTATCCACGTGGAAATGACATGGTGTGCCCGGTGGGAAGCGATCACTTGTCGCTGACTTTTATTTTGACATGAGGTAAGCAGAGAAGAAGTGGGACCCACATTTGGAAAGTCTATTTAATAATACAGTACATTCCTTTTAATATTTTGTCTCAAAAGGACCAATCCCCCAGACAATCGGCAGAGTAAGTTCAAATGTAATTTTATTCAATATTCCAGAGGTCCTGAGAGAACCCTTTCCAAACAATTATTGTATTGCACTATGTCAGACTGTGACTAGCTAGCTGGCTATCACTGGATGATGTATCCGGTTAGTCAGAGGCTTACTTTCAGGGGCTGGTAATATCACACTGGACATAAATGATGGTTAAAGTTATGGTCAAGTTTATTCTGAAGTTTGTATAAAATGTACCAAAAAAGGACATAAACCTTTAAATGAATCTGAGCATATTCATCTTTGAGCATCTCACAATTAATGTTCGACAGAGAGCTCAGCCTATTGCCTTGCAGTTGCTGCTCTCCAGAGACCCTGCCTCTCTCCACTAACTGCTCTTCTTCTTCCACTCCACCCTCCATTCATTCCAGTCCAGTAGGGTTCGACTGGTCTGCCATCCAGCTACCTCCAGAGCTAGAAGAGATGAAGAACAAACAATGGTGACTGACCAGTGTGTCAACATCCAGGGGCGTCAGTTGGGTATGGCGCTCAAGACCAAAAATGTAAAATAGACTCAAATCATTCCAATCCCGATTTAAAATGCAACAGCTGTTTAGCATATTCAGGCTGGCTTTAGGACCTTGTGGAGCATCGCTCGGAGAACGACTGCCAGCCTGCGGCCTCAGAGAGAGTAGAGAAAGCGAGACACTCCACTCCCAAATGTTTTCTGATCGGGACCACTCTGATCTACTTATTGCCCCCGCCGGGGCGGGAGCGCACAATAAGTAGACCAGAGAGAGCTGTTCCTTCTCTTGCGTGAGCATGCCAGATATTATGGAGGAACCGTGAGCTCACATGGGAAAAGCCTGCTCACGCGAGAGAGGAAACTGCCACTTAAACAGACAGGAACCGTGACCATTTTCTTTCAATGGTAAACGGCCTGTGTAAACTATATTATTTATTCACTATCTTCGGCGGTCTTTTCGCTCACTTTTAGAAAGCATGGACAGTTCCAATTTGCTTTGCCGGTCAGCCGTTTAGGCAGTGCGCTAATTGCTTAGAATTTGATGTCGGCATTTTAACTGTCGGCCTTGTAAGCCTTGTTGTAATCTGATAGCCAGGAGATAATTGAATTGGGAGGTGGGGGAGCCGTCCTTTTTGGTGACCATTCGAAACCAAAAGCATTTATTGCTATTAAAATATGGGTTGTGAAAGCTGTAGGCCTAATTGATATTTCCATTCATTCACCCAGTTGGCTAGTGCAAGTTCGCTTTCAAACTGAACAACTTGCTAAATATATGTCCTGTTTTGGGTTTTAACGACTAACAATTGTAGGCTATAACAAATGTGCATTGGCATGCAGTGACAGAATGATAATTGAGAATGCAAATAATTCATGGTTACTTAGTTGGGCTAACTTTTTTCAACTTCTTGCTGTAGGCCTACTTCATTATCATCATCATCGTCTGTCTGCATCCCTAATCCCTACCTGTAGCCTACCTGCCTCTGGTATAATGCATTTTCCACCACTCACTCTATCAGTCTTGCTTGTCAATCTTCCTGAATTAAAATGAGAATCTAACAATCTTGCTTGCAAAATATTGAATATTACTAAGTTATTTAGCTATAGTGTGGATGTAGCACTTATATATAATGAGCACCCAGATAGTGCAACTTCTGTGTAGGCAACACATTAATATCAGACAGAGAGAAGCTGGCCCAGAGAAAAAATTGCGCGAGCCGCCCCTTCGTTGGTTACTATATCAATATTCTCGGAGCCGCCTCGTTCATTAACATTAAATTTAAATGTACGTCATTTAGAAGACGCTCTTATCCAGAGCGACTTACAAATTGGTGCATTCACCTTATAGCCAGTGGGATAACCACTTTACAATATATATATTTTTATTTTTTGGGGGTGGGGTAAGGGGGGGGTAGAATTACTTTATCCTATCCCAGGTATTCCTTAAAGAGGTGGGGTTTCAAGTGTCTCCGGAAGGTGGTGAGTGACTCCGCTGTCCTGGCGTCGTGAGGGAGCTTGTTCCACCATTGGGGTGCCAGAGCAGCGAACAGTTTAACACAATGTTTAAATACTCTTAGAGCCACTTGTTGATAAAATGCTTCAATATTCGTAGAATGTTTTCCTTCCATGGCGAATAATGCAGAAATTCTAAAATGAGCTTGGCGCACACAGAGAAAATGTAACTACTGGGAATACATAGGTTTGACACATAGAGAATGATAGAGGCCTCTAGTGGCCAAAAGGCTGTTTTAGCATGGGCAGCGCCATTGAGGGCTTCCACCAACTTCATTGGCTGAGCTCTCCTGGTAACCCTGTTCGAGTCACGTCTAACCGGGTCATCAGGAGGGATCAGCCAATCGTGAAGAAAATGTACTCCTTCAAAATGGAGACTGCCTCAATGGTGTTGCCCGTCCTCTCAGACACTATAATGGCACAGATAAAGCTGAGTCCTATCTATCTCTACGGTTTGCGAAGGTGACATGTAAAGTGGCCATAGCTCCCTTTAAAAAGGCGTGTAGATTTTCCATTTGTATTTCGTGATTTTTTACATTCTTTGGTCGAGTTTGTCTTCATGCGTCCTTGTCGATGTTAGGCCTAAGTAAGTCCTTTATGTAGGACTATGCCTTCTATTTCAATGCATGTGTATGATTTATCTGGCATAGTTTGCATTCGCGGTCAGCTGTTTTATGCACCAGTTCCTTTCACATTGATATCGGCATTTGAAGTCGGGCTTGTTGTAACTTGATAGCGTGTATTATGCATCTTTCATTTTCACTGTGCGTGCTGTTTCACAAGTAAATTAGTCAATTTATGAGGTTAAGTAGTGGTTGACATTTTACACACCATTCCACAGAGCTTTAAACCCGATATTGCGGTGATAATTAATGGCTGGGGTCCTTTTTATTTTTAAATAGCATTTGAGAGTTTTTAAATTGTGTAAAGAGGCAGTAAATGAGCTTCAACTACCAAACAATTCATTGAGGGGAAGGGGAGGGGCATACCCTAGGTTGAGCTGAATGGACGCCACTGACAACATCCCAACATTGACGTGGGAGTAAACAGCTACTGACTGAGCACACCATGTTACACTGAGCTTACCTTTGAGGAATGGCTGAAAAATGTGGTCCATAAGCTTATGACTCTCATGCACCAGCTCCCAATGATCTTGAGGGAAACGAAAAAGGGATAGCAGCACTGACAAAGACATTGACATTGGTTTAAACTGACAAAGACATTGGTTTAAACTGTCATGTAAAGATGATCAGTAAAGGCTCACTGTTGCTGTGTGACATTGAGAGTTGTTTGAGAGCCCCCTCCAGTGGCGAGACAGGGTGTAACACAGTGCAGAGGCACACAGCTTGGCACACAGCCCTGATCTCATCACATACAGATGCATCTGGTCCCAAACACACACACACACAGCCTAAGGGAGAGAAACCGCACATTCAATAACACTCACATGACATACACCATCTATTAAAATGACAACCCACGTCACAACTGGGTTGATGGTTGGTGGGGGGATTACTGAAAGATGTTATACACACCACGTTTGACTCCGATAAGGTAGGGCTTGTGGTTGTTTTTCATGGCCAAATGAAGGTCCTCTGACCTACAAAATGAAAGGAATTACAGTACCAGTCAAAAGTTTGGACACACCTACTAATTCCAGGTTTTTTCTTTATTTTTTACTATTTTCTACATTGTAGAATAATAGTGAAGACATCAGAACTATGAAATAACACATGGAATCATGTAGTAACCAAAAAAGTGTTGACGACAGCTTTGCACACTCTTGGCATTCTCTCAACCAGCTTCATGAGGAATGTTTTCCAATGGTCTTGAAGGAGTTGCTGAGCACTTGTTGGCTGCTTTTCCTTCACTCTGCGGTCCAACTCATCCCAAACCATCTCAATTGGGTTGAGGTTGGGTGATTGTGGAGGCCAGGTCATCTGATGCAGCACACCATCACTCTCCTTCTTGGTCAAATAGCCCTTTCACAGCCTGGAGGTGTGTTTTGGGTCATTGTCCTGTTGAAAAACAAATGATAGTCCCACTAAGCGCAAACCAGATGGGATGGCGTATCGCTGCAGAATGCTGTGGCAGCCATGCTGGTTAAGTGTGCCTTGAATTCTAAATAAATCACTGACAGTGTCACCAGCAAAGCAACCCCACACCATCACACCTCCTCCTCCATGCTTCACGGTGGGAACCACACATATCGGAGATCATCCGTTCACCTACTCTGCGTCTAGTAGTGGTTTCTTTGCAGCAATTCGACCATGAAGGCCTGATTCATGCAGTCTCCTCTGAACAGTTGATGTTGAGATGTGTCTGTTACTTGAACTCTGTGAATCATTCAATTGGGCTGTAATTTCTGAGGCTGGTAACTCTAACTTATCCTCTGCAGCAGAGGTAACTGGGTCTTCCTTTCCTGTGGCGGTCCTCATGAGAGCCAGTTTCATCATAGCGCTTGATGGTTTTTGCGACTGCACTTGAAGAAACTTTAAAAGTTCTTGACATTTTCCATATTGACTGACCTTCATGTCTTAAAGTAATGATGGACTGTCGTTTCTCTTTGCTTATTTGAGCTGTTCTTGCCATAATATGGACATGGTATTTTACCAAATAGGGCTATCTTCTGTATACCACCCCTACCTTGTCACAACACAACTGATTGGCTCAAATGTTTTAAGAAGGAAAGAAATTCCACAAATTTAACAAGGCACACCTGTTAATTGAAATGCATTCCAGGTGACTACCTCATGAAGCTGGTTGAGAGAATGCCAAGAGTGTGCAAAGCTATCATCAAAGCAAAGAGTGGCTACTTTGAAGAATCTAAAATATATTTTGATTTGTTTAACACTTTTTTGGTTACTACATGATTCCATATGTGTTATTTCATAGTTGTCTTCACTATTATTAAACAATGTAGAAAATAGTAAAAATAAAGAAAAACCCTGGAATGAGTAGGCGTGTCCAAACTTTTGACTGGTACTGTATATCATTGAGAATGAACATCCAAATCTGAGCACACTTCACTTTCAAGACACCAGACAGGCAGACACCAACTTACGTATGAACAAATTCCCCTAGCCTCACTCCCAGTTTTATTGGAACTGTCCTCCTGAACTCTAAAAAAACAAACAAACAAAAAACCATCAGAAAAGCATGTTAAAGCCATTGATAGTTGATCAATCAAATGTATTTATAAAGCCCTTTTTACATCAGCAGATGTCACAAAGTGCTATACAGAAACCCAGCCTAAAACCCCAAACAGCAAGCAATGCAGAAGGACAGTTGATAGCCATAATGATCAACAAGCCATTTCATTGTTTATTATTCACTGAATGTCAGCCATACCCAAGAATACAGGCTCTTTATGATTGGCCTCTAGTGGACCGAGGACCAGTCCATCTCTCAGGTATTGGTGGAGCACAATGGCAAGCCGAGCCTCGTTGAGTGTCTCCATGACAACCGAACGCACTGCTTTGTAATTTGCAAAAAGGTGGAGGATGGTGAAAAGGAAGAAGAGGACGAACGTCAGCCTGAGGAGAAGGGATGGAAAACAGATCGATCTCCATTGAATAACCAATAGGTTAGCTGTCTTGTCATGTCCTATCTCATACAGTGGCAGTGTAAGCAGTGCAATAGATGACTCACAGTCGATTGTCAGTGACCAGAGGAATAAGGATCAGACTGACCAGCAGTCCAGCCAGATTCACTAAAGTCTCCTGCAAAGAACACATGCATCACAATAAGATCATAATCTTAAAGCAGCAGTACAAGACAGAACAGTAAAAGCCATGGGTTAGTTACAGTATCTTACTGTATCATCAGGTAGAGAAATATGTATGGAGCACCTGGCTGCCGTCTTTGGCAGAGATGTCCGCCATGTTGTCTCTGCGAGCTTGGTGAACAGTCAAAGCAGCTCTGGTGGCCCCACCTGCAACCCCGACAATGGACTGACAAACACAGAAAGAGAGAGATATCGAACAGTGTACATTTACATTTAGCAGACGCTCTTATTAAGAGCGAATTACAATCAGTCCATTCAACCAAAGTAGGTAAAACAACCACATATTAGGAACATAGCAAGTAAAACCTTCAAAATAGCTGGTTGCTATCTGCAAAATCAATGCTAGAGAGAGTATGGTATTCAGGTTTACCTTGAATATTCCTGCAGAGCACACAATTAGAGTGAAGCATGTTGGGAAGTTAGGAGCCAGTATTTCCATGAACATGGCGATATCATTGAGAACATCAGCGACAAGCCTAAGGAAAACAGCACAAGCCTTGACATCCTCAATAATTCCATAACACCCAATGAACGAACCCACTATTGATGCTTGACATCCCTACCTCCATTTTTTGGCCTCAGAGTCCAGTTTATTCCTAAAACACAGAGAGACGAAATGTGAAAAATAATATTGAAATGTAATAATAGTAGAAGATTACAAAACAAATCCAAACTCACCCTTTAAGCCAAGCAAAGAAGATTCTTCCCAGCATGCCTGTGCCATCTAAAAAAGTAGATTAAAAAATAAATAAAACCACTTAACAGGAAAGTAGACAATGGTCTTATCACAGTCATTAACACTAACCTCGTAACAACCAGGTAATTGTTGCAGCAGCAACTGTTGCCTCTTGATTTCCAACACCAACACCCCTTAATGAGGCCTGGGTGGCAAGAGTACCTGAAAGAGAACTGAAGAAGGCCTGTGTGTGTGTGTGTGTGTGTGTGTGTGTGTGTGTCAGAGAGAAAGCGAGAGAGAGTTAAAATGTACAGAACCAATCAAAAGTTTGGACACACCTACTCATTCCAGGGTTTTTCTTTATTTTTACTATGTTCTACATTGTAGAATAATGGTGAAGACATCAAAACTATGAAATAACACATATGGAATCATGTAGTTACCAAAAAAGTGTTAAACAAATCAAAATATATTTTATATTTGAGATTCTTCAAATAGCCACCCTTTACCTTGATGATAGATTTGCACACTCTTGGCATTCTCTCAACCAGCTTCATGAGGTAGTCACCGGGAATGCATTTCAATTAACAGGTGTGCCTTCTTAAAAGTTAATTTGTGGAATTTCTTTCCTTCTTAATGCGTTTCAGCCAATCAGTTGTGTTGTGACAAGGTAGGGGGGGTATACAGAAGATAGCCCTATTTGGTAAAATACAAAGTCCATATTATGGCAAGAACAGCTCAAATAAGCAAAGAGAAACGACAGTCCATCATTACTTTAAGACATGAAGGTCAGTCAATATGGAACATTTCAAGAACTTTGAACGTTTCTTCAAGTGCAGTCGCAAAAACCATCAAGTGCTATGATGAAACTGGCTCTCATGAGGACAGGAATGGAAGACCCAGGGTTAACTCTGCTGCAGAGGATAAGTTCATTAGAGTTACCAGCCTCAGAAATTGCAGCCCAAATAAATGCTTCACAGAGTTCAAGTAACAGACACACCTCAACATCAACTGTTCAGAGGGGACTGTGTGAATCAGGCCTTCATGGTCGAATTGCTGCAAAGAAACCACTACTAAAGGACACCAATATGAAGAAGAGACCTGCTTTGTTCTGGAGTCCAAATTGGAGATTTTTGTTTCCAACCGCTGTGTCTTTGTGAGACGCGGTGTGGGTGAACGGATGATCTCCGCATGTGTAGCATGGAGGAGGAGGTGTTATGGTGTGGGGGTGCTTTGCTGGTGACACTGTCTGTGATTTATTTAGAATTCAAGGCACACTTAACCAGCATGGCTACCACAGCATTCTACAGCGATACGCCATCCCATCTGGTTTGGGCTTAGTGGGACTATTATTTGTTTTTCAACAGGACAATGAGCCAACACACCTCCAGGCTGTGTAAGGGCTATTTTACCAAGAAGGATAGTGATGGAGTGCTGCATCAGATGACCTGGCCTCCACAATCCCCCGACCTCAACCCAATTGAGATGGTTTGGGATGAGTCGGACCGCAGAGTGAAGGAAAAGCAGCCAACAAGTGCTCAGCATATGTGGGAACTCCTTCAAGACTGTTGGAAAAGCATTCCAGGTGAAGCTGGTTGAGAGAATGCCAAGAGTGTGCAAAGCTGTCATCAAGGCGAAGGGTGGCTATTTGAAGATTCTCAAATATAAAATAGACTTTGATTTGTTAAACACTTCTTTGTTTACTACATGATTCCATATGTGTTATTGCATAGTTTTAATGTCTTCACTTTTATTCTACAATGTAAAAAATAGTAAAAATAAAGAAAAACCCTTGAATGAGTAGGTGTGTCCAAACTTTTGACAGGTAGTGTACATAATAAATGTGACATTTCTAAATAATGGCACACATATCCACAAAACAACAACATACTCTCTCTTTCTCACACAGACCTACCTGCAGGGTATCCCAAAATTGATACTGCAGGTAATCGCCACTGACACTCTCTGGATACCCTTGAGGCAAGAAGACACTCTAACAAAAGCAGATGAGATGTGAGAGAGAGGTATGAGAAAGAGAGAGAGAGAGAGAGAGAGAGATATATATGAGAGAGAGATATATATGAGAGCGATATGGGAGAGGAAAATGGGGAGTCAAGGGGAGGGTTTAGTATTTTAAAATCTAGTTCAGGGGAGGGTCATGTAATTTGTAATTGATGACATTTCTATATTTCTCCGTGTTTTAGAATTAGTTGCTTATTAGGCTATATAGCGATGTGTGCCCGATACCTCCCCTCATCTCTGATTCTCCGCTGGGCGCGCAATATCAAGTGTGCCTATAGGCTATTTAGTGTGGTCTCAATCAAATGATCCATAGCCTTTAGGCTACAGGCTACGAAGTGCATGCTCGGAGAAGCACAGAGCAAAGTTATATTTCTAAGATAGCTGCTGGGATGGGTTAAATAAAACTAGGCTGCATTACACACTGCAATGGATATTCCAACCCTGAGCCCCGGCCTGCTTTGATCTAGCTGATCAAAACACTGTTTTTGTGTGCTGACTAACCAATGGCTGTGCTGTGTAGGCCTACGGTGGCAGTTCAGGAGAGTCAAAGGCTTCTTCCGAAAATACTTTTTGATTGCGCGCAAACTAGCCTATAGCCTATGTTCTGTTTAGTTTAAGAAGGAGAGGGCGAATATGAGAAGGAGGAACCGAGGTCAACTTTGATAGCTTGCTACTACTATAATTGATTTGATTAAAAACAATATGTTTTTTTGTCCATTATGTTTTTATCAGACTTATTGACCTCACAAAAAGCCTCACAATAACTTACATTGTGGTGCTGAAACTTGAAGCTGCAGCCGTGGCAAAATCTATTGGAAATGGACAGCTCATGGTGCTGAAAGTAGGGAAATTCAATTAGGCGTAATTCATTTTAATTAGACTTTACTAACAACAACAGGGCCTTGTGTTGGAGCCTATTTCTTCCTATTTAAGAAATAATTAGGTAGGAGTCCCTGTTTGACAGATGAAATTGAAATTAGGCTAGGCTGCTATATCCATAGATTTGTCGGTCAATTCTTTCACCCACCATGAACTCTATAAATAGCCTACCTCCGGTGTCAGTGAAGGGCTGTTAAGTTAAAACCAAGACTCTAATTGAGGAGGTATAAGAGGGTATGACATAGGCCTACCTTTTATTAAAGAAAATGGCAAAAAGCACAGGCCTACCTCTTGTTAGTTTAAGATGTTAAAGAAAATAAAAAGGATTGGATTATATAAAGTCATTTATAACAGCGCTTTGGTCCGCGATGCTTTATGCTAGAAACAAGCTGTAAAACACCCGGAAAGACGTAACGCCGATGCACATTGTTTTGTGTCTTTGACACTGAAGCTGAGCTACAACCTTCTATTTGTATTTGTATTTATTATGGATCCTGGGATCCAGCAAAATTAAGGCAGTTATACAATTTTAAAAACATTACAATACATTCATAACAGCTTTCACAACCCACTAAGTGTGTGCCCTCAGGCCCCTACTCCACTACCACATATCTACAACACAAAATCCATATGTACGTGTGTGTAGAGTGCGTATGTTTTCATGTGTGTGTATGCATGTGTCTGCGCCTATGTTTGTGTTGCTTCACAGTCCCCGCTGTTCCATAAGGTGTATGGAGTACTGTGCACCTCCCATAGTCTGTTCTGGACTTGGGGACTGTGAAGAGACCTCTGGTGGCATGTCTTGTGGGGTATGCATGGATGTCTGAGCTGTGTTCTAGTCATTTAAAACAGACAGCTCGGTGCTTTCAACATGCGAATACCTCTCACAAATACAAGTAGTGATGAAGTCAATCTCTCCTCCACTTTGAGCCAGGAGAGATTGACATGCATATTATTAATGTTTGCTCTCTGTGTACATCCAAGGGCAAGCCGTGCTGCCCTGTTCTGAGCCAATTGCAATTTTCCTAAGTCCCTCTTTGTGGCACCTGACCACACGACTGAGCAGTAGTCCAGGTGCAATACAAATAGAGCCTGTGGGATCTGCCTTGTTGATAGTGCTGTTAAGAAGGTAGGGCAGCGCTTTATTATGGACAGACTTCTCCCTATTTTTAGCAACTGTTGTATCAATATATTTTGACTATTGCAGTTTACAATCCAGGGTTACTCCAAGCAGTTTAGTCACCTCAACTTGATCAATTTCCACATTATTTATTACAAGATTTAGTTGAGGTTTAGGGTTTAGTGAATGATTTGTCCCAAATACAATGCTTTTAGTTTTTGAAATATTTAGGACTAACTTATTCCTTGCCACCCATTCTGAAACTAACTGCAGCTCTTTGTTAAGTGTTGCAGTTATTTCAGTTGCTGTAGTAGCTGACGTGTATAGTGTTGAGTCATCTGCATACATAGACACGGCATGCCATTAGTAAAGATTGAAATAAGTAAGGAGCCTAGACAGCTGCCCTGGGGAATTCCTGATTCTACCTGGATTATGTTGGAGAGGCTTCCTTAAAGAACACCCTCTGTATTCTGTTAGACAGGTAACTCTTTATCCACAATATAGCAGGGGGTGTAAAGCCATAACACATTTTTCCAGCAGCAGACTATCAATAATGTCAAAAGCCGCACTGAAGTCTAACAAAACAGCCCCCACAATCTTTTTATCATCAATTTCTCGCAGCCAATCATCAGTTTTCTGTGTAAGTGCTGTGCTTGTTGAATGTCCTTCCCTATAAGCGTGCTGAAATAGGCCTAGTCGAGGAGACAAAAATGTACTTTGCTTGGGAAGTAATCTAATTCTGTACAATAGAATATGTTTAAACCCAGGTAGCTTTTAGGGAAACAAACACCTGTGACCTTCTCTCGTTGGGTTAAGCCATGGAAGAAGAATAGCCAGCAGTTAAAGCATTTTTCTGTGTCTGTAGGCCTGCTCTGTCTAGGGTGGAAAGGTAGGCCTAACCTTTGAAAGTACCATGCTCAGATTCCTAATGACGTCTTAGATTTAAATATTTGTAAACAGGGACAGTTTCGTTGCAATGGATTTGGCATTAAAGAAATATGATAAGATGAACACATAGGCCTATCTCTCTGTCCATTCAGCCTGTAATTTCAGTAATTTGTGTGGTATTAGAAAAGATTCTGCGAATTTGTACAATGACGTAGAATTGCATGACATTTTTATTAAAGGCTATTTTTTTGGGACCTGCAAATATGATGATAGATTCGTGCAATGCTTTTACCATAACAGCCTGGTCTCATAGACTAGACGTATTATAGTAAATGTAAATCCGGGACACTGAAATTAGTATGATGTTACATTTGGTATGGTTACAAAATACAGAAGGTTACTTAAGACAAAAATGAAAGAAGGGTGGTTAGTCTGGGTGGATGGGTAGGCGTATAACGCGAACATCTAGTAACCCAAAGGTTGCGTGTTCGAATCTCATCATGGACAACTTTAGCATTTTAACTAATTATCGTGAACGTCTAGCAACCCAAAGGTTGCGTGTTCGAATCTCATCACAGACAACTTTAGCATTTTAGCTCATTATCAACTACTTACTACTTTTTAGCTACTTTGCAACTACTTAGCATTTTAGCTAACCCTTCCCCTAACCTTAACCCTTTTAGCTAACCCTTCCCCTGAACCTAACCCTTTAACCTAACTCCTAGCCTAGCTAACTTTAGCCAGCTAGCTAATGTTAGCATTAGCTACCTAGCTAATGTTAGCCACAACAAATGTAAATTCGTAAAACATATCATAAGCATAGCAAATCGTAACATATTGTATGCTTTGCGAATTCTGACGTAAAGAATAATACAAAATGCACTGAGACCAGGTTGACTATAAATGAGATCTTTCCATCCCTATTCTTGTCCACGGTAGTCTGTGAACCCACAACCTTCTGGCCCGTAGCCCTGTGCGCTACAAAATACTTGCGTTGCCATGTAATGCTTACAGGACGAAGAACAGTTTCTAAAACTGCATATCTAATGCTCTGGGGCCTCATTTATAAGCATTCCGTAAATTTCACACAACATTTCTGCGTGCGCTATTTCTGAAGTCTGTGCACATACAAAAATATTGAAATGTATAAACTTGGCACATGCCATACACACGCATGTTTCCCGTTATAAATCAGACCTGTTGTAAAACTGTTTCTACGTGTGACCCAGCGGCGGATTGTGGGAGGAGCTATAGGAGGACGGGTTCATTGTAATTATTTCCTGTGCGAAACCTCCACGCCCCTCGTCCCACTCCCTCCCACACTCTCAGGCCCTACCTTTATCTATATCTAACTACACTCTACCTCCACTTCAACCATACTTGTTGGTTCTTCACATTCTATTCTTCCAACAATCACACTGTTATCAAACACATCAAACACATGGAAACCACATGTTTGACTCTGTTCCATCATTCCATTCCAGACGTTTACAATGAGCCTGTCCTCCTATAGCTCCTCCCACCAGCCTCCACTGGTGTGAACGAGCATTAAAACACCGCCTGGAAAACGCCCTCCATTCACCTTTTATGATGACAATAACACCCTTTATTTGCTGTATAATTTGGAACTATTGGCCACGGCATGCAAATATTTAGTTGCTTATTGGGTTTATATGTCCTGCCTTGGTATAGGCGCTGAGATTAAATAGGCAATGATGTCGCGCTCCTATCGCACAGCAATACTGTCAAATATTTTACCTAAGCTACTGGCCTATTTACTGTGTTAGCAGTAATTGATGCTGTATCTGGAAAAGAACTGTGTCAGTTTCTGAAGGAGAAAACAAAGGCAGATTGTCATGGACCTGTCAGCAGAACATTTGAATTCAACAATGTTTTATATCGACTTTTCCCCTAACCTAAATATGTGACTACCTGCGAATTCTGAAACATTGTAGGGCAGGCTACAAAAAAAAAATGAAATTACAATATTTTCAGTAGGTACAGTTCTATTTCTCATGTGTTTTTGTTCTACTTGACTTTTTTATTTATTTTTTATAGCACTACTGATATTTATTACTGCAAGAAAGGCATTTCACAGTAGCCTACTTATGCACATGAGAATACAAACTTCAAACTTCATACATAGGCCTACTTCAATGTTAAAGATCAGCTGTTAAATTCGACTGTATACCGGTATTATAAACCGCGCTGCCTATGATATTGCAAAACTTGAAATACCTATAACCTATCTATTTACTAGGCTACTAGGTCGAATTTAATGAGAGATGTGCATGGTAATTTGTTCTATGGCTCCTTCGGGAAAATGAACCCATCACGGCCAAAAAAGGTGAGGAATATATTCTGCAATGGTTAAGAAAATAAAGAAGAGAAAAATATTCCTGTCTAATTATAAGATTCCTATGTCTAATTATTTTCTAAATATTTAACACAGATTTTCGTTCTTCTCACTAATGGCAAATGGTTGCATTCTTGTTCATGTTTTCCTGTTTTTAGTTTTTATTATGCTTTTCATCATATCCCCCATTTGCACAAAATATTTACTTGCAATACAATATTTCAACCACTAGCAGACGTGCGTTCAAATTTGTCTAAAGTTTGCGGAGAGGTGAGCACATTCTCACGTCAAGTTAAACTTTTTTAAATGCCAACTTTAGCGTTAAAACTGGCGCAAGCACATTTTGGGGTATTATTTTGTACTTACGAAAGGTTTATAAATTAGGCCCCTGGTCTGTCCAAGAAGTGAGGGTAAACGGTCGGCATGTTCTCTGCTATCCACTTTACGTTTTCATTATTATTTTGGGTATTGAGGAGGGTCACTTGTTTTTTTAAACGTTCAGGGAGGGTTTAGGTCAAATATATTTTGCTGAAGATAGGGCCATCCATTTTCATTTCAGAGGTCCGATTTTCTCCATGTAACCCTTATTATAAATAACGTTCACTCCCTTAGCAGTTTTTATGAGACGATATTCAGTGAGCCTTTATCAAAATACATTATAATGTAAAAAATGTCTCACTTTGAACACGCCAATGATGGATTTTCCAGTTGTCCCACCGTCGCCCCCTTCTTTTTCTCTCTCCATCACTCCATCCTTCAACTGATATTTCCATGACTCGAGGGAGCCATATCTCTCCGTTGCCACCACTGGCATTTTCCCTTTCTCAATTTAATGAAACACCACCTGCACGGTTAGACAGATGTTTGTAAATAATATATTTAGTTATGTATTTTATGCAATAGTACTTTATGTCGCATGTTTTCACTTACCAAAGCTTTACTTCCGTGTTTTCGCAATCCACGTCAGCTGGACAAATTATGGCTTTTCTATTGGCTAAGGACTGAGACTGCCCCTGCAGTTTAGACCAATCCCGCGATTGCTTTGGGACAGCTTGATCCAGAAGTCACAGATCATTTAACTAATTTGCACAGAAATTTTAACTTTGACTGTCTATATGTATACATAGTTGTAGTATTTGTGTGTGTGTGTGTCAAATAAAAGTTTTTTTTTTTTTTATGTCACATGCTTCGTAAACAGGTGTAGACTAACAGTGAAGTGCTTATTTGCTGGTCATTTTCCAACAATGCAGAGTTAAAGATAAAAAAGTGAAAAGTAAAATAAAGTCTGTGTGGGAGTGTGTGTGTGTGGCATCAGAATACATGTGTGTGCCTGTTACGTGTGTGTTTGAGTGACATCACTGTTGAAGAATGCAGTCTGGTATAAATATTCCTTACCTCTGGGTCAGAGAACAGAGAGTAGTTTGGCGGAAGTCTTGAAACAGGGTGTGCACATTAACTTAGACTACAGTAGCAAAACAGGACAGAGACAGTGAGAGAGTGGGCATGTCTCAACACATAGTTATCCAATTACCTAAATCATTCTCACTTACAGATGGACCAAAAACATTGGGAATTGTATGTGTGTGTGTGAAACAAAGTGTGCATGAAAGGTGTGAGTTTAAAAATGGGATACAGGGGGACACAGACATGAATACAAGGTCATAAAGGTACTATTAACATGTACAGAGAATAAGGAAGGACAGAGTACATGAAACCAAGCTGTTTGCTTTCCCTCAAGGCAAGGCATGTTTTGACTCACCTATGCAAGTTCTCAGGAATGTTGCACAGAGAGAGCAAGAGAGAGAAGAGGAGCTGAGAGGCACAGTATTCAATAACAGTGTGATTGTTGGAAGAATAGAATGTGAAGAACCAACAAGTATGGTTGAAGTGGAGGTAGAGTGTAGTTAGATATAGATAAAGGTAGGGCCTGAGAGTGTGGGAGGGAGTGGGACGAGGGGCGTGGAGGTTTCGCACAGGAAATAATTATAATCCACTCCCCGCTTTCTCTTTTTTCAGACACCACTAACTTTCATGGTGACCACAACCAAAACTGAGACTGCAACAGATTGCTCAAGAAAACGATGTAAACAAGAAATATCTGGATAACATTTGGATATTTTAACTAAAGTCTTCATGAACCTGAAGCCACAACCAACTAGCAGCTGTGATTAATAACTAAATCCAGAAAGAAAAAAAATCAAAGAATAGATCAGCTGTCTTCTTCACACCTCTGTCAGCCAAAATAAGTGAAGATTTCAGTTTGACTGGAGAGTAGACGGAGGCATACAGAGCTGTACATTCCCAATCAAGATCAAGCCTGGACTAGTAAGTAAATCATTGTCTGTGGTATTTTTATGGTGTGTCAAATACTATTGTTTCATTTCAGATACTGTGGGCTTTGTTAATCCACAGAAATGCTGTTATGTTGTTCTGTCTGTGATTCCCTTTGAGAATGAGTGTATGAGACCATATGGGGAAAGAGCTTAGCACCTCTGATTCATTGCTTTGAGTAATCAGGACATTACAGACACACCAAGTTATTTCCCTAAAATACTTATCCTTTATGATCAGTTGATGAGGAGTGCTAAAGAAAAGCCCTTTATAATGTTCTGTTGCCAAAGACTGAAGGGAGAGACTACAATATAACTATTCTTAATTCATTGGTATGATATTCGCTGTAAGAAAACATATCAAGTTACTGGAATTCACCAGGTCAGGTTCTGAAACTGGGACAGGAAAAGGGTTCTCATGTTAACATTACAGCAGTAAGATAATGTTGATGGTATCTAAGGACATCTAACACACTTAAATGTCATATACACTGAGTATAAAAAACATGAAGAACACCTGTTCTTTCCATGACACACACTGAACAGGTGAATCCAGGTGATCCTTTATTGATGTCACTTCAATCAGTGTAAATTAAGATTTTTAAGCATTGAGGCAGTTGAGACATGGATTGTGTATTTGTGCTATTCAGAGGGTGAATGGGAAAGACAAAAGATTTAAACGGGGTATGGTAGTAGGTGCCAGGCGCACCGGTTTGTGTCGAAAACTGCTACGCTGCTGGGTTTTTCACGCTCAACAGTTTCCCGTGTGTATCAAGAATGGTCCACCACCCAAAGGACATCCAGACAACTTGACAGAACTGTGGGAAGCATTTGAGTCAACATGGGCCAGCATCCCTGTGCAACTCAATATTAGGAAGGTGTTCGTAATGTTTGGTATACTAATTGGACATACAATATAAACAATGAAGGAATTCGAATTATCAACATAACATTTCCCTCTTGCTGTTTTCTTTCTCCATGATAATGTTAGCACTCTGGCACATATTCACTTGCACACTGCACAGTGTAATCATTCCAGTTCGTCAGGCTCCTGTTTGATAGATAGCAATGCATACCTCATCCCATGGTGCATTACTATCTTCTGTCTGTGGAAAGTACCCTGGCAGAGAATGAGCATCTCAAACCATTTTGTTGGCATGTCAGTGAAAGAATATTACAAGCAAACTAATTTAGTTTCGGTAAACTAATATCCTACATCCTTTATGACAATGTCACAACTGCAAATAATACAGTACTATCAGACTTGAATAATTGTATTCCCTTGTTCTGCCATAGATCTATCCTCTGAACTCTATGTTGCATCTCCTTTCTCCTCAGAAATGTCTGCCCAATCAGCAACAATGGGAGACGTTCCACTGACTGCTGTCCCAGGGATAGGTGAAACAACAGATGCCCAAAATGACACCACCTGCCTTCAAGTGATCACCTGCTGTGGTCGTGACCATACTGTGCCCTCCTGTGCCAAGGACAGGGACTATAGGAAACTGGCCATTAGCAGCATCATCTGTGGACTCTCCTGCATTGGCATTTTAGCTTTGGTCAACTCAGTCAAGGTAATTTCAAGCTTCTGTTTTAAAAACCTGTTTTTGTAAACATTCTGTAATGTAATGAAAGGTGTTGCCCCTTTAGGAACCATCTTGGTTCTCAAAATGTGCAAATCTACACAACGTCTTGTCTATATCTCAAATATGAGTCATATCAAAATATCATGTACTCTTCTTTCCCTATGACAGGCTCGAGAGGCAAGGAAGAGGACTCCAAAAAAGGCTAAACAATATTCCCAACGAGCAAGAAAGTTTGGGATCATTTCTATTGTCGTGTGGGTGGCGATTCTGGTACTCAGCCCACTACTGTTGGCTCTGGTGTCATACCTACTCACTCTGATAGACTGACCAATTCCCAGGAACCACCAAGGTGGATGTACTGTATCATAAGGATGGATACAGGACAGTGGTCCAACTTCTTTAGTATTGATCTTGGACTGCCGTGACACTGTGAGGTGGGCAAAGATGGAAAAGCACCTCCAGTGACTCAGGGAGACTCCACTATATACAGCATTTCTGAGTATCACTCTGATAAGGATGTCTTGCTGATAAGGATTTACAAAGGCACCTTTTTTTATTTTGTGTCACCCTGGAATTTATCGCTGACAGAATGGTTTACACTTAACATTGAAGTGATACCACAGCTATAAATACGTCATGAATATTAAGATATTTTCACATTTATCAGTAGCCCAACCAGTCTTTTGCACCTAAGAGTATTTGTATTTGTATTTATTATGGATCCTCATTAGGCAGCAGCTACTCTTCCTGGGGTCCGGCAAAATTAAGGAAGTTATACACATTTTAAAACATTACAATACATTCATAACAGATTTCACAACACACTAAGTGTGTGAACTCAGGCCCCTACTCCACTACCACGTCTACAACACAAAATCCATGTGTACACGTGTGTGTGCATGTGTCTGTGCCTATGTTTGTGCTGCTTCACAGTCCCCGCTGTTCCATAAGGTGTATCTGTTTTTTAAAATCTGATTCTACTGCTTGCATCAGTTACCTGATGTGGAATAGAGTTCCATGTAGTCATGGCTCTATGTAGTACTGTGCGCCTCCAATAGTCTATTCTGGACTTGGGGACTGTGAAGAGACCTCTGGAGGCATGTCTTGTGGGATATGCATGGGTGTCTGAGCTGTGTGCTAGTCGTTTAAACAGACTTCTCCCCATTTTAGCTACTGTTGTATTAATATGTTTTGACCATGACAGTTTACAGTCCAGGGTTACTCCAAGCAGTTTAGTCACCTCAACTTGCTCAATTTCCACATTATTCATTACGAGATGTAGTTGAGGTTTAGGGTTTAGTGAATGATTTGTCCCAAATACAATGCTTTTAGTTTTGGAAATATTTGGGCTAACTTATTCCTTGCTACTCATTCCGAAACTAACTGCAGCTCTTTGTTAAGTGTTGCAGTCATTTCAGTTGCTGTAGTAGCTGACATATATAGTGAGGAGTCATCTGCATACATAGACACACTGGTTTTATTCAAAGCATGTCGTTAGTAAAGATTTAAAAAAGGGGCCTAAACAGCTACCCTGGGGAATTCCTGATTCTACCTGGATTATGTTTGAGAGGCTTCCATTAAAGAACACCCTCTGTGTTCTGTTAGACAAGTAACTCTTTATCCACATTATAGCAGGGGGTGTAAAGCCATAACACATACGTTTTTCCAGCAGCAGACTATGATCGAGTAAGGACTATAACCAAACTACCTCTTTCCTGAATAAGAGGTCGGTTAGGAGACGAGAGATGAGCAAGGGGACACAAAATAACCAGTTGTTTTTGATATAGCATTTAATGGACAAGGTCTATTTGCTGACATGAATCCAAGACTGTATGAGCATAAAACAGCAGAGATTTTAAAAAATCCAGTATAAATGCAAAACAATCTGGGAGGCACTATACATGGGCCTGACTCCAAAACACTACCATGTCCACTATCTGTCTCAACTTTGACATGTTACTTTTACCATTTATGATATGCAACACAAACTTTGTTTTTTAACAATGTTATATTTTTACTTAGCTGTCAAATAAATTATTATTTGTATATGTGAGGAGCTAACTATGAATGTCTAATTATAAAGGACAAATTGTGAACTAGGTATAATTAAATCAGGGCAGTCTTTTTGATTTACAGTAATAGTGAAAACTGCCTTTGGTTTTAAATACCAAAAAGGTACAAAAGTTCATTGTGATTACATTACCATGTTATTGCATTACTTTATTGTATTTTATATTTATACATTGCATGTTTTAATTAAAGGATTTTGTAATAAAATGAAAATACATTTACATCAATTTGCTCTGAATTAAGTTTCTTTTCAGGCTATTTGCTTCATTTACATTAAGTTAATATAGCTACAAATACCTTTTACTTAATATAAAGTCACTCTCTAGCTGTAACAAGAAATGCATACAAATACATTTATTCAATAGCAAAACACACAGTAAAGACAAATATGTTCAGAAAAATAATTATAGAACAAAAACTGTGAATAGAACTAGCAATTTTCAATTACATTTTGCTATCAAAACATAAATATTACAATTCACAATGATACTAAACATTACAAATTGCATTGATGAAAAGATTCATGCTAATGTTTCAATAGAAATAGAGTGTCATGTCCAATTAACAAGTAACAACTCGACTTAGAATTTTTTACAAAAATGTATGAATGGAAAATGTCAATTTTATTTGCTATAGTTATGACCCGGAGATTAAGAAAATACAATGTAATGTGTATACAAGGCAAAAATTGGCAGGAATATTGTCAGGCAACAATTAAAGGACAGTTATCAAAAAAAATATGAAGGCTGTGATTGGCAGAACCAGAAAGATTTTCTTACAGCTGTAATTTGGCCAAAAACGGAATTCTCAACATTCAATATTTCCTGAAAGTAGCTGCCATTTGAAAGCTACATTCACTGAAGCTAGTTGCCAATAACAGGTATGCACCTATAGCTCAATTGGGAATTAACATCTGGAAATTGTATGGCTAGTAAGAATCCTTACTTGAGATGTATGTGCATACAATAACTGCTGTGTAAAAATACATTGATGTCAATGGATAATATCCACAAAGATTTGAGTTGCATGTGGGCTTCCAAAGTTAGGATTCAGTAGCAAGTGATTAATAAAGCAGAAAAGGTTTAATAATGATTAAAAGGCTGAGGCACTGGCATATTAAGAATGCAGATTATCAACAAAACTGAGTGCAGAAATAGTAGCAGTTTTAAATACACAAACACTTATGCACACTCACTGACCTCAACCAATTATAAAAAATGCATTACATCCATAGATATTCAAATATTACAATAACAGTATATTCCATATCGTTATCTACAAATAGTACACAATGAAAATACAAAAATTCTTCAATGATAATTTTAAACAACTCAATGGACGGTAAATAACACACACCCACAAAATAAAAATGTTGTAAACAATTACAGAAGATGAGGACAAGCTTGATGTTGGGTGGAAGGCAACAGGGCTGGGCAAATTGTAATGAGAATATTTTCGAAAATGTAAATGTGCTTTTGTCTACCCCTTTGATTGGCATTTTTCAACAGATCTCCTGGTCAAAAGCTAACCAGGAATCCAGTTGGTCAAGCTTGGAGCAAAGAAGTGAATCAAGCTCCTGCAGATTGAGGGTGGGGTGATCTTTAGAAGAGGGGCAACCCCCGCGCTTGGGCCTTCCGAAAGGAGTGCCAACCCCAGCTTTCCTGGGTAAACCACCCCCTGCCCCAGCACCAACAAGTGGCTTTTTTGGCTTTCTGGCCACGCCAACCTCTGGGAACTCCACAAAACGCTTCATGCGCTTCTGGCCAAGGAGAGACTGAGACCCATCGCGTCGACTGAGTGGCACCTCAAATATGGTCTCCAGCCGTCTGGGACGAAAGAAAAACAAACAAACACAGAGCAAGGAAGTTGTTAATGAAAGGAAAGTGAATGTTACAGTCAGTCAGTACAATGACGATTACATATACTGCAGGATGAACAATGAGATGCATGAGTGAACAGTAACCTTTCAGGGGGCTTGGTGAAGTTTTTATTAGTGTAGATTTCTTCCAAACTGAACTCCTTCTTCTTCACCCTGTTGTAACACATAACAGATCACCATCAGTTGGGTTTTTTGTAATCCATGTCATCACATTTACGAATACAGGTATCAAATGTACGATATAAACACAGGCACACCTTCACACCACTAAGAGATACTTCAAATACTCAGGAACAGACAAATACACATACCTGATAGGCTTGGGCAGGCCCATGGGTGTGAGGTTGTGGAGGGGTTTGGGTAAGGCTTTACGAATTCGAATGGATGATACTTTCCTTCGTTCCTCATGCTTGCCGGTTTCCAACTGTGCAAACACCACCACAGTGTTACCATGGTGAAGGTGGGTTAAAGTCACTCACTTATCTACTCATCTTCATAAACTAATTACATACTGTATGTCATATGCAAATTACATAGTTCACATTAAATATTATGTGGTGAGAGTGTACCTTAATTTCAGAATCTGACAATGCTTTTTCCTCTCTCATCCCTATGGCTTCGAACTCAGTCCTGAAACGGTTGCTGTCCTCCACATTCTCTCCATCCTCCTCACGTTGCTGGCTTGTCTCACTCTCCAAGGGAATCTTTGAAAATGCACTGGAAACAGGGTGGAATCAAATCATTAATCATTTTTAACTCCTATAATCAAAAAGGAAAATGTGTATTTTTGAACAAAGGACAAAGTGGTGTTTTACCTGCAAAGGGAGGAGACTGAAGCAGAGGATGTGTCTGAGGTCAGGTCACAGGGATCAGAACTGGAGAACAGGTGCCGTAAGGAAGAGCAGGATGGTGAAATGGAAGAGAAAACACTGGAGGGGGAAGAGGTATCATGACTGCAAGCACTACTACTGGCAGCTAGACTTCCTTTTTGCAATTTCCTGGAGAGGAAGGCCAGGGGGCTTGACAGGAAGCAGGAGGCCCAGGCAGAGATGGAAGTGGAGAGTGGCGCATTGGGGAACAGGTGGTAGGATGGGGTGCCCAATGAGTAGGACCTTCTTGAGGGGAACACCTCCTTACGCAGGCATAACGGAGCTATCTCCCGCTCAATTTCCACACTAGAGACAGTATGACGCCGTGGACGTCTGGATGGTGCGGGAGGAGGGGGGACAGGAGGAAAGAGGGCGGGGTGGAGCCGAGGTACGGCGAGGATCCTGCCGTGCAGAGAGGTGGTCCAGTGGCTGTCATGGTGGAGGAGAGTAGGGATCTCTGGGCAGGAGTAGCTCCGCAACAGACGCTTGGTAAGTGTCTTGTTGTTATCTGATGAAAAGTCAATCTGCTCACTAATCACGGCATTTCTCTCCTCTTCATCCTGCCCCCTCTTCCTAACCACAGGCCTGCGCTTCCTACTTTGATTCTCTGCTTTCTTTGGCATCTTTCTTTGCCCCCTCCCCCTTAGCCTTGTCTCAGAGGGTACACGCAGTTCAGAACACTCATCTTCCTTCCCCTGCTCCTCCTCCATCACCTTGTCAACAGTCTTGTTCTGGCCAAGGTTAGTTGGTTCAGAGGCAGTGGAAAATACCTCTTCTACATCAGAGTCCCTTGCCACATCATTTCCTTGAATAGCCATAGAATGTTTGACTATATTTTTGTTCAGCTTTATTGAACATTTGGGATAAGTTCGCACAGGCCAAGGCACAGTTCTCTTCTTATCTTCAACTGTTATTTGATTAAGTTGCAGGGACTGAGTTGTCTTGTCATTGTCCTCTGTGGACGGACCTCGCCTGACTCGCTTATGTCCACCAAGGGGTTCCACAAACCTCTTATCCACCAGTAATGCATCACTAGCAGAGGTTTTATTAGATCCATTCAGATTCTTCTTTGGGCTCTTGCAAGAGTCAGACCCACTCCTTTCTGCTCCCCAACTTGCGTCTTTGTGGACAGCCACGACTGCGGTAGTCTGTAATGTCTGTTGTGTAACGTTTGAAGATCTGGAATCTACATGGTCATTGTCATCTTTGCTGGGCTTCAATGAGTGCAAGTGATCAGCACCAACATCAGTTAGCCCTAAAGACGTGCCAAGCTGTTGGGTTGAGCTCGAGTTATAAGACCTACTGGATTTCTTTTGTTTCGGTGGTTTTAGTGGACAACTCTCTTCTGAAGCGATCTCATTCAACTTTGGACACTTTTGTTGATTTTGAGATGACTTCCTCTTCTTACAGATGTGTTTTTGCTGATTTTTGGATGCCGTTTGAGGCCACTTCCCCTTGATATCTAAGTGCTGCTCAGAGACAGGCAGTTCATGATTTTCTTTCATCAAAGTGGTTGTCATGGTAGTTTCCATTTCCAAATTACATGCTGAACTAGAGTCAGTGTCACCATAACTCAAGGCACTGGTCATACCCCTACTATTGCTGGCTGCTATGCTGTTGTCACACAAACTGCCATTACTGTGCTCTAGTACACTCCCATTACTTGAAGTGGCCATTACTGTGAAATATGTATTTTTCTTAACACGCCCACTTCGTCCTCTACCTTTGTCCTTCATCACCTCCATCAGAGGTACATGTGTATCAGAGGGTTTCTGAGTGGTTTCAATGTGTATGGTAGAACTCTGGCTAACCCGAGGCAGCACCCTACTTTTAAGAGACTGAGATTTAGAAGTTGTACACAGTTTTGTTCCAACCCCCGGCTGGACAAGTTCTACATCACTCGTGTGCTCTACCGATGTTAATGTGCAACTTTCTAACTCAACATCTACCATGTCTTCTTTTTTTGTAACCTCTTCACATCTCTCCCCTTTCGTCAGTTTCACTCTTTTCCTTTTCTCTGCGTCTCTCTTGATCGCTGTAAAAGGAGTTGCTCTGCATCTCCTCTTACCTTCCTTTGCTGTGCCTGCCATATAGCCTTGCTTTCCTTCACACTCATCTATCTGCTTTTGAAGACACTGACAGTTGTTCAGTGTTTCGTTTCCAGTAACATTTGAAGGTTTTCTGGGGCTTTTCCGGATAGACATATGTGACTGGGAACCACATACCAACATGTTTCGGTCTTGAGGCTGCCCAACAGCTTTTATACAGTCATCATCTGCCTGGCATAGACTCTTAGAAGGGGTATAGTAGATAGAGGAGGATAATGGACTAGATGTTTCACTGTCAATATAGTCCCAGATTTTGCACCCTACATAAGATTTTGTGGCAAGCCGTTTAGCCTTGGGCTCACAGATTCCTACTTCAGCTGGCAAACTAGAGATGCGGTCTGCTTGAGATGCTTCAGTTGCAGCAGAGGCACTGCTCTGTGATGCAGCTTCATTTTGACAAACACATTTTCGGCGCAATGGTCTCCGCTGAGCTCCTGTCAAATCCACCTGCTCCTCCATTTGAACAATGAGAGACAGCTTGGACCCACATGTGGCACTTGAAGAGTCAGGGGGTTTTAAGGACGTGGAAGAGGACAAGTTGAGCTGGGACTCCGTTGATTCAGAACCACACTTGATACTGCTTCTGAGTAGGGGACTACGCTGCATACAAGGTAAAGAATCATTGTTATTCATTTCCCTTTCTGAGCTGGTTGACATAAGGGTGTCACTTTGCTCATCTCCAGGTCGCATCATATTTTGTTTCACCTCAAGAGAAAACTCATCCTCCTCTTCTTCATCCATGCTGAACTTTAAGCGTGTACGAGAGGCAGGGTCATCATGTCCTGTTCCAGCGTCAAAGTGTTGCACTGTGCCAGAGGTTAGCCCGTACCCAGGTCCTTGTTGGTGAGAGCTATGAGAGGCAGAGGAGATGTCTACATCTGGTTCAGGTGGGGAGCCACTGGGTTTGAAAAGTCGGACGGGACTCATGACAATCTGTGTGAAACTGGCCATCTTGGATTTAAACGACTGAAACAATGGGCCAATCACCCATCGCTTCACAGAGGTCGGGCTTCCAGGGGACTTTCCACCACCAACCTCTTCATCCGCCTCCATACCTGATTGGTTGAAATCATGTTCAGTCTTGCCAGCAGTATTTACATCTAAAGCTTGTGTGGAAGAGGATGGAGTCTCATTGTTTTCCGTGTCCTTGTGCCTAAAATGGACGGAAACAAAAAAGAAAACATGAACAGAGGAAAAACAAGACTATTGTACAAAATACAGGTATGTTTAACAAAGTACAATTAGGTGCGATGGTATTATTCATGCAAACTAAGGCACTGCCAGCTTGTTTTTATGCATACTTATGAATGAATCTTAACCAAATAATTCCCTGACTAGTACCCCTACCTTAAACTACAGTTGGGGATATGAAGAGGTTGAACGTAGTTAGACAAGCATTCCCCTAGACTGAAATGTTAACTCCATCCATTTCCCTTAATCTATTTTTCCTCCATGCTTTTTCCTCACAAAAGAGATCAACCTGGCCAACACCATCCATGATCACTGCTCTCACTAGGCAGGTTTCCATTGACCCAGGTTTATTTGACAAAAGCAATGTCGCAAAAAAACAACATTGTAACGTGTAATAGAAACGGCAGATGTAGGAGAAATGTTCTAAAGATCGACAACATTCGTATCCGTTCGACAGGGGTGGATTCTTCTTTTGTTTAACTTTATTGCAGCAAATGATGGAAATTATGTTTTTCAGAATAAATGACTGCCGAATAATTTTGAAGGTAAGCGGGGCACGTGATGTCAACACCCAACTATAAAGCTCCACTCCACATTTAATTCTAAATGCCTATTGCTTGCTAAATCTATTTTTCAACTATGAAAATAAAGTTTATTTGCAGGACAAGGATTGTCTTGACTTTCAAGAATGGCTGAATTGCTTCACCTTGCTTTTCTGGTTGGCTGGATGCAAGTTTCACCATCCAATTATTTCAGATCTACAGGAGTGCAAGTTTCACAGTGGTAATTCGTTGGCACATGAGAATTATATGAACAGGGGTTCCATAACTTTTTTGGCCCGCGACCCCTTTTTCATATAAAAAATATGTCACAACTCCACAATGTAAATAAAGCGATATAATCAACGGCCAATGTTCATTGGGACTATGACAGTCTATTACAAATGGTTTGAAGTGACTGAAATGCATTAGAAAGGTATTGGAAAGTTCAGAAGATCAGGCAATAATTTGTATGATATTTTCTGTAGAAAATATTGTCATTGGTGGTGTTCTTTTCTTCCCAGTCATATTTAGTGCCTGGTATTGTCCACTCTGTTCTACTGAGTCCTGCGCGGCTTGTGGGCATTGTAGAGGGAAACAACATACCTTTCAGTGATGGGGTCATAATATTTTGTAGCTTAAATGGTTTATTACAACTGGTTACTGATGAACAGTGAGGGAAAAAAGTATTTGATCCCCTGCTGATTTTGTACGTTTGCCCACTGACAAAGAAATGATCAGTCTATAATTTTAATGGTATGTTTATTTGAACAGTGAGAGACAGAATAACAACAACAAAAAATCCAGAAAAAACGCATGTCAAAAATGTTATACATTGATTTGCATTTTAACGAGGGAAATAAGTATTTGACCCCTCTGCAAAACATGACTTAGTACTTGGTGGCAAAACCCTTGTTGGCAATCACAGAGGTCAGACGTGTCTTGTAGTTGGCCACCAGGTTTGCACACATCTCAGGAGGGATTTTGTCCCACTCCTCTTTGCAGATCTTCTCCAAGTCATTAAGGTTTCGAGGTTGACGTTTGGCAACTCGAACCTTCAGCTCCCTCCACAGACTTGCTATGGGATTAAGGTCTGGAGACTGGCTAGGCCACTCCAGGACCTTAATGTGCTTCTTCTTGAGCCACTCCTTTGTTGCCTTGGCCGTGTGTTTTGGGTCATTGTCATGCTGGAATACCCATCCACGACCCATTTTCAATGCCCTGGCTGAGGGAAAGAGGTTCTCACCCAAGATTTGACGGTACATGGCCCCGTCCATCGTCCCTTTGATGCTGTGAAGTTGTCCTGTCCCCTTAGCAGAAAAACACCCCCAAAGCATCATGTTTCCACCTCCATTGGGGATGGTGTTCTTGGGGTCATAGGCAGCATTCCTCCTCCTCCAAACACAGCGAGTTGAGTTGATGCCAAAGAGCTCCATTTTGGTCTCATCTGACCACAACACTTTCACCCAGTTCTCCTCTGAATCATTCAGATGTTCATTGGCAAACTTCAGACGGGCATGTATATGTGCTTTCTTGAGCAGGGGGACCTTGCGGACGCTGCAGGATTTCAGTCCTTCACGGCGTAGTGTGTTACCAATTGTTTTCTTGGTGACTATGGTCCCAGCTGCCTTGAGATCATTGACAAGATCCTCCCGTGTAGTTCTGGGCTGATTCCTCACCGTTCTCATGATCATTGCAACTCCACGAGGTGAGATCTTGCATGGAGCCCCAGGCCGAGGGAGATTGACAGTTCTTTTGTGTTTCTTCCATTTGCGAATAATCGAACCAACTGTTGTCACCTTCTCACCAAGCTGATTGGCGATGGTATTGTAGCCCATTCCAGCCTTGTGTAGGTCTACAATCTTGTCCCTGACATCCTTGGAGAGCTCTTTGGTCTTGGCCATGGTGGAGAGTTTGGAATCTGATTGATTGCTTCTGTGGACAGGTGTCTTTTATACAGGTAACAAGCTGAGATTAGGAGCACTCCCTTTAAGAGTGTGCTCCTAATCTCAGCTCGTTACCTGTATAAAAGACACCTGGGAGCCAGAAATCTTTCTGATTGAGAGGGGGTCAAATACTTATTTCCCTCATTAAAATGCAAATCAATTTATAACATTTTTGACATGCGTTTTTCTGGATTTTGTTGTTGTTATTCTGTCTCTCACTGTTCAAATAAACATACCATTAAAATTATAGACTGATCATTTCTTTGTCAGTGGGCAAACGTACAAAATCAGCAAGGGATCAAATACTTTTTTCCCCTCACTGTAACCCCAGTTCTATGAACCGTGATTTTATTTCAGAGTTTCTCTCGTGACCCCATTTTCAAATCAGGCGACCCCTAGTTTGGGAAACTCTGTATATACATGCTAGCTTTTGAAGGCTACCCGAAACAGAAGGTGGGAGGGCATAAAGGCAGTCACCAATTTATTAACGCACAATTTACCTAAAATGGTTAATGGAATGACTTCAACCACTTCTTTTTTTAAATGTGTGACGGTATTACGTCCAGCTGTTTTTAAAATCGACACAAGATAGTTAATTGGAAACGCACCGTAGCAGGCAAATGTCGCATTATTTTCTATGCGAACTTGTTACATGTTGACAGAATCACTGGACAAGTTAATGGAAACAGCCATTGACTCAATCCATTTCTCTACCCATGGTAAAACACTTAGTTTCTAGACATTTGAACAAATCAAGTCATATGCACACAAAAAACATTGAACTTCTATGTAAGTCATCATACTCACTTAGACATTTGACATCCTGATGCAACATTGAGATCCAAACCGCTCTACAAAGTAAGTAAATATTTACGTCATAAACATATCCATATAGTATAATCACTTTGTCAATAATTGCCTCTGCCTTTATCACGCATGTTGACCATAAAAAATAAATAAAGGGTATTAAGAATTTATGCAAAAATAGTTTTGTTGCTGCAAAATGGCTTTTATAGAGACTGCGTCAATCTGCAATAAAACTGACTGTTAATGTAAACATCGCTGAGGATGTCCGCCTATTGGCTAGTTAGGTCAGTCATGTTTGCAGACACTAATAATTGCTCCTAGCTGTGTGTATAAGATGCAGCAGACCGTGAAAGAGGATTAATTTACATATTTCACCCGATTCCACCACGGCATTGTGTAGGGCACTGTACTACCAAAACACAGTGCACTAGGGTTGGGCGATGTCTGGAATGACACATCGTCCTGTCCAAACATCACTGAGATACGATTGTATCGTCTATTTTTTTTCTCAGGAAGGAGGGTTGCAGAATGATTTACAAATGGGTAAATACTCAGATATCAGTTATATTAGCCTACTGTGAACCATCCAGAGGTGTGGAGGTCAATGGAAGTCAGAGGGGCAGGGGCACTCAGGGAATCCCTGTCGACGTCACAGAAATCCCCGATCACACCCCTTATTTACGGCGCAGGTGTAGGCACGGGGATAATTACACACAGGGGAAAAAAAGAGAACAGTGGGAGACGCGGGAGGGGAGGAAGGAATGGACAAAGAAATAAGGACAAATATAGAACGAACAAACCAGAAAAGGACATTGAAAGACAAAAAACGGATTAAAAAAGATTAAGAACGTGCGTGAGTGATTCCCGTAGCCGCGAGCCAAAGCCTAGCTAAGCCACAAAACAGCTATTGTTATTTCATCTTGATCATCTGGGTAAGTGCATTTGCGACATTCTTTCATTAGGCTACATTCTGTCAGAAGACCACAAGCGAAGGGAATAGGTGAGAGGAGGAGAGCGCGTAGATGTGAGAAGGAATTATGTTTGTATGTGGCTGCTATGAAAGTGAACCTTGTGTGCGGGTGATCATGGGTGTATTCATTCCTCCGACTCTGTTGAAACACTTTTCTTAAACGGAAGCAAATAAACCTACCTGAATTTGTCCAATAGAAACTCTTGTTTGCAACTGTTTGGACTAATGATTACACCTAGATCAGCTAGATGCAGGCAAGTGTGCAAGGCGGTATTTAATGTGTCACTGTCTGTTACCTTGATTACTACAATTTGTCTCTCAGCCTGTGCACCTACGTTATAAACTTTAATTCGTAGGCTAGGTTGTAGCAAACTCATGATGGGTATAGGGAAAATGTGGGTATCATGGCTGGCTAAATGGAATATGAATGACAGTCATCCAATATGCTGTAATAGAAATAAGACCATGCTCATACAAATAAAATAAAACAATTGTCCTCCCTAATGTTAAACAGCACTGATGTACAGACATATGTTCTAGAGTGGATACAGTAGAAAGGTGCCCATGCACAAATAGACATTTACTGCATACCTTTTTTAGTGGTTGTTTGCGGGGGGTATCAACTCTCATTAGCTTTACTGACAGGGAGTGAGACGCTTGCACCTAAGGATCAGAGAGGAGTGAACTGATTACCAAACGAGACCCTTTTAGGTAGCCTATAATATCTAAGAAACCATTAACACTTAAACATGTAACTACAATGCTGCTCTCCCTCGCTCTCTTGGCAGGGGATGTATTTTGTCTGGACTCTGCCACTGTGTCTTTGGGCTCCTGCTTCTTCGGTGTCTTCTGAATGCGCCCACTCCTCCTCCTATCACCAGGCTTTTTGCCATCTTCACAGCTGTGGGAGATGAACAATTATTGTTTGGACTTTTCATCAGTAGCTCTCAGTAATTGCGATGGTGGTTAAAAACATGGGTTTCAAACAAGCAAGACTATAAACACAATAGGGGAAGAGGAAAGCAAAAGGTGCCAGGGTAACTATACCTGGGGGTGATGGAGGAAAGAGGGAGAAGGTGGGGTGGAGGTTCGCTGTGAGAGGGATTACAGAAAGGGGTTGGGGGAACCTTGGAAACTCCCTCCATTGGACAGACTATTTAGGGGAGCAATTCAGGGAACTAGGTCAACATCCTCAATCTCTCCCTCTATCTGTCTTTCTCTGTAAAGACAACAACAGAAACAAACATGCTGGACATCAACATAAGTGAAAAATTTGATAAACATGCTTTTATCTCATTTTCAAATTAGGTAGGCACTGGCTTGCTTGCTTATGGTATATGTTCAGCAATTGCACAGTAAACGTTTGTGCAAAATGTACACAAATTGAAAGTGTTAGCTGGATGAAAATAAAAGCACTAACTTAGTTAGCTAACAACCCAACACATATACAGCTCACCATCTAGCTTAACCTTTCTAGAATGAACAATCAAACCTGATTTGATTAGTTTTACCTCGTCAGCTAACAAATGCGTGAATAAGCCACTAATACCTACCAGTATTTGATAAAATGCATAATTCTGCCTCCTATTGACAATACATATCATGCACTCTCTTTTGAACAAAGCACATTATTTTTTGTTGTCTTGGGGATGGTACACCGGTGGTGGCCACTTCTACAAGAGCTAACGTTATTCGTTAACTAGTAGTAGATGTGTGTTGTTAAAATAATTTCAAGGAGGATAACGTAAAATGAGGTTAGGGCGAGTATTAGTAGCTAGGTAGCTAGCTAACGTTAGCAAATATGCTAACGTTAGCACTAGCAGCCAGCCAATGCACTGCTGCGATAACGTTATTGTCATAAACATTCAAAATATGCATATTTTATGTAGCCAACTTCAAATAGTAAACTTACCGCACCGCCCCAATTTTTTGCTAAGAAAAACATGAGGTTCTGTTATAATTGTGTACAGACATTTTTATCGTAAACACGACACAGGACGGCGCCCAAGTTTAACCATTTCACAGATGTCCGTTCATCAAAGTTCCACTGACACACCGACCAATAAACCAATCAGAGCGAAGCTTTCACATTGAACAAATCCCTCCGGAAAATCTAACCAATGAAGGAAAGCTATAAACGTCTCTCAACCAACTGCATTCTAGTGAAGGGATCTTGTTGGGTAAGGGCGGCCAATAGAAGCGAGAAAGCAGTCTTTGTCCTCGAGTGATGTACATTAGAACCAATCACAAAGCCGGAAAGTAGCTGGTTCAGAAGCCAGTGTAATACAACATATTACAGAGCGACTTACAGTTAGTGAGTGCATACATTTTAATTTTTCCCCCATACTAGTCCCCCGTGGGAAACGAACTCTACCAACTGAGCTACACGGGACAAGTTTTAGCAAACTTGTCTAACAACTGCTCCTAAAACCAATGTTTAGCGAAATGCATTAGCAATGTTTCAAGACCTTGCTTCTAGGCTTAGCAGCAGACAAGAAATAGACAATATAAAATACCAATGTGTTTATTTTAAAACAGGGAGGCTACATACAATAAGAGATCAGATAATAGAGAATTTGGATGTGTGTGTGTGTGAGAGAGAGCGAGAGACTATCATTGGTATTTATTAGGATCCCCATTAGCTGCTGCAAAAGCCGCAGCTACTCTTACTGGGGTCCACACGAAACACAACATAATACATAACATTATTAGTCAAGGACTGATCATGGTCATGTGTAAAGATCAAAGTCTAGTCTCTTGGAATTGTAGAACTGAGCGCTTCCCTGTTCAATCCTCCTGCAGTAAACGCCATCTTTGAAATAGCCCTCATCCACCCAGCCCTGAAAGAGACAGAAAATTGGGATTACTGGACAGAACCGGCCTAATCCAGTTTAACCAGGTACAGGATCATAAGGGGAGAAGGAAAATAAACTGATAGTGTTGATGTTGCTGCCCTTAATTTCTTGTCCATTATACTGTAATAGAAAATGGAGAGATAATTCAAACCTGCATCTGCTGACTGCTGAAGGGGCCGTAGAGTTCAGAATTCTCCTCTGTGTCCCATTTATACTCCCACATCACCTCGTCACTCACTTAAGACAAACAAAATATGTATTGACATACATCTCAACAGTCAACAAAAATTGCACCTGTAATAGTAGTGTAAAAGGTTTGGAACCAGCTGACTGCACACCAATTTACTCTCACTAACCTGTCTCATCATCCTGATCCTCTTTGTCCGGAGCTTTGACACTGTGTTTCTCATCAATTTTGTCTGCAAACATGTCAAGCTCATCTTCTTCCTCTTCATCCTCCCCATGTTTACTCCTCCCCGCTGATTGCTGCTGGCTCTTTCCTTTCAGTGTGTAGGCCAGTTTCTCATACGTCTGCTGATATATTTCAAACACCCCACTCCCAACCAGTCTGTCTGCCAGTGTTGTGAGCCTGTCCAGTTTTTCAGTATCCCTATTTGTTTCTTCTGCTTTCCCGTTCTCTTCCCTCAGCTTTCCCTTCTTCCGCCCCCCTAGGCCTCCAAGCCGCCGAAGCCCTGCGGCAACAGTCTCCCCAGGTAATAGCAGCTCCAACACAGCCTCTGTGAGCTGATGCTGGCTGTAGGATGCCAGGGGGTCCTCAACTGGCTCCTTTTCTTCTTCCATGTCTTCCTCTTCGTCACTGTCTGCCTGCTTCTCCTCTCTCTGTTTCTCTTCTTCTGCCTCATCTTCATCCCCAACTCTCCTCCTCCTCTTGGCTGCCAGACCTTTCTTCTTTCGTTTAGTAGGTTGCTCTCTTATTTTCACCTAAAGAGCGAGACAAATACGTTACTTCATTGTGTGTGACATTTCTGCAGTGAACGACTAATGAAATAACTAAAGACACAGTTACCCAGTCAATGTTGTCAAGCCAGTTGTCCCTGATCTCCTCATCCCTTTTGACGTAGTAGTTTCCTTCTGAGTCAAAGTGCCCTTCTTGCATCTCATCGTCCAGGTTAAAGGGTGTGATGGGAACTCCCTCGTCACAGTCAATTGTTGCCCCCTCCTGACCTAAAACAAAACATGCACTTTTAGACATTAAAGGTAGCCTCAGCGATATGACAGATGCAAAAACTAAACAGCATAGTGGATCAATTTACACAACAACTAAGAGTGTTGAAGCGCAAGGCTCAACCTCTCCGCTGATTTGGTCCCGTGGCTACCACGTTGTAAAGCGTAAGGCGAACCCGTGCATATGCACAGATACTGTGTGTGACTGTGTGCGAGGGAAGTCTTGCGTCTCCCTTATCCCAATATCTGCGGTGCTGCTTGTGGCAAACGTCAATTCGCAGTCTACCTTTAAATAACTGGATGGCCAGGTCTCAGTTATGAAGACAATCAAATTGGTAAGACATACCTTCCACATCGTCACTGGCCAATATGTTGTATTTGCTGCTCTTATCTTCATCTTCTTCCTCGTCCTCCTCGTCACTGTCCAGAGAATGTTTTCCCTTGAACCTGGAGCCCGGCCCAACCACGTCCTCACACAACTGGCGAGTTCCCAGGTGGGTGAGAACAAAGCAAACGGGTCAGTATAGAAAACCTACAAACAAATGCCTCTAGCTAACAAAAGTAACTGAAAGATTCTTACATCAAAAAGCATTTTTGTGTTGTGTTTGTCAGATGTAATTATGTCCCACTCTGTGCTGTTAAAAATCCATGTAGCACTGTACTTAAGATCTGATAACAACTGTTTGTGGCAGCACCTTTTTTTTTGGAACGTCCTCATCCAACTCTAACAACTCTCCACCATCGCCGTCCCCAAACGTGACTTTCCTTTTTGACATGCTGTTGATGACAGAAGAGAGAAAAAAATCAAAACGTTTGTAGTATAAATGTTGTCTCTATATTACTGTACTGTAATCAATCAAATTGAAGCAATCTTCTTAGCTAGCTTACTACTGTGCTAGCTAACGTTAACTAGCGAGCTAACTAAACGTTAACTAACCAGTTACTGAAGCCTTTGGATAATCTTGTAAGTATTTTATAAATATTTAAGCGACTACACTATTCCACGTGGCGTTAACTTACGTTATTGATATGATTATCTCCACAATAGTGCGATTACTACAGCGATACCTAGCTAAATTAGTTTTGTTTTGCTAGCTGCTACAGTACTAGTAGATACCAAGCAAAAACAACGACACGTGCAGAGTTAGTAAGTAACGTTAAAGGGGCGTAAGTTAGCTGGCTTCACAACACCTTGCATGAATCTGTGGATGGATAAGCATAATTGGAAAAAAAATACAACATGTATCTAAATACAGAAAGCTAAGGAAAACAAAAACTACCTCGCTAGCTACCAGCTATCGATATGAAAAGTCTGCAAGCGCCATTCAACTAAACAGGAAGTGATGTCGAACCTGATGCGTACCGTTCTGGGGCGTGTTCAAGAGGCATCACGGTCTCAAAAAGTTCTCTAAACAGGTTAAAACGTTCAGCACCAGAACGGGGTGTATTCAGAGTGTGTTAGTGTAGAAGTGTTTAAATGTTTTGTAACGTATCTATCTCAATGCAAGGCCATTTCATGGGTGTTTAAAGGAGGGGAAATATTTGCCTTTAATTACCAATTTAATGAAAGCCAATGACACTACTCCTTTTCTTAGGAGCCTTGTGTTGTTACTATGTTCAGGTAAGCCACAGAGTATGTTTTTATACTCTTTGGGCTTCTATGATTTCAGTGCAAGCACAAGTTTTCCCTTGGTCAAGGTCAAATAACTCTCATTGTTCTCTAGTCCTTTTTTGTTTTTATTGTTCATCAAAATGTTTGCTTAATTTCAAAAGATAAAAACTGCACTGATAAAGCTCTGTTTATGTGGCTCTGGCCCTCATTACCAGTCATTTTAATGTAGTGGTGCTCTAGGGCCCAACTAGGCTTTAATGAGAGGATTATTTATTGATTATGAATCAATCATCAGAGGAAGTAAGGAACATTTAATCAACTTCAAGAACACATTTAATGGACTTTGATAAAGTAATACTTTTTCTAAAGCATCAATGAGGAAATTAACTTAACATTTTACACAGAACAGGGAAGTGAGGAAAAACACCCCCTCAATGTATACTATCTGGGTAATAGATGAGGACTCAAACGTAGAGGGGAGAGAGAATATTGTGTGTCAGAGTTTTGTTACCAGGATGTGGGTCGAGTTATTTATATTTCAACACTTGTCCTCTAGTACCCAGGGGAGGACCTGTGTTCGTAATCTGAAACTTTATATTTAAACATTGTCTTATTCTAGATGTGTTGCAGTGAACACCAACTACTGTGAGCATTAGACTGAGAGGAACAAGTGAAGGTTTATGGCAGAAATTCTAAAACATTTACAATTGGATTGATAGAGAGTGACCCTGAGAGGTAAGCTTGGATAACACACTACTCCTCCGCTCGACTGGCAAGAGATAGAGATGGAAATGTGTGTAGATTTAAGATAATTGTCATAAAGAATGGACTAGTTGAATAGAGGACGATGGCAACTGGTTACTGACTATGTTGCTTTACTGGTAAAAAAAGAAAGGAGGTATTTTGACAGACAAACAAGACTCAAATGTTATGTGTCTGTACTACTGGTACTGTATTGATATTGTCAAGGGTGCCTTCCATCCTCTAAAGGATCCTATCTTTGTTGGAGAACGTTGTAATGAAGATCCATGAGAAGATTTTAACCCATTACCTATCCTGCACCTCACCGGTAGATAAAGAAGGATATCTCTACAAAAAGGTATTGTAAAAGTTGACAGACACAAGCAAGAGCCAAATTACATTATCAATATGCTGTGAGATTCTGTCATAACACAGTCTCCTCTTGGCCTTGTGCGTTTCCCTGCCTAATAATAATTATGTCTCAACTGATATTTGAAGCCACTTCTATTATTATCACACTCAACCCCCCCCCCCCCCCCCCCCCCCCCCCTATTTATATATCACTGACATCAGTTGAACATCAAAATGGAGGGCTTGTATAATGGCACTCATTTGGGTAAAATGATCTCTGTATTTATCTCCGTACATATCTATTCTCACTCTTTACAACTTCCCTTCATCGAAAATATTGTAACTTATTCCTCCCTTTCTCCATCTTTCACCCCACCACCCTGGCATCCTCCTCTTACACATACCACATTAGAAAGAGAGGACCTCCTCCTACCAGAGGCGCTGGTTTGTCCTGAAGGCCAATCTGCTGTTCTACCAGGAGCGTCCGGCAGATCGACACCTGCTGGGGGTTATTGTCCTAGAGGGCTGTGCTGTCCAGCACTGTGAGTCTGAGGGAGGACTGTTTGCCTTCTCCATGGTGTTCAGAGGGTCAGGGCTGAAAACCTACAGGCTTGCTGCTGAGGACCAGCTGGGCCAGGAGAGCTGGGTCAAAGCTCTGCTCACAGCCAGCCACTGCTACCTTTCACTGCTGGTCAGAGACCTGGGGAAGCAATACGAAGGTGAGTGTGTGGAGAGAGTGTGATGTGTGTGTATTCTTGTATTCATGCTTCAAAAAGATGTGTTCCTATCCTGCCTCTCAACCTGTATTCTTTTGTCACTAAGCAGAGGCTAAACGCCAAGCAGGCCCTGCTGAATCCCATCAACGAACCACTGTGACTGGTCCAGGCTCAAAGTGCCTTACCCAATCCATGGCTTCCCTGAACTCATGCTCCTCCTCCTTCCTCATGCCAGGACCAGTGAGGAGAGAAGGGGGAAGCCACAGTGCCAGTAATGTATTACAAGCCCCTCCAATGCCCAGCAAAGTGATCAATAAGAGGTCCCCTAAGCATTGGCCCAAGAGAAATGCACATGTCACACCGATAAATGGACCAGCACCACCATATGGGGAATGGCCACAAGTGGACTTTGATCCTCTAGAGGATTTCACCAAGCTACATGATTACTATGGAGAGGGGGTGAAGCAGCTGAGAGCTGATTGGCTGAGGAGGAGGCAGGAGGAAGCGGAGCACCTTGAGGAGGATCTTATTGACCTGAGTGAACACTGACCCACAGAGATCAGACAGTCACCACTCTGGTTATGTTGATGAGGACTTTGGTGTGAATGCCAGTAATCTGAAATAAGAAAGTGACTTTATCGTTTGAGGAACTAGAGCATTTAAGAGGAACTAGTCACCTGTGTGTACATCATGAGGGGATTATAGTCCTATCAGGTTGATGATGAGCCTCAAAATGTCTTGTCACTGAGCAGAGACTCATCATCAAACTCATAGGACTATCACCCTTAGCGGTGTTGCAAACAACCGGATGCATCTGGTTTTCAGGGATACAGCTATCTTAAACCTAGTTTCCTTTTCCGCTGAAAACCTGATGTGGGAACTCTGCTCAGGTGTTTCTTTTACGCCTGCTACTTTAGGTTATAGGACTATAATCCCCTCATGCTGTACACACAGGTGACTGGTTCCTCTTAAACACTCTAGTTCCTCAAATGATAGTCACTTTCTTATTTCAGAGTACTGACACTCCTACTGGTTTGTCTGTTACTGTTTTTAAATTATCATTAAAATCCCTGGTATATTTTCTAGGTAATATTGATGGTGAGTGTGAAGCTTAACTTTCTGTCAGCTATCTGGGTTATGCAATATGGAAGCAAAGTGCTTCTAGTCAAAGCTAGCATCCACTGCAAAACCATGGTGCTTACCTACGGAACAGCAAGAGGAACTGCCCCTCCCTACCTTCAGGCTATGCTCAAACCCTACACCCCAACCCGAGCACTCCGTTCTGCCACCTCAGGTCTCATGGCCCTCCCACCCCTACAGGAGGGCAGCTCCCGCTCCCATCTCAGCCCAGTCCAAGCTATTCTCTGTCCTGGCACCACAGTGGTGGAACCAGCTTCCCCCTGAAGCTAGGACAGCAGAGTCCCTGCCCATCTTCCGCAAACATCTGAAACCCTACAACAACAACACAACAACACTTCACCAGCACTTGACCCTCCCCCCTTCTAGCTCTGACTCTATTGATAGCTATGTTATTGAGGGAAAAATGTACTTTATATGCCTGTGATATGTGGTTGTCCCACCTAGCTATCTTAAGATGAATGCACTAACTGTAAGAGTGTCTGCTAAATGACTAAAATGTAAAACGTAAAAACATCCTTGTGATGTGTTAAACATCATGAATATTGATGTGTTGTTACACCCTGACAAGTTAAGGCTTCACATCCCTGTTTAACAAAATAATAAGCTACAGTGCAGCTCTATATTATTAGGTGTATATAGTTCATATTAAATGTATCCATTATTTTAAGCAACTTTAATGCCCACGAAGGTTGATGCAGCTCAACCATGCTGTACCACCAGAGGGTGCTACAAACACTGCCTGTTGATGAAACCATTAATGTCCATTGATTAAAAAGTGTGACAAGACTCAGTTTAATTCAATCATAATATTGTCATAGAGAGATACAGTAGTATCAAAGAGCCCTCTCTGGTATTGCCCTGATGGGACATCCATCCGTCAGCCAACATCTAACACATTCAATTGAAAAACCAAGTGATGAAAAGTGAGCTAATACTAATAGGACCTCATGACAGATGTGAGATTTGGATCTGGGTTCTGAGATAAGCATTTATGAGGCTGAATATAATGTACACTAGAGAGACACCAGTGGTAAAAGAAACAATTTACAAATGTAAGAATATCAGATCAACAGATCACAGTAAAGTTCAAAGATCACAGTAAAGTTCACACATGGTGGCAGGTATCCTAGCGGTTAAGAGCATTGGGCCAATAACCAAAAGGTTGCTGGTTTGAATCCCTGAGCTGACTAGGAGAAAAATCTGTTAATGTGCCCTTGAGCAAGGCATGTATCGCTATTTGCTCTGGATAACTTTTAAGTTGAAGTGTGAAAGTGGTTTTCTATGTGCGTCTCAAAGTCGTAGTTTAAGATGAGACTTTGGCTTCACCACATACCAGACATTCATACCAATCATCTAGAATGTGATAGATTTGTCCAGGGGAGCGTGGTGAAGTGTCTCACCTTACACAAAGCACATACATCTGTATATTAACACCTCCTCACACTGTGACAGGATATAAACAAGCCATAAGGTGTAACCCAGGGCTGTTCAATTCCGGTCCTGGTGGGCCGAAACACTTTGTTTCTACCTGGTAGTTAATCGCACTCACCTGGTGTCCAAGGTCTGAGTTAGTCCCTTATTAGAAGGAGAGGATGAAAGCCAGAAGTATTTCGGCCCTCCAGGACCGACATTGAACACCCCTGGTAACCTGTCTTATAATAAAGTAGGCTATGGGCACTCTATATAAGGAAG
Organism: Coregonus lavaretus; assembly: GCF_964263955.1. Lineage (NCBI taxonomy): Eukaryota > Metazoa > Chordata > Actinopteri > Salmoniformes > Salmonidae > Coregonus > Coregonus lavaretus. Next base: position 51,359,004 of record NC_139989.1, read on the forward strand.
TATGGGGTCCTGTTACAGAACTGTGTGTAGATCATGTACGGTACACCATATGACCAGGCAGCCTTGAATGTAACTTCCCTGTTTAAATCAACTAAAGGATCATAAAAAATGACATTCCTGCGTGACCATGGCAATAACAAGGCAGCGGTCATAGAACAACACAGACAACCGACGGCAGGTTACAGGCCCTACCATAGTCTCATAGAAGAACAACAAAGCCTCACTAATCCAAATTCCCGCTGCCACAGAAACCAGTAAAGACCATGAGCGCGACGGGCTGTCTCGCGACACTAGGGAAGCTTCTCACCAGACAAGTTTGCTTTGCTATTTTGGTCTCTCTCAGCTGTCCCTCATACATATTCTCCTCAGAGCTCCTCCTGCACCATCAGTCCCGCTCAGTCCCCCTCCCTGTGATCCCCTCCGACATGACATTGGGAGTGGAGCACTTGAGGAGGGAGAGAGCTGTGGGTATGTGTCCTCACAAGGATAGTAAAACAAGAAACATTCGGACAAGTGGGGACATTTTGTTTGCTGGTCCCCATGAGAAAAAATTCTATTTTAGGCTTAGGGGTTAGGTTTAGGGTTAGGGTTACAATTAGGGTTAGAATTAAGGTTAGGGTTAGGAGTTACGGTTAGGTTTAGGGTAAGGGTTAGGAGTTAGGAGTTAGGGTTAGATATAGTTTTAGGGTTAGGGTTAGAGGTTTAGGAATAAGGTTAGGCTTAGGGTTAAGGTCAGGGTTATGGTTAGGTTAAAGGTTAGGGTTAGGGTTAGGGAAAATAGGATTTGGGATGGGAATCAATGCTTTGGTCCCCACAAAGATAGCAATGCAAAACTGTGTGTGTCTGTGTGTGTGTGCGTGTGTGTGTGTGTGGGGGGGGGGGGGCTGTCTGTCTGTCTTTCTGTGAATGGCACTATGAAAACAGAGAAAGTGTGTGTTTTTTTACTATCTGTTTTGCCATGTATGAATATGTTATTCAATGCGTTTCTATGGGCTAATAGCAAAAGGCCAAATTCAATGTTCCATCAAATAATAAAATACTGTATATACAGTCATGGCCAAAATTGTTGGCACCCCTGAAATTTTTCCAGAAAATGAAGTATTTCTCACAGAAAAGTATTGAAATTACACATGTTTTGCTATGCACATGTTTATTTCCTTTGTGTGTATTGGAATAACACAAAAAAAACAGGAAAAAAGCAAATTTGACATAATTTCACACAAAACTCAAAAAATGGGCCGGACAAAATGATTGGCACCCTTAACTTAATATTTAGTTGCACACCCTTTGGAAAAAATAACTGAAATCAGTCGCTTCCTATAACCATCAATAAGCTTCTTACACCTCTCACCCGGAATTTTGGACCACTCTTCTTTTGCAAACTGCTCCAGGTCTCTCATATTGGATGGGTGCCTTTTCCCAACAGCAATTTTAAGATCTCTCCACAGGTGTTCAATGGGATTAAGATCTGGACTCATTGCTGGCCACTTCAGAACTCTCCAGCGCTTTGTTGCCATCCATTTCTGGGTGCTTTTTGAAGTATGTTTGGGGTCATTGTCCTGCTGGAAGACCCATGATCTCGGACGCAAACCCAGCTTTCTGACACTGGGCCCTACATTGCGACCCAAAATCCTTTGGTAATCCTCAGATTTCATGATGCCTTGCACACAGTCAAGGCACCCAGTGCCAGAGGCAGCAAAACAACCCCAAAACATCTTTGAACCTCCACCATATTTGACTGTAGGTACTGTGTTCTTTTCTTTGAAGGCTTCATTACATTTTCGGTAAACAGTAGAACGATGTGCTTTACCAAAAAGCTCTATCTTGGTCTCATCTGTCCATAAGACGTTCTCCCAGAAGGAATTTGGCTTACTCATGTACATTTTGGCAAACTGTAGTCTTGCTTTTTTATGTCTCTGTGTCAGCAGTGGGGTCCTCCTGGGTCTCCTGCCATAGCGTTTCATTTCATTCAAATTTCGACGTATAGTTCGCGCTGACACTGATGCACCCTGAGCCTGCAGGACAGCTTGAATTTCTTTGGAACTTGTTTGGGGCTGCTTATCCACCATCCGGACTATCCTGCGTTGCAACCTTTCATCAATTTTTCTCTTCCGTCCACGTCCAGGGAGATTAGCTACAGTGCCATGGGTTGCAAACTTCTTGATCATGTTGCGCACTGTGGACAAAGGAACATCTAGATCTCTGGAGATGGACTTGTAACCTTGAGATTGTTGATATTTTTCCACAATTTTGGTTCTCAAGTCCTCAGACAGTTCTCTTTTCCTCTTTCTGTTCTCCATGCTTAGTGTGGCACACACAGAAACACAATGCAAAGACTGAGTCAACTTCTCTCCTTTTTATCTGCTTTCAGGTGTGATTTTTAGATTGCCCACACCTGTTACTTGCCCCAGGTGAGTTTAAAGGAGCATCACATGCTTGGAACAAACTTATTTATCCACAATTTTGAAAGGGTGCCAATAACTTTGTCCGGCCCATTTTTTTAGTTTTGTGTGAAATTATGTCAAATTTGCTTTTTTCCTGTTTTTTTTTGTGTTATTCCAATACACACAAAGGAAATAAACATGTGCATAGCAAAACATGTGTAATTTCAATACTTTTCTGTGAGAAATACTTCATTTTCTGGAAAAATTTCAGGGGTGCCAACAATTTTGGCCATGACTGTATATACAGTGGGGAAAAAAGTATTTAGTCAGCCACCAATTGTGCAAGTTCTCCCACTTAAAAAGATGAGAGAGGCCTGTAATTTTCATCATAGGTACACGTCAACTATGACAGACAAAATGAGGAAAAAAAACACAGAAAATCACATTGTAGGATTTTTTATGAATTTATTTGCAAATTATGGTGGAAAATAAGTATTTGGTCAATAACAAAAGTTTGTCAATACTTTGTTATATACCCTTTGTTGGCAATGACACAGGCCAAACGTTTTCTGTAAGTCTTCACAAGGTTTTCACACACTGTTGCTGGTATTTTGGCCCATTCCTCCATGCAGATCTCCTCTAGAGCAGTGATGTTTTGGGGCTGTCGCTGGGCAACACGGACGTTCAACTCCCTCCAAAGATTTTCTATGGGGTTGAGATCTGGAGACTGGCTAGGCCACTCCAGGACCTTGAAATGCTTCTTACGAAGCCACTCCTTCGTTGCCCGGGCGGTGTGTTTGGGATCATTGTCATGCTGAAAGACCCAGCCACGTTTCATCTTCAATGCCCTTGCTGATGGAAGGAGGTTTTCACTCAAAATCTCACGATACATGGCCCCATTCATTCTTTCCTTTACACGGATCAGTCGTCCTGGTCCCTTTGCAGAAAAACAGCCCCAAAGCATGATGTTTCCACCCCCATGCTTCACAGTAGGTATGGTGTTCTTTGGATGCAACTCAGCATTCTTTGTCCTCCAAACACGACGAGTTGAGTTTTTACCAAAAAGTTCTATTTTGGTTTCATCTGACCATATGACATTCTCCCAATCCTCTTCTGGATCATCCAAATGCACTCTAGCAAACTTCAGACGGGCCTGAAAATGTACTGGCTTAAGCAGGGGGACACGTCTGGCACTGCAGGATTTGAGTCCCTGGCGGCGTAGTGTGTTACTGATGGTAGGCTTTGTTACTTTGGTCCCAGCTCTCTGCAGGTCATTCACTAGGTCCCCCCGTGTGGTTCTGGGATTTTTGCTCACCGTTCTTGTGATCATTTTGACCCCACGGGGTGAGATCTTGCGTGGAGCCCCAGATCGAGGGAGATTATCAGTGGTCTTGTATGTCTTCCATTTCCTAATAATTGCTCCCACAGTTGATTTCTTCAAACCAAGCTGCTTACCTATTGCAGATTCAGTCTTCCCAGCCTAGTGCAGGTCTACAATTTTGTTTCTGATGTCCTTTGACAGCTCTTTGGTCTTGGCCATAGTGGAGTTTGAAGTGTGACTGTTTGAGGTTGTGGACAGGTGTCTTTTATACTGATAACAAGTTCAAACAGGTGCCATTAATACAGGTAACGAGTGGAGGACAGAGGAGCCTCTTAAAGAAGAAGTTACAGGTCTGTGAGAGCCAGAAATCTTGCTTGTTTGTAGGTGACCAAATACTTATTTTCCACCATAATTTGCAAATAAATTCATTAAAAACTCTACAATGTGATTTTCTGGATTTTCTCTCTCATCTTTTTAAGTGGGAGAACTTGCACAATTGGTGGCTGACTAAATACTTTTTTCCCCCACTGTATATACAGTACACAGAAGGCTGCTGAGGGGAGGATGGCTGGAACGGCACAAATGGAATGGCATCAAACCATGTCTTTGATGTATTTGATACCATTCCACCTATTCCGCTCCAGACATTACCACAAGCCCGTCCTCCCCAATTAAGTTTCCACCAACCTCCTGTGATACAGTATATAAACTCAGCAAAAAAAGAAACGTCCCTTTTTCAGGACCCTGTCTTTCAAAGATAATTCGTAAAAATCCAAATAACTTCACAGATCTTCATTGTAAAGGGTTTAAACACTGTTTCCCATGCTTGTTCAATGAACCATAAACAATTAATGAACATGCACCTGTGGAACGGTCGTTAAGACACTAACAGTTTACAGACGGTAGGCAATTAAGGTCACAGTTATAAAAACTTAGGACACTAAAGAGGCCTTTCTACTGACTCTGAAAAACACCAAAAGAAAGATGCCCAGGGTCCCTGCTCATCTGCGTGAACATGCCTTAGGCATGCTGCAAGGAGGCATGAGGACTGCAGATGTGGCCAGGGCAATAAATTCCTAAGACAGCGCTACAGGGAGATGGGACCGACAGCTGATCGTCCTCGCAGTGGCAGAACACGTGTAACAACACCTGCACAGGATCGGTACATCCAAACATCACACCTGCGGGACAGATACAGGATGGCAACAAGAACTGCCCGAGTTACACCAGGAATGCACAATTCCTCCATCAGTGCTCAGACTGTCCGCAATAGGTTGAGAGAGGCTGGACTGAGGGCTTGTAGGCCTGTTGTAAGGCAGGTCCTCACCAGACATCACAGGCAACAACATCGCCTATTGGCACAAACCCACCGTCGCTGGACCAGACAGGACTGGCAAAAAGTGCTCTTCACTAACGAGTCGCAGTTTTGTCTCACCAGGGGTGATGGTCGGATTCGCGTTTATCGTCGAAGGAATGAGCGTTACACAGCGAAGGAATAAGCGTTACACCGAGGCCTGTACTCTGGAGCGGGATCGATTTGGAGGTGGAGGGTCGGTCATGATCTGGGGCGGTGTGTCACAGCATCATCGGACTGAGCTTGTTGTCATTGCAGGCAATCTCAACGCTGTGCGTTACAGGGAAGACATCCTCCTCCCTCGTGGTACCCTTCCTGCAGGCTCATCCTGACATGACCCTCCAGCATGACAATGCCACCAGCCATGCTGCTCGTTCTGTGTGTGATTTCATGCAAAACAGGAATGTCAGTGTTCTGCCATGGCCAGCGAAGAGCCCGGATCTCAATCCCATTGAGCACGTCTGGGACCTGTTGGATCGGAGGGTGAGGGCTAGGGCCATTCCCCCCAGAAATGTCAGGGAACTTGCAGGTGCCTTGGTGGAAGAGTGGGGTAACATCTCACAGCAAGAACTGGCAAATCTGGTGCAGTCCATAAGGAGGAGATGCACTGCAGTACTTAATGCAGCTGGTGGCCACAACAGATATTGACTGTTACTTTTGATTTTGACCCCCGCAGGGACACATTATTCCATTTATGTTAGTCAAATGTTAAGTTTGATGAAAATAAACGCAGTTGACAGTGAGAGGACGTTTCTTTTTTTGCTGAGTTTATAAATATATATACAGTACCAGTCAAAAGTTTGGACACACCTACTCGTTCCAGGGTTTTTCTTTATTTTGACTATTTTCTACATTGTTTAATAATAGTGAAGACAACTATGAAATAACACATATGGAATCATGTAGTAACCAAAAAAGTGTTAAACAAATCAAAATATATTTTAGATTCTTCAAAGTAGCCACTCTTTGCTTTGATGATAGCTTTGCACACTCTTGGCATTCTCTCAACCAGCTTCATGAGGTAGTCACCTGGAATGCATTTCAATTAACAGGTGTGCCTTGGTAAAAGTTAATTTGGGGAATTTCTTTCCTTCTTAATACGTTTGAGCCAATCAGTTGTGTTGTGACAAGGTAGGGGTGGTATACAGAAGATAGCCCTATTTGGTAAAATACCAAGTCCATATTATGGCAAGAACAGCTCAAATAAGCAAAGAGAAACGACAGTCCATCATTACTTTAAGACATGAAGGTCAGTCAATATGGAACATTTCAAGAACTTTGAACGTTTCTTCAAGTGCAGTTGCAAAAACCATCAAGCACTATGATAAAACTGGCTCTCATGAGGACCGCCACAGGAAAGGAAGACCCAGAGTTATCTCTGCTGCAGAGGACAAGTTCATTAGAGTTACCAGCCTCAGAAATTGCAGCCCAAATAAATGCTTAACAGAGTTCAAGTAAGACACATCTCAACATCAACTGTTCAGAGGAGACTGTGTGAATCAGACATTCATGGTCGAAATGCTGCAAAGAAACCACTACTAAAAGACACAAATAAGAAGAAGAGACTTGCTTGGGCCAAGAAACCCAGGCAATGGAATTTAGAACGGTGGAAATCTGTCCATTGGTATGATGAGTCCAAATTTGAGATTTTTGGTTTCATAGTGAAGAAAAACCCTTGAATGAGTAGGTGTTCTAAAGCTTTTGACTGGTACTGTATGTTCTTATTTTTTTATTTTATTATTATTGTTATTTAATGAAACATTTAATTTGGCCTTTTGCTATTAACCCATATATATACCACTACAGGGGTCCTAAAATTCAAAATCAAATAGCTGAATGGTCCTTGGTATAACTGTCTTACAACAACTCCATATGTTAGCTTAATAGAAACCCAGCCTCGGGCCCTTAGACTCTAGGGGGATTGGAGATCGAACTACCTACAACATAAAACATGGTCTAATATACATAAACACTGTACCAGAGTGTTCCCAAATTATTGAAAATATTGATGCAGTGACAGTATTTTATGTCATGACGTTACACATGCATGCAGGACAGTGCAAAATGTGAGAAGGCCGTTTCAATTGCCTGTGGAATAGCTGGACATATGAATATAGAAAGTATGGACAGTGAAAGATATCTACCTATGCATGCTCATGCAGGGTAAATATAAAAACGTACATTTCAAGTCGCTGAGAGCACAAAATGTGTTTGTTTAAGTCTTTAATATTGTAATGGAAAAACTAAAGTCAATGATAGGTTGATGTGCCACACTGAAGGGTGATGGTGATGGAGACTATGTAGGGATGGAAGGGTGCCTAGATGTGTCCAGCCAGCAGTCCATGAAGCCTTTTATGTCCTGAATGTCCATATTAGTCCACGTGGGACACTAAACGTATGGCCTGGTCCCTGTTGTATCGGGTTCACTTCATTCCAAGACTCCTGGGTCTATTTCTGATCTCCTGTAAGGTGATAGCTTGTCCCTCATTCTGCCTGTCGCTTAACTTTTGCTACGAACTCATCCCTCCCTCTCTCTTTCTCTCTCTGCCTCTACAAATCCAAACTTGAGGATGTGGCTAAAGTTAGCTCGGCCTACAGAGGTATATAAGCCCCCGAGGATAGGGGTTTAATGCGGCTTCACATCAGTCTCTTCTCTTGTTGACCATCCAAACCTCCATACATACCGTCTCGAGATGGTGAGTAACACCGGTCCTCACTTTCTGCCTGTTTACCTGTCCACTACTCTGTGTGCTGTCGATGGGAACCTCCAGGAATAACACAGCGTTTCCAGATTTTCTTGTTTTTCTATTTGAAGCTTTTTGCTAGATAAAAAAAAAATGATGGAACAACTTTTTAAAACTCAACTGTACTTTTGATATTTTTTGGGGGACATTTTTATTTATTTTTGGTGTAAAGCTGTTCCTGGATATACAATATCATTCACAGGATCTAAACATTTTGTTAACACTTTATTAACAACATTTATATAAAATATGCTGTAAAAGGTTAGCTACCCGAAGAGAATGAATGTTTTAATACATCCACATTCAAAAACATCCTCCTCTGTCCTGAGCCAGAGGAAGATTGTTCCTGAACTGTTCTGAGCAATTCTCACGTGCTAGGTAGTAAGGGATGTTAAACTACATCTAAGACATAGTGGCAGGATTTTTACTTCCACAGACATGATGGTAGACCACACATATTCACCCCACATCACACTGATAGTCAGGTCAGATCAATGACTGAAACGGTAGATGGCAGAGGGAACACTGTACTGGACCTCCACACAAGGAGAAAGACATCCACTCACCTGTCCCTGACCAGGAACAGCTTGACACTGAGGTCAAAGGTCACTAATTGGCCTCCTGAGGGCTACAGCTGCAGGGTGAACAAACCTAGAAGGTCGCATTGTTAAGCAGTTGACGTGTTTGTCCTTCAGGCACCCAAGAAGGCCAAGAGGAGGGGAGCAGCAGCAGAGGGCGGTTCCTCCAACGTGTTCTCCATGTTTGAGCAGAGCCAGATCCAGGAGTACAAGGAGGTGAGGATTTCTTAACACACAATACAACACCTCATCACTTTTACACCTTAAAATGTCAATGGGACAGATTTCTCTTCAACTCCCTATCTGGGCTGAGAGTGAGTGACTCTAGTCTGGCCACCAGTCAGTTTCATTGTAACCTATTTCTGCTATAGAGTGGCTGAAATAGTTGCTAACGCTGAACCAGACAGGCACAGTGGCTAAATGGATACTGTTATAATCTTAAGTCAATCATGGTTTACTGTTTTTCCTTGTTTCATTAATGGAGCGAACCCCAAATTAGATTTAGGGGGCTGCTCTCTGATGGGTACATTTTCCGTCCAGTTGCTATTTTGTCTGTCCCCCCTCTCTCCCAACTTATAAAAGCAAAGAATGTCATTAGGAGAAGCTCTGAAGTTTCCGTAACCTTTTGAAGCTCTCCAGGCCTCCCCCTCCTCTGAGCCTTCAGCTGTCACTCAACCTCTCATCTTAAGTCCTCTGCTGCTGAGGGCTGCATGTTTAAGTATGGCAGGACAACTGGGCCCTGGCTGGCACGCAGCACACAGAGGAGAGGGGAGGGGCAGTCAGGGGGCCGGGGGAGAACGGGGGGGGGGGGGGGGGGGAACAGGGGGAGAACAGGTGGGGACAGAGGGGGCGGGGGGACAGGGGGGAACAGAGGGGGCGGGGGGACAAAACGAGAGGTCAATATGGTCAATAATAGAGGGGGAAAGCCTTGTCCTTCTTGAGCTTCTGATAAGGTCTAGATTTTGGAAGGCAGGTTGGTGTACCCGTTTATAAAATATGAGGAGAGGAAGGGGAGAGAGGTGAACGGTATGTAGATGAAAGAAGGAGGGTAAAAAATGGAAGGAGTGTATGGAAGGATGGATGAGGTCAGGGAATAGGGATCAGGCAGTAGGTGGGAGATTGTATATGATGGTGTGTGTGTTTTCAAAAGTGTTGACAAGGGATATGAGCACAGACTTGACGGAGGGAATTCTTGCTGCTGTAAGTGATACAGACTTCTTAAGTGTCACTTGGGGAATGTCTGACATGATCATTGGGACAGTCTTAATGGATTAGCAGCTGCTTTTTTAAGTTCAAGATCAACCATAGGGGTCATCTTGGGTTTCATAGACGTACAGTAAGAGATGAGGTCCAGAGACAGGCTGGGACAGTGGAAGAAGGATTTAACAGGTGTAACTTAATGAGCTCTCCCTAAATGAACGTGTAAGAAAATGGTTTTCAATTTCTTCTGTTCTTTTTAGGTCTCGCCTAACAAGGGTTACATAGCATTGTGCCATAAATACGCAGCACCTGGCACTTAAATGACCATAGTTGACAGAGGTGTCTCTAAATTGTATGGAGTGCACATGCTACCCACGTCTCACTACGCACAGGGTGATCTGTGGCTGGACTGAATCCCCTCCTCCTCCATCTGTCACACTGTGGATGACAACTTGGCAGACTCTGGTGACTGGTGGTCATGTCACGACAGACATTCTCTGTCTTTCTCACTTCTTCTTCCCTCCTTCCTTCCTTCTCAGGCTTTCACAATCATTGACCAGAACAGAGACGGTATCATCAGCAAGGATGACTTGAGGGACGTGCTGGCCTCAATGGGTGAGCAAGGGTTAAATTTAAGACCTTTTAAGATTCTCAGAGGTCATAATATGTGATTGACTTGTCTCTGTTAAAAGTGTGCCTTGGTATGTCCACAAAGTCCTATATGTACTGTATATCTATATATATGTGTGTATGTGTGTGTGTGAAAGAGATAGATAATGGTGCTAGCTAACCTCCACTCCCTCCCTGCTCTGTAGGCCAGTTGAACGTGAAGAATGAGGAGCTGGAAGCCATGGTCAAGGAGGCCAGCGGCCCCATCAACTTCACCGTCTTCCTCACCATGTTCGGAGAGAAGCTCAAGGGTGGGTCTATAACTCGCTGTACTTACCTGCTCTATATCTGTTGCTCAATCTCCTAATTTCTTTGTTTGACTCTGTTAGACTCGCTGTCTGACTTGTTATAACCAGGTTATAATCGCTTCAAAGTGTTAGTGGTTTTCTAAGTACACTCCCATATCTGAGGACATTGCATGTGTCTTGCTGTCAGTGTAACATGCCTGACTGACGCTCTGTGTGTCTCAGGTGCTGATCCCGAGGATGTCATCGTTAGTGCTTTCAAGGTCCTTGACCCCGAGGCTACCGGTTTCATCAAGAAGGAATTGTGAGAATATTTCCTTCCTTATTTTACAGTTGTAGTAATGAGTAAACTCCATAACAGAATCCACAGCTTCATGAATGTTTCTGACTTTGTCTCCCTCTCTCTCTAGCCTTGAGGAGCTCCTGACCACTCAGTGCGACAGGTTCTCTGCAGAGGAGGTGAATACATTTATAATCATTCAGTTTCAATATCATGATCTCTCGTTGTCCCTTGACTTGGTGAGTGGCTGACCGCCCTTCTCCTCCCCTCTTCCCCTCTTCCCTCCTTACCTCAGATGAAGAACCTGTGGGCCGCCTTTCCCCCAGATGTGGCCGGCAACGTAGACTACAAGCAAATCTGCTACGTCATCACACACGGAGAGGAAAAGGAGGAGGAGTAATGAAACAGATAGAAGAAAAGAAAACAGCCTCCCTTGCCATGCTACCTTCCTGCTCCGCTCTTCTTCCTCTGTTATTCTCCTACTTTCCTTCTCTTTATGTGTACTCATGTGCTCTGTCTCTCATTCACACAAATTCTCTAAATGACTCGTCTCTACTCAAGACATTAGTGTGAGAGAGCGGGTGCTCATGGGTTGTCTATGTTTGTTCGTGGGGATATCGGATTATTTTCAATAAAAATGATCTTTTAACATCTCCATCTCTTTCTCATCCGCTTTCCCTTCCCTTAACCCTCTTCCTCCTTTTCATCTCTTACTCCTATCTATCGTCGGTTGTTTCCCCAGTCTCTCTGTTAGAAGAAATGCACACAGCAAGTTGTATCCCACTGCTGTGGTATGGATGTGTAAACCCCAAGGTGAAATGGAGCACCAGTCTTTGCCTCGGCTGCAACAGCTCAGAGGTTAGACCTGGAAGTCCTTTCACTCCCCCTTAACACTCAGATGGGCAAATAAACCAAACAGAGGGATATCATTCTATAAATATTGTAGAAGTTACCTACTGTAGATAAGGTGGGAAAATAGGAGATATTCTAAGAAGGAATGAGGCTAGAGAAAAACATGGTCTCCTTAAAGTGACGGCTACGTTTTTCTCAAGAAGTGAGAAAGGCTGTTAAAGAGAGAAGAGAAAGGACCCAAAGAAAACACTTGTCTTCACCTCCTTTCCCTCTCTTTCCTCCTTTACTTCTACCTCTTTGTTTTCTATTAGCTCCCTTGTTCTCTGCACCTGGACTAGCTTTAGTCGGTCAGAAACTCCTCTGTAACGAATAAATAGGACTAACTGTGAATAAAAGCTCTTATCTTTTGTACACTAGTGTTTCTGTTCATGAGTGGGTCTGGGAGAGTGGGATTGAGAAACAACAGGGCTGGTGTGGGTGCATTTCATGTGCTGTGCACCTCTGAGACGCCACCAAAATCTTATCCGCAGACTAGACTAATTTGTAAAGACAGCGAACATACCAGATTATACACCTTTACTGCCCCCTGCTGGACCATAGACACTGACTGAAATATATGTATGCACAGCTCACTGGGAGAATGAGGGCTATATCAATGTGAAACAAGAATGCAAAAGCGGAGCAGGGTTCTTTAATATATTATGGTTTATTATTAATCACAACTGTCATTATCATTAATAATTAAATAGATCATGTGTAGATTTTCTTCTGCAGTTAAGGAATGAATTTCATTATCTATGATTTTATTTTTCACCAATAACAGTTCCATGTAAACTTAAAACAAAAAGACATACAGTAGGAGAGAAACCATGACAAAATAGAAAAACATAAAAGCAACAACCTTTAAAAAAAATCTAATCAGTGGGACGCTCCCGATTAAAAGCAATCAAGCGCAAGGATTTCAGGACCAATGCAGAAATGCACTCAGGACCTAAGTGTCTCTGTTGACTCATCCTGGCTATTTCAGGAGTGAGGACTCTGATTCCAGATTATGAAATTAGGGAGCAATGACAGGTTGATTTTATCATGACTCTTTATGCCTCAATACAAAGAGTTGAGGACCTTAAGGAGCCTACCAAATTGGATGAAGCCAGGACCTGCTTGGAGAAATATTGCTCTATCCTGATTGGTTCTGTAGCATTCTCAGGGTTCTCCAACTTCTAATTATTGCCATGAAAACTACTGCATTGCTGTTTGTCCGTGCTGCTGTTTGACAACATGCTTTGTGAACAGTAAGGTTTGCATAGACATGTTCAGGTCATCTTCACCAACTCTACTCTGATCCAAAGTTGATTCTGAGACGACTGGAAGCTAAATGTGGGGGAAGAGGGGGGAAAGCAGGGGCTTAAAAAAATAACATGAGTTGGGGAAAAAAGACATATGGTGAACATAAAGGACATTTTGGATACGATTACACTAAATACCCTCTTCTCCTGCCCTGAAAAAACAGTACAGAGAATCAGTGTTAAGAGAATCAATGGTTTCCACCAAGGAATGGCATTACAGTAACTAACCAGCACTATACATCTAATGTACAGTATGTATACATACATTACATAATACTATGTGTGAGTGGGTTAGGGAGTTAGTCAATATCAATACATCATTATGGTGGTTGGTTACAACATACTGGAGTGACAAAGACAGACAACTTCAGATCTTCAATTACAAACCTTGTCAGAGTTGACTAAATGCCTCCCAGTATCTTATACAGTACTATATGACCTTCGGCTCACTCAGATTATTTCAAATCTGAAATACTCATGTGAATCTTATTTGATCGGTTGATGGCCATAACCCTGTTCTTCAATCACTGTCAGATTTAATACTGTAATAAGGTAAATGGAGAATTGTGGACCTAACATTACCCATAGCTACCAAGGTAAACTTGAAATAACAAATGACATACATAGGATATTGTCTTCGAAGATGAGGACAAATGTGCAATAATGAAATCAAAACAGCCATACCGGTATCTAAAAAAAAACTATACTTAACATGATCCTCCTTAAACTGGGCCTCACATAGCCGGCCATCCTTCCAGTCAACCAGGTGTCCTTTACTCGCATAGAAAAATAGCAGTCAGATCCAAAATAAAGAATACATAATATATAATATCTGATTAAATTAACGAACTTTATACATAAATACATCAGAGCCCGAAGGTCAGAGTTCAGAGATGAATGCTACATTGGCACGCCTGACCCGCCCAGCACCGAGTGGCTCCCTATAGGTCCTAAAGGCGCAGGAGTAAGAGGTGAAACTATCCCATAGAGATGGAAAGAGGCCTCATTGTATTTGTGCCATTATGCCATCTGTGACAGAGCCATTGAGGCCATCTCCATTTTGAAGTAGTCAATTTTCTTCTTCGCAATTGGCTGATCCCTCCCGATGACCCGGTTGCACGACTCCAACAGGGTCACCAAGAGGGATCGGCCAATGAAGTTGGAAGTCCCATCCAGTTGACTACATTAAAATGGTGGAAGCCCATGCTAAAACAGCCTTTTGGCCACTAGAGGCGTCTATCATTCTCTATGAACTATCCAGATGAGATTCAACTACCTACCAAACGGGAGTGGTCAACTTTAGTTTCTGAAACCACTCTAAATAGATCATCACATTCCAATGGGTTAATTTACTAAAAGCCTCACCCATATTATTATTTGGCTAAATAAAATATATATTATTTAATTTTTCACAAGCAAAGAAAATATCTGATGGACATTTGGTCTGATGGGCCGATTCAGAGTTGTCATTGAACGCAGAAGGACCCTCCCACTATAAACATACTCAAGAGAGACTTGAAAAGACAATTCTAAAATTAAATTTGAAAATAAATTATAATAAAAATCACTCCCTGTGTTGTTAGACAGGAGCCATTCTGATCCATGCATGTCTGTCTGTCAAGGCTCAGAATGTCATGTTCATTTCTCCCTCTCCTTACAAACCCTCCCCATCGCAGTGTACAGCTCTCCATTAACCTGTTAGGTTTATAGTCCTCTGTCACTGGTCAGAGGACTAGAGATCAAGAGATGAGAGAAAAGGGGGAGAAAAGAAGCATCTCAAAAAGAAGGAAGATAAAGACATGAGAGAAAGAGCAGAGAAACTGGGTGGCAATAATGAACGGTAACACAGCTCACTACACTACTAAGGCACACACTCACACAACACTTAACACTACAATAAATAGGTCCTCCCAGACATCCAATAACCATAGTACTACCATCAATCACGGTATTCAGTGCCTGGGTTTGAGAAATGTTTCAACTGTTTACTGTTTTTCTGCAGGCATTCCGGATGGACATCTGAACACAAACAGGACATGTAAGGGCATTATTGGGCACGACTCAAGGATCCTACATGGATTTAGGATATTCTATTTACACAATCTTTGACACCCAATCTATCACTCCAACCTACTCTATGTCCAACGGCTTGTCTCTCCACCAGTTTTAGTCTGATAAAAAAAGATTTCAAAAAAACTAAATGAGAAAACAGTTGTGTGATCTTGGGAGATCCATTGAGAACCACACAGCACATGCTCCAGTTGCAAAAGGAAACATGTCCCATCTTACTTATTCAAACTCATTGATGAAGAAAGCATGGGGGTTGTAGGGGGGGTGGGGGGCTACAGCCCTAGGGTGCTAATAAAACCATGATCCAGTTGTCTCCAAAATAATCCTGACTATATGTAGTCCTCAAGATGCACTATACAGGAGGCATCTCATTTTCTCTCACTCCTCCCACTTCTGGGGGTCTTTGTTTCCTTCCCCCTTTTCTTTCTGAAGGAATAACAGGAGAAACTAGGCCCAATCTCTTGGTGCTGTGGCTCCACTCTTCTCCTCCGCCTCTCCTCCCCCTTTCTCCTTTTTCTTCCCCCCTTTCTCCTTTTTCTTCTCTTTCTCGGCCCGCTCCTTCTCCTTCTTCTGGCTCTCCTTGTCTGCTTTTTCCTTTTCCTTCTTCTCCTTCTCTTTCCTCTTCTCCTCCTCCTTCTCTTTCTTCTTGTCCTCCTTGCTCCTCTTCTTCTTCCTGTCTTCCTCTCCTCCTGTAACTGCTCCATCTCCTCCTCCTCCTCCTCTCCCTCCATCTGGGAACGGGGGCAGAGGGGTGTTGTTGGCAGTGGGTGAGGGGATGGTGGGTGTGATCTGCTCAGAGGTGACTTTGGGGGAGAGGGTGTTGGGTGGTGTATGGTGTACCGGGGCTGGGGCCGATGCACCAGGCTGGCTCTGTGCTGAGGTCTGGGCAGCGCCAGAAGAGGGGCCTGGACCAGACCCAACCAGAGGACTCTGAGAGGCCGGGGCCCTAGCTACAGAGCCACCAGACATGGGTGGTTTGTGGGCGGGGCCTCGGGGTGGGCTTGAAGCTGCCGCTGAGGGGTTCTGTAGCTGCATGGCCTCCATTCCAGATGCCCCAGAGAAGGAGCCCTTCTTGTGAGAGCGGAAGGGGGTTTTGGACTTGCGGAAGCCAGGGAGGGAGAGCAGGCTGGAGGAGGCCCTGAGGGGCCCTGGAGGGGGGATGGACCCCAGGAAGGAGAAGCTTCCCCCGGAGCTGATGGCGGAGGCGCGACGCTTGTGCTCGTGGATGTCCCGCGTCCCGTGGAGCCTTCGGACAGGCTGGTGGCTTAGTTCCCCCCTGGACTCCCTCCACTTCCTTACCTGATTACTGCACTCCCTCTCGATCAGAGCCTCAGTCACCGCCAGGGACACCACCTACACACAGACAGAGACAGACAGAGGAAGTCATCAAACCAGATCTAGACACTACAGACAGTGAAACGTCAGTTGACTCATTTGACTCGTGTCAATGAGTCAGAATAGGAATAAGAATCGGAGTATGTTTAGAGAACACGTGTATGTGTGTGCGTATGTCTGTGTACACACACTGTTTACAGGCTCACCTCCTGCACCAGTAGGTCCTCTCTGACAGACTCAGGGGGGATGTTCCTGAGGCGCTCCATGGTTTCGTACATGCCCTGGACCTCCCGCAGTTTATCCACCGAACCAAGCATCTGCTTTAGCAGCACGAGGCCCACACGGAACACTATCTTGACTCCTACAAAACAACCCAGAGTTAGCTACCAGTTAGCCACAGCATCAAGTGCACTGTGTTTGTGTGTGAGTGTGTCTTACCCTCACAGAAGAACATGTCCCACACACGTAGCACACTGGCCCATGGCAGTGTACGTGAGAAGACACACATGAACCACTCTGTCATGTATAGAATGGGGTCTATCTTAAACTTCTTCAGGTGACGGTAGGCCATGGGACAGACACGACGTAGCAGAGAGAAGAAAATCTCTCCATCCAACTGGATCGCTTCCTAAAAGAATGATGAGTCGCCTCAATGTACACCAAAGAACAAGATACAGTCTGTGTGTTCATTCATTTACTCACCAATCCAGCGCTATAGTAACCAGGCAGGTACGTCTCACATATTTGCACCAGACACCAGAAGGCATGCTGCAAGTTGGGAATAAACATTATAAACACCTGGCCTCATCCCCCTACTTAATAATTCTCAAACATTGTTCCCAATTCCTAGTCTCCTCCACAGTCCCCCTCCCTCTCTCTGTGTGTCCCCCAGCAGCCCCTCACCTCAGCAGGCATGTGCATGAGCAGGACAGCAGCCACCGGGGCCTGGGCCTGGCAGTAGCCCTCTTCAGGCCTGTACACTGTGTAGGCCTTCAGTACCCGGTACAGATCCTGCTGCCTGGAGGCCGCCACAGAAGAGAACAGAGAATTAGCACACATGCACTCATAAAGTACATTTTTATTGTACATGTCAGTGTACTCTACATGGACTGAACAAATCATATTATACGTCAATACAGCATGGCCATTTACCCGTGTCCACCACGAGCAGCAAACATCTCATGGAAGGGGAACTGTCTATGCAGGTCCTTCTCTATAATGTCCAACCATTTAGGGTCTCCCTGCTCTCTCTCTAACTCCTACAGAGATAAAGAGAGAAATAAAAGTTTAGAGCATTTCTAATTGAGCAATGGTAAAGCACATATCTAGATGGATCAGCATAATATGGAACAGGACTGAGTATAACTAGACCTTTAAAAAAGCATGTGTGTCAGAGTGAAAGCAGAGAAAGGGAAGGAAAAAAGGTTTTCTGATATGATCTGTCCAGACCCCCAGGCCTGTGGAGGTAGACCCAGCCCCAGCCAGGCTGGAACACTGCCCAGGATAAGAGGCTTAGAGCTGGGGAGGTCTCTGCACCCCCTAATAAACACCCCTGGAGCTCTAATTGGTCTAACGAGCCACAGCTCCTTCCCATCGCATGAACTTCTGTTCCAGTTAGTCTGAACTACCTAGAGTTCACTGAAGAACTTCTGTATTCAAATCTGTTATTTTGATTACAATGACATTTTGACCATAATGACCGTAAATAGAGTTTGTAGGAATGATGGCCTCAGATTTGAATGGGTGAAGAGTTCATAGAGTGTCTTTTTTGAGTGTGTGCTTCACAATAGACATGTTTCGCATAGTGAAAGTATTAAGAGAGAAAGGGTGTGGGTTAGCGGCAGTACCTCAAACTTGCCGGGGTTGGAGTCCAGGAGCTCCTTGCTGTTGGAGAGCAGCTGCCAGGCTTTAGCCCTGAGAGAGGAGGGGATCCCCTTCCTACAGCGCAACTTCACCTGGAACAAACACACACACACACTTGTTATGTTATGACATACACACATACAAGGTATGTAATTCATACCATACATAGACAGATGTAGGTAAGTACCTTTTGGAAGCGTCTTGAGACCCATTTGTCCCAATTGTTGAACATGTCCAGCCATTTCATCTCTCTCTGCCGTGCTACATCAACTCTGATGTCCTTATCACTGTAACACATGGAGAAAGAGTTAACAACAAACACCAAGACACACACGCATGCCAACTACACTGGGCATGTAAGACACAGTGTATTGATTGCTATCCAGGGATTTTTCAGCCATTGAAATCCTTGGGCGGGGCACCTAAGCGTTTTATTCTAGCCACCTAAGTCTAAACAGCGTAATTTTTTAAAAATATATATATATATAAACGCCAAGGGGGATGTATACTTTTGCAAGGCACTGTATGTATATATATATATATATATATATATATATATATATATATATATATATATATATATATATATATACATACAGTGCCTTGCAAAAGTACACATCCCCCTTGGCGTTTTCCTATTTTGTTGCATTACAACCTGTAATACAAATGGATTTTTTGGGGGGTTTGTATCATTAGATTTACACAACAAGCCTACCACTTTGAAGATGCAAAATACTTTTTTGGGTGAAACAAACAAGAAATAAGACAAGAAAACAGAGAACTTGAGCGTGCATAACCAAATTCAATACTTTATAGAGCCCCCTTTTGCAGCAATTACAGCTGCAAGTCTCTTGGTGTATGTCTCTATAAACTTGCACATCTAGCCACTGGGTTTTTTGCCCATTCTTCAAGACAAAACTGCTCCAGCTCCTTCAAGTTGGATGGGTTCCGCTGGTGTACAGCAATCTTTCGCAAGCCACTGTATGTATGTATGTATGTATACACACACATACATATACACATACATACATATACAGTGCTTTGAAAAAGTATTTCCCCCTTTCTAATTTTCTCTACTTTTGCATATTTGTGATACTGAATGTTATCAGATCTTCAACCAAAACCTAACATTAAATAAAGGGAACATAAGTTAACAAATAACACAACAATTACATATTTATTTCATAAACAAAGTTATGCAACACCCAATTCCCCTGTGTGAAAAAGTAATTGCCCCCTTACACTCAATAACTGGTTGTGCCACCTTTAGCTGCAATGACTCCAACCAAATGCTTCCTGTAGTTGTTGATCAGTCTCTCACGTCGCTGTGGAGGAATTTTGCCCCACTCTTCCATGCAGAACTGCTTTAACTCAGTGACCTGTGGGTTTTCAAGCACGAACTGCTCGTTTCAAGTCCTGCCACAACATCTCAATTGGGATTAGGTCTGGACTTTGACTAGGCCATTCCAAAACTTCCAATTTGTTGCTTTTTACCAATTTTCATGTAGACTTGATTGTGTGTTTTGGATCATTGTCTTGCTACATGACCCAGCTGCGCTTCAGCTCACAGACAAATGGTCTGACATTCTCCTGTAGAATTCTCTGATACAGAGCAGAATTCATGGTTCCTTCTATTAAGGCAAGTCGTCCAGGTCCTGAGGCAGCAAAGCATCCCCAAACCATCACACCACCACCACCATGCTTGACCTCTGGTATGATGTTCTTACTGTGGAATGCAGTGTTTGGTTTTCGCCAGGCATACAGTGGGGAAAAAAAGTATTTAGTCAGCCACCAATTGTGCAAGTTCTCCCACTTAAAAAGATGAGAGAGGCCTGTAATTTTCATCATAGGTACACGTCAACTATGACAGACAAAATGAGGAAAAAAAACACCGAAAATCACATTGTAGGATTTTTTATGAATTTATTTGCAAATTATGGTGGAAAATAAGTATTTGGTCAATAACAAAAGTTTCTCAATACTTTGTTATATACCCTTTGTTTGCAATGACACAGGTCAAACATTTTCTGTAAGTCTTCACAAGGTTTTCACACACTGTTGCTGGTATTTTGGCCCATTCCTCCATGCAGATCTCCTCTAGAGCAGTGATGTTTTGGGGCTGTCGCTGGGCAACACAGACTTTCAACTCCCTCCAAAGATTTTCTATGGGGTTGAGATCTGGAGACTGGCTAGGCCACTCCAGGACCTTGAAATGCTTCTTACGAAGCCACTCCTTCGTTGCCCGGGCGGTGTGTTTGGGATCATTGTCATGCTGAAAGACCCAGCCACGTTTCATCTTCAATGCCCTTGCTGATGGAAGGAGGTTTTCACTCAAAATCTCACGATACATGGCCCCATTTATTCTTTCCTTTACACGGATCAGTCGTCCTGGTCCCTTTGCAGAAAAACAGCCCCAAAGCATGATGTTTCCACCCCCATGCTTCACAGTAGGTATGGTGTTCTTTGGATGCAACTCAGCATTCTTTGTCCTCCAAACACGACGAGTTGAGTTTTTACCAAAAAGTCCTATTTTGGTGTCCTCTGACCATATGACATTCTCCCAATCCTCTTCTGGATCATCCAAATGCACTCTAGAAAACTTCAGACGGGCCTGGACATGTACTGGCTTAAGCAGGGGGACACGTCTGGCACTGCAGGATTTGAGTCCCTGGCGGCATAGTGTGTTACTGATGGTAGGCTTTGTTACTTTGGTCCCAGCTCTCTGCAGGTCATTCACTAGGTCCCGTGTGGTTCTGGGATTTTTGCTCACCGTTCTTGTGATCATTTTGACCCCACGGGGTGAGATCTTGCGTGGAGCCCCAGATCGAGGGAGATTATCAGTGGTCTTGTATGTCTTCCATTTCCTAATAATTGCTCCCACAGTTGATTTCTTCAAACCAAGCTGCTTACCTATTGCAGATTCAGTCTTCCCAGCCTGGTGCAGGTCTACAATTTTGTTTCTGGTGTCCTTTGACAGCTCTTTGGTCTTGGCCATAGTGGAGTTTGAAGTGTGACTGTTTGAGGTTGTGGACAGGTGTCTTTTATACTGATAACAAGTTCAAACAGGTGCCATTAATACAGGTAACGAGTGGAGGACAGAGGAGCCTCTTAAAGAAGAAGTTACAGGTCTGTGAGAGCCAGAAATCTTGCTTGTTTGTAGGTGACCAAATACTTATTTTCCACCATAATTTGCAAATAAATTCATTAAAAATCCTACAATGTGATTTTCTGGATTTTTTTTCCTCAATTTGTCTGTCACAGTTGACTATGATGAAAATTACAGGCCTCTCTCATCTTTTTAAGTGGGAGAACTTGCACAATTGGTGGCTGACTAAATACTTTTTTCACCCACTGTAAATGGGACCCATCTCGTCCAAAAAGTTGACTCAAGTTTCCCAAAAAGCCCCTGGATGATCATCAAGACTCTTGGAAGAACGTTCTATGGACAGATGATTCAAAAGTATAACTTTTTGGACGACATGGTTCCAGTAATGCATGGCGAAAACCAAACTCTGCATTCCACAGTAAGAACATCATACCAAAGGTCAAGCATGGTGGTGGTGGTGTGATGGTTTGGGGATGCTTTGCTGCCTCAGGACCTGGACGACTTGCCTTAATACAAGGAACCATGAATTCTGCTCTGTATCAGAGAATTCTACAGGAGAATGTCAGACCATCCGTCTGAGCTGAAGCGCAGCTGGGTCATGCAGCAAGACAATGATCCAAAACACACAATCAAGTCTACATGAAAATTGGTAAAAAGCAACAAATTGGAAGTTTTGGAATGGCCTAGTCAAAGTCCAGACCTAATCCCAATTGAGATGTTGTGGCAGGACTTGAAACTAGCAGGTAATGCTTGAAAACTCACACGTCACTGAGTTAAAGCAGTTCTGCATGGAAGAGTGGGCCAAAATTCCTCAACAGCGACGTGAGAGACTGATCAACAACTACAGGAAGCATTTGGTTGGAGTCATTGCAGCTAAAGGTGGCACAACCAGTTATTGAGTGTAAGGGGGCAATTACTTTTTCATGCAGGGGAATTGGGTGTTGCATAACTTTGTTCATGAAATAAATATGTAATTGTTGTGTTATTTGTCCACTTACAGTGGTGAGAACAAGTATTTGATACACTGCCGATTTTGCAGGTTTTCCTACTTACAAAGCATGTAGAGGTCTGTACTTTTTATCATAGGTACACTTAAACTGTGAGAGACGGAATCTAAAACAAAAATCCAGAAAATCACATTGTATGATTTTTAAGTAATTAATTTGCATTTTATTGCATGACATAAGTATTTGATCACCTACCAACCAGTAAGAATTCCGGCTCTCACAGACCTGTTAGTTTTTCTTTAAGAAGCACTCCTGTTCTCCACTCATTACCTGTATTAACTGCACCTGTTTGAACTCGTTGCCTGTATAAAAGACACCTGTCCACACACTCAATCAAACAGACTCCAACCTCTCCACAATGGCCAAGACCAGAGAGCTGTGTAAGGACATCAGGGATAAAATTGTAGACCTGCACAAGGCTGGGATGGGCTACAGGACAATAGGCAAGCAGCTTGGTGAGAAGGCAACAACTGTTGGCGCAATTATTAGAAAATG
Source organism: Coregonus lavaretus (assembly GCF_964263955.1). Taxonomy (NCBI): domain Eukaryota; kingdom Metazoa; phylum Chordata; class Actinopteri; order Salmoniformes; family Salmonidae; genus Coregonus; species Coregonus lavaretus. The sequence goes on from NC_139989.1 coordinate 51,381,853, forward strand.
GAAGAAGTTCAAGATGACGGTCAATCCCCCTCGGTCTGGGGCTCCATGCAAGATCTCACCTCGTGGGGCATCAATGATCATGAGGAAGGTGAGAGATCAGCCCAGAACTACACGGCAGGACCTGGTCAATGACCTGAAGAGAGCTGGGACCACAGTCTCAAAGAAAACCATTAGTAACACACTACGCCGTCATGGATTAAAATCCTGCAGCGCACGCAAGGTCCCCATGCTCAAGCCAGCGCATGTCCAGGCCCGTCTGAAGTTTGCCAATGACCATCTGGATGATCCAGAGGAGGAATGGGAGAAGGTCATGTGGTCTGATGAGACAAAAATTGAGCTTTTTGGTCTAAACTCCACTCGCTGTGTTTGGAGGAAGAAGAAGGATGAGTACAACCCCAAGAACACCATCCCAACCGTGAAGCATGGAGGTGGAAACATCATTCTTTGGGGATGCTTTTCTGCAAAGGGGACAGGACGACTGCACCGTATTGAGGGGAGGATGGATGGGGCCATGTATCGCGAGATCTTGGCCAACAACCTCCTTCCCTCAGTAAGAGCATTGAAGATGGGTCGTGGCTGGGTCTTCCAGCATGACAACGACCCGAAACACACAGCCAGGGCAACTAAGGAGTGGCTCCGTAAGAAGCATCTCAAGGTTCTGGAGTGGCCTAGCCAGTCTCCAGACCTGAACCCAATAGAACATCTTTGGAGGGAGCTGAAAGTCCGTATTGCCCAGCGACAGCCCCGAAACCTGAAGGATCTGGAGAAGGTCTGTATGGAGGAGTGGGCCAAAATCCCTGCTGCAGTGTGTGCAAACCTGGTCAAGACCTACAGGAAACGTATGATCTCTGTAATTGCAAACAAAGGTTTCTGTACCAAATATTAAATTCTGCTTTTCTGATGTATCAAATACTTATGTCATGCAATAAAATGCAAATTAATTACTTAAAAATCATACAATGTGATTTTCTGGATTTTTGTTTTAGATTCCGTCTCTCACAGTTGAAGTGTACCTATGATAAAAATTACAGATCTCTACATGCTTTGTAAGTAGGAAACCCTGCATAATCGGCAGTGTATCAAATACTTGTTCTCCCCACTGTACTTTCCCTTTATCTAATATTAGGTTTTGGTTGAAGATCTGATAACATTCAGTATCACAAATATGCAAAAGTAGAGACAATTAGGAAGGAGGCAAATACTTTTTCATAGCACTGTATACATATATATATATATATATATATACACACACACACACACACACACACACACACACAGAGTAACAGTCAAAAGTTTGGACACACCTACTCATTCAAGGGTTTTTCTTAATTTTACTATTTTCTACATTGTAGAATAATAGTGAAGACATCAAAACTATGAATTAACACATATGTAGTAACCCAAAAAGTGTTAAACAAATTCTTCAAATAGCCACCCTTTGCCTTGATGACTGCTTTGCACACTCTTGGCATTCTCTCAACCAGCTTCACCTGGAATGCTTTTCCAACAGTCTTGAAGGAGTCGACATATGCTTAGCACTTGTTGGCTGCTTTTCCTTCACTCTGCCGTCCGACTCATCCCAAACCATCTCAATTGGGTTGAGGTCGGGGGATTGTGGAGGCCAGGTCATCTGATGCAGCACTCCATCACTCTCCTTTTTATAATATAATATAATATGCCATTTAGCAGACGCTTTTATCCAAAGCAACTTACAGTCATGTGTGCATACATTTTTTACGTATGGGTGGTCCCGGGGATCGAAACCACTACCCTGGCGTTACAAGCGCCATGCTCTACCAATTGAGCTACAGAGGACCATGACTTCAAATAGCCCTTACAAACAGCCCACATTACCACCTCCTCCATGCTTTACGGTGGGAAATACACACGCGGAGATCATCCGTTCACCCACACCGCGTCTCACAAAGACACACATTTCCACCGGTCTAATGTCCATTGCTCATGTTTCTTGGCCCAAGCAGGTCTCTTCTTCTTATTGGTGTCCTTTAGTAGTGGTTTCTTTGCAGCAATTCGACCATGAAGGCCTGATTCACACAGTCCCCTCTGAACAGTTGACTTTGAGATGTGTCTGTGACTTGAACTCTGTGAAGCATTTATTTTGGCTGAGTTTTTTTTATGGGGGGCAAAATCCTGCACGGAGCCTTCACCGTGCACTTTAAGAGCGCATCAGCAGTCAGGAGGGAGGAAATAAAGACAGCTCTTCCAGCGCTCTGTGGAGAGCTCTCGGTTGGCGCGGCAGTTTGACAGTGTGTGCAAGTCTGCAGAAGTCTTGTTTATTTTCAGCGTGCTTAGTTGTAAAGTGTTTAAGTCAATCGCCGGTGTTACCGCTCTAGGTCGTGGTGGTAATCTTTTGGGACCGCTCCTGTCATTGTTTGCATGGAGTAGTAGCAACATTGTTGCAAATCTTTGAAAAACAAACCAACAGGTGTATCAGATGGACAGACAGTGCAACTGCAAGCCTGAAGTCAACAGCTAAGACCCCCCTCTATCGCTCCAGTGCTTTTCACTGCAGCAGACTTTCTTTTTTCCCTATGCGCTCCTTTTGATGTTCAGTGTCGTTGGACTATTAGTCCCCTGCCAGTCGTATTTGGTGTGACATTTTAGTGAAAGGGAGTTTGCGTGAGTTATTGTTTATTGAACTGTATTAATTTTGTGTGGGACTATTTACATTTGGCAGAGAAGATTTTTGGACATTTTAAGGCCTTCTTTGTATTGTCTATGAACACACCCCCCACACACACATTCATCCCCCCCCCCCACTTCTCCACTGGGAGGTAATACAGAATATTGCAAATCCTCTAATGTTGATGACTCGGTTCTTTCTTGTCAATTGTTTCTCTGAAGTTGCCTTTAAATCGCTCTGCCATTATTAATGTATGAGGTATTATTGGTTGGGTTACCCCTGTGCTGTGACATGTGTTTTATATGGTGGGTCTTATCTTTTCTCTCTCCACTGGCTATCTGGCAAACAGGCTACACTCTAGACAGTCTCTTCTGCTGATGTGTGTGTGTCTGGGAGCGGTACTCTTTCTATCCTACGCTTTTCCTTTTGGCAGGGTTAATACCTGCCTGGGGCAGAACAACCTTTATCTTTACCCCTCTCTAACAATACTGCTACAAAGTATGTAGAAAAGATAATGGACCTATATTTTTTTAAATCATATAATCTGTGAGAACTAACATCACCAAAATAAACGCTAAAACAATTTCAAAAACAATAAATGTTGTTATTATGTTTGAGCAAAAGAACACAGCATTAGCAATGGCAAAATGCATAGAATTGCAGGAAATTTGCTGTATCTCAGCTCCAAGGCAGAATATGTAGAATGATTAGCAGGAAATCAGCTTTAAAACTGCAACATTTTCTCTCCACTCAATGGCAAAATGTGCAGAATTTCAGGGAATTCACTTTAAAACAGCAAAAATGTCTCAGCACCATGGAGAAGTTGTAAGCACATTTTTTTATCCAGAAAAAACCTGTTATCTAAATTTGGATATCCTAAGATTGGCAGGGTCATGTTCATTCAGTAGATTCCAAATAGGAGCAAGAGTTGTTTTAAATGGAAGCTGTGCGACCTGAGCTTCTTTAATAGGAATACTCATCTACAGATTTATATTATATTTACAATATTTCTGTCCTACACTATTCTCTCACACACAGACACCCTTTGATAATGACACTGAAGGGGAACAGGCTTAATCAATACCAAACAAAATCAATAAAACAGAAAACAGAAGAGGAAGTGCACTTAGAGAGACTGTCCGAGGGGAGGGGCAAGATACGTTCTCTAGAAGGAGAGGGGGAAATGAGTGGCTGGGCGAGGCACAGTCAGTACACATTGTGTCACAAAAGCGCTCTCAGCACTATCTATCTGAGTCACACAAAGGAGAGATGAAGGACAGACCGATATGTTTAGAGTGGAGATAGGGAGGACTGGACAGAAAGGGTGGGGAGGGAGAGATCACTTAGGGCAAGATGGGTGACTCGGAGAAGATGACCAAGCCAGGAAAGACGGTTGATTGTCAAAGACTCCAGCCAACCAAGTAATAGACTTCTCTCTGCTACGGCATGGAATGCGGTACCGGAGCGCCAAGTCTGGGACCAAAAGGCTCCTTAACAGTTTCTACCCCAAGCCATAAGACTGCTGAACAGTTAATCAAATGGCTACCCAGCCTATTTGCATTGACCCCCTTTTTTTTATGATAATTTTTTGCACTGACTCTCTTGCACAGGCTCGATGTACACTCACTGGACTCTAACCACACACTCTCACATACTACACTGACACTCCAACACACACACATATTGATGCCACACACACACACGCTAGAGCTACTCTCTGCTTATTATCTATGCATAGTCACTTTACCCCTACCTACATGTACATATTACCTCAACTACCTCGTACCCCTGCACATTGACTCGGTACCGGTACCCATTGTATATAGCCTCATTATAGTTATTTTATTGTGTTACTATTTTCCTTTAGTTTATTTAGCAAAACATTTTTTACTCTGCATTGTTGGTTAAGGGCTAGTAAGTAAGCATTTCACGGTAAGGTCTACACCTGTTGTATTTGGCTCATGTGAGAAATAAAAACTGATTTGATTAAAAGAGACAGAACAAACCAGAGTAATTGCCATCTACAGCCAGAGCAAAGACACAATAGACATGTATTTTACATCTGTGTGTGCATTGAGTGAGGGTGTGTTTTTGTTTTACCATGCCCACCTGCCCTCGCTGTACTGGGTCCCGCCGAGGAAGCCATATTTGTCAGTGCGTCTGACAGCCAGGCCGTTGATCTCGGAGTCGGACCCGATAGAGCTTCCATCCTCCCCCAGGCCAGACAGAGACTCCAGGGTCCCTGACATCATGCTGGCTGACTCCAGGTAGCTGAGGGTGTCTGGAGCTGGGGCTCTGGGGTAGGGCAGGGAGAGGGAGACAGGCTCCTGGATCACTGGAGGGCTGGGGTGCCCTGCTCTGGAGGGGGTGTTGGGTAGTTCTGCCCTTTTGGGAGATTGGCTGGAGGTCTCCGGTATGGGAGACAGGCTGGGGGTGTCCAGTTTGGGAGGGGGTTGAGGGTTAAGATGAGGGTTTTGGCTTTCTTCTGGTGGCTGAGGATGTTGTGCTTCAGGGGCTGCAGCTGCTGCTGTTTGGGTGGAGTCTGGAGGAGGGGGAGTGTAAGTGGGGGCAGGAGGAGGAGGGGGAGTGTCCACTATAGACTGAGAATAATCAGTAGCAGGATTAGTGTTCACAGTGACATGAACACTGGGGTAGAGATTAGGGGGGAGATTAAGATCAGAGAAGTGGCTGGTAGTCTGCTGTGTTACCCCCTGTACCTCTTGCTCACTGTGGGCCTGTATTGGGCCCTCTGAGGGGGCATTTAACAGCTCCTTGCCCCCTGGGTTACTCACTTCCTGCTTTACAGCCAACACTGGGCTGGCCCCTGCCGCCATGTCTGTCTCCTTCATTCCCTCACTCTGCCGCAATGCTACATCTACAGGTGGGATGGCAGGAGTATCTAGGGCTACTACAGGTAAGGGGGCAGGACTGTCTGAAGTAACTTCAGGCAGGGGAGCAGGGCTCTCTGGGGGTATTAGAGGTGGGGGCACTGGAGTCTCTGGAGTTAACGCTGATGAGACGCGTTTGGGGGGACACGGGGGAGGTCCTCTCCCCCCTCTCTTGGGAGACGGGTGAGAAGGGAGCGTCTCTCCTGGTACAGTTAATGTCAGAGAAGCTTTGTCACCGTACAGAGAGGACTTCGGGATTGGGTTCTCCTTAGGGGGCTCTGGGGCGGTGCTGCTGGGAGGAGGGGGGGCAGTAGAGAGTATGGGGAAGGAGGGGGCAGCATGTGTGTCACCTATAGCTGGAGGTGATGGGATTAGGGCGGAGATTTCAGCCATGGCTCCTCCTTATTTACTCCTTGACAGATGGAAAGAGAGAAGACAAAGGTTTTATGAGAAACCACAAAGTTATCCACAGAACTCATATTCATGATCACATGGATGGCTGTTAAATTGAGAAACAACCTCTCCACATTTACATAGTGTATTAGAGTAAATTATCATGGACTGATGATAATAAATAATATTGAGACCATCAATCCCAGCCCCACCCTTTTCAGACAAGTTTTTCACAACAACAACAAAAAGTTATTGCTGCCACATAATTTTTAATGAAGAAGTTGGCTGTATATTTTGAAATCATGGACATTCTTTGAGAGATAGGCTAATGCCCAAAGCTTTATTGGCTAATATACTGGGGGAATTGTAGTTTTGAACAGTGGGGAAGATTCTAATAACTGACCATGAAAACCAGCTAAAAATTTTACAAACAGTTCCCTATATCTGAAGCAGGACATTGGCCAATCATTACACACCTACCTCCTACTCTATGTCTTCTTTATGATATTTAGTTAATGGAGATGGATTAGGATTTTTCGAATTATTGCCCATTGGGGTATTTTCAACAAGCACTATCTCCACAATACAGTACAAATACAGTTGTAAGTATAATGATGCATGTCTATCTGAGGTTTGACTTAATGTTTTTGAATATGATGATTTGACCTGTGTTATTTACTCCACCCAAACCCACTGTCCATTTCTGCCCAATATCTATCCAGTGTCATCGAACACTGAAAATCCACTAACAATCTACAGAGCTAGATGTTGACAATGACATGCCTACAATTCAAATACATTGAACACATTCAGTCAAAAGTGCCTGGCCCCAACGATCAACTCAGGTGTGGCCACATAAACACTATCAAGTGCATACACAAGTCAGCCAAAATTACATTCGCTAGCAACCACCGATACAGTACCTTATTTCTTGTACCAAGATTTCGGACAACATTATAGTTATATTTCGCTAATCTAACGTTAAGCAGGTTGGTTTACTAACTCGCGTTAGCCAACACGCTAACTACCTAGCTAGCTACCTAAAAACGAACGATTGTGTTTTCATATCCTCTCGAGGCCTCATTCAAAGCCACACAACTTCACGATTCAACACACAGGAAAATTATATAGTTGCCTAACAGGCATCATAGTTTGCTAGTTAACTAATGGTCCACTCCCCTCCCTGTCGTCGGGGCCCTGCCTGACCATGGGTCCACGGCCTTGCCCATCCGCTTCCCTCGCTATAAACTCGCTCAGTGTAAACTCACCCACGGCCCGCGTGTCTACGTGATCCGTCCGCCTGGACGCCCATGGGGTTTGTCCGCGGGCCCCCCACAGCTCCGGTCCCCCAAGCTCCTCCGTTCAATGAAAACACGACAATGAGAAGCTGGACAGTGCTGGCAACAAAAGGAAAATAGATAACGGCTGAGCAGGTTAGGAGGCGCAATGTCCCCCAAAACTAGCTAGCTAACGTTAGTTAGCCTAGCTTGCTGGCTAATGATGTTAGGCGGGTGTTGTTAGCCTGTCTGGCTTACTCTATGACATAACTGCAGCGAGTTTAAATCTTACACAATTATATCATTTTACGACCAAATGGTCTTCCTTTCTCCAAAACTGTCCTTTAAAATCAGTTTGGTCGTGTTGCTGGTACACATTTAGCACCAGTCGTCTGCATTTCCTACTGCTGACAGCCACGTGCGCGCTCCTGTTAGTGCGATCGGGCACTCACACGCATAGGCATAATCGGGACCCTCCCTCAACACTAGTGCAGAACAAGGCACAGAAAATAATAATATCAGGTTAAACTAGAACTAAGTACATAGTATTTGTCCCAAATAATCTTACATTTTCAAACATGTTGTTGAATCTGTACATGCACCATTTGATTGAACTAAACTATCCTCTGTTTTTTCACAGTAACATATACATTTGCCGGATTGTTGCTGTTTCTCAGTACTCTGCTTCCCTCTGCTGTTGGTATAAGGCTATTACTTTTTAGAATTATACCTACATGTCTAAGATTTAACAGTAGGTGGCATAAGACTTTAAGACCAGTATAAGACCAGTAGGTGGCATAAGACATTAACACATTGTAAAACAAACTGAGTGTTGCCACAATTGACAGACTTTTCAATTCCAATCATTACTATGAACATAATCGATGATATATGATACATCACTCTACAAATACATTGTCGTAATGTATTATCCTGTAATATCCTATGTTTCGCCGAGTCGTGGCTGAACAAGGACATGGCAGGTAGTTTAGTGGTTAAGAGCGTTGTGCCAGTAACCGAAAGGTCGCTGGTTCTAATCCCCGAGCCGACTAGGTGAAAAATCTGTCGATGTGCCCTTGAGCAAGGCACTTAACCCTAATTGCTCCTGTAAGTCGTTCTGGATAAGATCGTCTGCTAAATGACTCAAATGTAATGTAAATATACAGTTGGAAGTTTACATACTAAATGACTAAAACAAACAAACAAACCTTAGCCAAATACATTTAAACTCAGTTTTTCACAATTCCTGACATTTAATCCTAGTAAAAATTCCCAGTTTTAGGTCAGTTAGGATCACCACTTTATTTTAAGAATGTGAAATGTCAGAATAATAGTAGAGAGAATGATTTATTTCAGCTTTTATTTCTTTCATCACATTCCCAGTGGGCCAGAAGTTTACATACACTCAATTAGTATTTGGTAGCGTTGCCTTTAAATTGTTTAACTTGGGTCAAACGTTTTGGGTAGCCTTCCACAAGCTTCCCGCAATAAGTTGGGTGAATTTTGGCCCATTCCTCCTGACAGAGCTGGTGTAGCTGAGTCAGGTTTGTAGGCCTCCTTGCTCGCACACGCTTTTTCAGTTCTGCCCACAAATGTTCTATTGGATTGAGGTCAGGGCTTTGTGATGGCCACTCCAATACCTTGACTTTGTTGTCCTTACGCCATTTTGCCACAACTTTGGAAGTATGCTTGGGGTCATTGTCCATTTGGAAGACCCATTTGCGACCAAACTTTAACTTCCTGACTGATGTCTTGAGATGTTGCTTCAATATATCCACATAATTTTCCTTCCTCATGATGTCATCTATTTTGTGAAGTGCACCAGTCCCTCCTGCAGCAAAGCACCCCCACAGCATGATGCTGCCACCCCCATGCTTCACGATTGGGATGGTGTTCTTCGGCTTGCAAGAAACCCCTTTTTCCTCCAAACATAACGATGGTCATTATGGCCAAACAGTTCTATGTTTGTTTCATCAGACCAGAGGACATTTCTCCAAAAAGTACGATCTTTGTCCCCGTGTGCAGTTGCAAACCGTAGTCTGGCTTTTTTATGGTGGTTTTGGAGCAGTGGCTTCTTCCTTGCTGAGCGGCCTTTCAGGTTATGTCGATATAGGACTCGTTTTACTGTGGATATAGATACTTTTGTACCTGTTTCCTCCAGCATCTTCACAAGGTCCTTTGCTGTTGTTCTGGGATTGATTTTCACTTTTCGCACCAAAGTATGTTCATCTCTAGGAGACAGAACGCGTCTCCTTCCTGAGCGGTATGACGGCTGCTTGGTCCCATGGTGTTTATACTTGCGTACTATTGTCTCCCAAGGATGAACCAGACTTGTGGAGGTCTACAATTTTTTTCTGAGGTCTTGGCTGATTTCTTTTGATTTTCCCATGATGTCAAGCAAAGAGGCACTGAGATTGAAGGTAGGCCTTGAAATACATCCACAGGTACACCTCCAATTGACTCAAATGATGTCAATTAGCCTATCAGAAGCTTCTAAAGCCATGACATAATTTTGTGGAATTTTCCAAGCTGTTTAAAGGCACAGTCAACATAGTGTATGTAAACTTCTGACCCACTGGAATTGTGATACAGTGAATTATAAGTGAAATAATTTGTCTGTAAACAATTGTTTGAAAAATTACTTGTGTCATGCACAAAGTAGATGTCCTAACCGACTTGCCAAAACTATAGTTTGTTAACAAGACATTTGTGGAGTGGTTGAAAAACAAGTTTTAATGACTCCAACCTAAGTGTATGTAAACTTCCGACCTCAACTGTAAATCTAGCTGCTTTTTCTATACATTTGTTTTCTTCTGCACGACAGAACGGCTGCGTCGGGGAAGCTCAGAGTCTCTTTGTTAACAACTGGTGCGCGATCTCTAACATGAAAGAAGTCTTAAGGTTCTGCTTGCCTGAGTTAGAATACCCCATGATAAACTGTACACCACACTATTTGCCAAGATAGTTTTCATCTATATTTTTCATAGCGGTCTATTTACCACCACAAACCGATGCTGGCACTAAGACCGCACTCAACGAGCTGTATAGGGCCATAAGCAAACAGGAAAATGCTCATCCAGATGCAGCGCTCCTAGTGGCCGGTGATTTTAATGCAGGAAAACTTAAATCAGTTTTATCAAATTTCTACCAGCATGTCACCTGTGCAAATAGAGGCGAAAAAACTCTAGATCACGATACTCCACACATACAGACGCATACAAAGCTCGTCCTCGCCCTCCATTTGACATCTCTGACCATAACTCTATCCTCTTGATTCCTGCTTACAAGCAAAAACTCAAACAGAAAGTACCTGTGACAAGTTCAATATGAAAGTAGTCAGATGAAGCGGATGCTAAACTACAGGACTGTTTCGCTAGCACAAACTAGAATATGTTATTGGATTCATCCGATGGCATTGAGGAGTTTACCAGTCACTGGCTTCATTAATAAGTGTGTCTACGATGTTGTCACCACAATGACTGTACATACATATCCCAACCAGAAGCCATGGATAACAGGAAGCATTCGCACTGAGCTAATGGCTAGAGCTGCCACTTTCAAGGAGCGGGACACTAATCCGGACGCCACACTGACCCTCAACACGGAGACCCCTCAGGGGTGTGTGCTTAGTCCCCTCCAGCACTCCCTATTCACCCATGACTGCGTGGACTCCAACACCATCATTAAGTTTGCAGACGACATGACAGTGGTAGGCCTGATCACCGACGATGATGTGACAGCCTACAGGAAGGAGGTCAGACACCTGGCAGTGTGGTGTCAGGACAACAACCTCTCCCTCAACATCAGCAAGACAAAGGAGCTGATCGTTGACTACAGGAAATGGAGGTCCCAGCACGCCCCCATCCACATCGACAGGGCTGTTGTGGAGCAGGTCGAGAGCTTCAAGTTCCTCAGTGTCCACAACACTAAGGAACTATCATGGTCCACACACATCAACACAGTCGTGAAGAGGGCACGACAATGCCTTTCCCCCTCAGGAGGCTGAAAAGATTTGTCATGGGCCCTCAGATCCTCAAAAAGTTCTACAGCTGCACCATTGAGAGCATCTTGACTGGCTGCATCACTGCTTGGTATGTCAACTGCTTGGCATCCGACCGCAAGGCACTACAAAGGGTAATGCGTACGGCCCAGTACATCACTGGGGTGAGCTCCCTGCCATCCAGGACCTCTATACCAGGCGGTGTCAGAGGACGGCCCTAAAAATTGTCAAAGACTCCAGCCACCCAAGTCATAGACTGTTCTCTCTGCTACCGCACGGTAAGTGGTACCAATGCACCAAGTCTTGACAAACAGGACGCTGAACAGCTTCTACCTCCAAGCTATAAGACAGCTAAATAGTTTGTTAAATAGTTAAAGATGCACTATGCAGAAATCGCTCCCCCATTTCCTGGTTGCTAATATTCTAATAGTTCGCCTAATTTCAGTTTATGTGACAAAACAAGCAAGTATAGTATAGAGAATCATTGTACCATCTAAACCGCTGTGGAATATATTTTCCATACCCCAAAATATTGTATTTTCAGCTGTTTGAAGGTGGTGTACAAAACCGAAAGTAAAAGACTCAAAAACTGAACTTAAAAATGGGAAGCATAGAAATAGTGCACATAGAGTAGATCTACAGCTTCTTAGAATTTGGTTGGGTCGCCCAAAAAGTTACATATTGCAGCTTTAACCAATAGCTATCCGGAATATCTGAATTGAACCTTTTTGCACTAACTCTTTTCACACATCACATACGCTGCTGTTACTGTTTATCTATCCCGTTGCCAAGTCACTTTATCCCTCCCTATATGTACATTTCTACCTCAATTACCTCATACCCCTGCACATCAACTCGGTACTGATACCCTGTGTATGTAGCCAAGTTATTGTTACTCATTGTCTATTTATTCCTTGTGTTATAATTTTTCTATGTTTGTACTATTTCAACAAAAAAAAAATGTGTCTGCGTTGTTGTGAAGAGCCCAACTTAAGTAGTTTTTTGGGGTATCTGTACATTACTTTACTATTTATATTTTTGGCAACTTTTACTTTTATTTCACTACATTCTTAAAGAAAATAATGTACTTTTTACTCCATACATTTTCCCTGACAACCAAAAGTACACAAATGTTTGTAAATGATGTCTGAGTGTTGGAGTGTGCCCCTGGCTATCCGTAAATTTAATAAAAAACACGAAAATTGTGCGGTCTAGTTTGCTAAATATAAGGAATTTGAAATTATTTCTACTTTTACTTTTACTTTTGATACTTAAGTATATTTTAGCAATTCAATTTATTGTCATGGATCCAACCCAGCCAGTTACAACTCTCTGAGTCAAGCTCTACTAGCACAGGTCTTACAGCATGTGTAAATATTTGGAAGATTGCTATGGAGAAACCAATCCAATGGGGGACACCCAGACATGTCATAGAGTAGGATGGAATCCCTCACGGTTTACAAGGGAACTCCCTTCTCTCTCTCTCTCTCTCTCTCTCTCTCTCTCTCTCTCTCTCTCTCTCTCTCTCTCTCTCTCTCTCTCTCTCTCTCTCTCTGCACGATTGAAATTGTATAAAAAAGAGGCTACACCGCTGTTGTGACATAACACATTGTTTTCTTAACGCTACAGCATACAATAATAATAAATAAAATAATATGCCATTTAGCAGACGCTTTTATCCAAAGCGACTTACAGTCATGCGTGCATACATTTTTGTGTATGGGTGGTCCCGGGGATCGAACCCACTACCTTGGCGTTTCAAGCGCCGTGCTCTACCAGCTGAGCTACAGAGGACCACAATGACGTCCCTCTGGCTCTCAACCCTCACAATGTTCGGTTCCACCCCTAGAGCTGGAAGTATTTACTTTGACTCTGGAGTCTGACAAAATATTTCCATAATAACAACATGGTTTCATAGTTCTGCATTGAAAAACAACATCTGTGTAATCTCCATGGTAACTTTAAATTTTTTCCCTGGAGTGACTCACGCTGGCTTATAACTAGGACACACCATTGACACAATGAGGTTAGAGAGACTGTAATGAGTGTTTTTGAATTGAATTTTAAAACTGAATGCAACATTCATTCAATTCATATTCTGAATTCTATGATTAAACTTGTGCATTACAAATTATAAGATATTACATTAAAATGTAATATCTTAATACAAATTCAAAATTATGGCACTGAAATTGCTCCATATCTATTAACCAATCTACCGCCTGGTGGTGTCACCAGGCGAAACTTCCGCCCATGCAAACCTACTGATTGAAGGTCCTGTGTAGATTGTATTTTCAACCAGCAACTATCAGGAAATAACACTGATCACATTTTTTCACACTTTTCAACTGTTAGGTTCATCAGCTGTTGTACACAATGATTTATATATACGCTAAATCAAATCAAATTGTATTTGTCACATACACGTGTTTAGCAGATGTTATAGCGGGTGTAGCGAAATGCTAAATGACTAATAGGGGGTGCTGTGTTGAAGCCACCGTGCCTCCATCTTGGCACACCCTCACCATTGTCAAAAATATTTTGGAAGCTATAGAAATGCATTTATTAATGTCTACATTCGTTTTTGCCACATTTATTTTATTACAGCTGCCCCCGTCAACTGTAAGTGCTGTTATTGTGAAGTGGAAACGTCTAGGAGCAACAATGGCTCAGCCACGAAGTGGTAGGCCACACAAGCTCACAGAGCGGGACCGCCGAGTGCTGAAGCATGTAGTGCGTAAAAATCTTCTGTCCTTGGTTGCAACACTCACTACCGAGTTCCAAACTGCCTCTGGAAGCAACATCAGCACAATAACTGTTTGTTGGGAGCTTCATGAAGTCGGTTTCCATGGCCGAGCAGCCGGACACAAGCCTAAGATTACCATGCACAATGCCAAGCGTCGTCTGGAGTGGTGTAAAGCTCGCCGCCATTGGACTCCAGAGCAGTGGAAACGCGTTCTCTGGAGTGATGAATCACGCTTCACCATCTGGCAGTCTGACAGACAAATCTGAGTTTGGCTGATGCCAGCAGAATGCTACCTGCCCGAATGCATAGTGCCAACGGTAAAGTTTGGAGGACGAATAATGGTCTGGGGCTGTTTTTCATGCTTTGGGTTAGGCCCCTAAGTTCCAGTGAAGGGAAATCTTAACTCTACAGCATACAATGACATTCTAGATGATTTTGTGCTTCCAACTTTGTGGCACACAGAAATGGTTTGTCGAGATCGGTGTGGAAGAACTTGACTGTCCTGCACAGAGCCCTGACCTCCACCCCATCGAACACCATTTGGGATGAATTGGAACGCCGACTCCGAGCCAGGCCTAATCGCCCTACATCAGTGCCTGACCTTACTAATGCTCTTGTGGCTGAATGGAAGCAAGTCCCCACAGCAATGTTCCAACATCTAGTGGAAAGCTTTCCCTAGAAGAGTGGATGCTGTTATTGCAGCAAAGTGGAGACCAACTCCATTTTAATGCCTATGATTTTGGAATGAAATGTTCGACGAGCAGGTGTCCACATACCTTTGGCCATGTAGTGTATATATAAAAACATTTTCCTTAAAGTTGAATTTTTTTTAGATGACTAATGTTACTGTCTCCATTACAAAAAAATACTAAAATACATGTAATTTGGTCCTTGAAACAACATGGTTTCATTGCATTACAAACCAACATCTGTGTAATCTCCATGGTAACTTTGTTTTTTTTCTCTACAATGACTCACTGCTATGGAGAAACCAATCCAATGGGGGACACCCAGACATGTCATAGAGTAGGATGGAATCCCTCACGGTTTACAAGGGAACTCCCTTCTCTTTCTTTCTCTTTCTCTCTCTCTCTCTCTCTCTCTCTCTCTCTCTCTCTCTCTCTCTCTCTCTCTCTCTCTCTCTCTCTCTCTCTCTCTCTCTCTCTCTCTCTCTCTCTCTCTCTCTCTCTCTGCACGATTGAAATTGTATAAAAAAGAGGCTACACCACTGTTGTGACATAACACATTGTTTTCTTAACGCTACAGCATACAATGACGTCCCTCTGGCTCTCAACCCTCACAATGTTCGGTTCCACCCCTAGAGCTGGAAGTATTTACTTTGACTCTGGAGTCTGACAAAATATTTCCATAATAACAACATGGTTTCATGGTTCTGCATTGAAAAACAACATCTGTGTAATCTCCATGGTAACTTAAAATTTTTTCCTTGGAGTGACTCACTCTGGCTTGTAACTAGGACACACCATTGACATAATGAGGTTAGAGAGAATAGTCCCAGTCTGTAGTCACGTAATAATGAGGAAATCCTCTTGACCACGCCCACAAATTGGGGTAACCGATTTTTTGTTATACAGAAATAACAAAAAATGCTGAAAAGCTGCTATGTTGTTCAATGTACATATAACCATGCTCCCACATTGGGAAATAGAGCCTGCTAGAAGAGCCCTGTGCTGTAGCTTCAAACTATTTGGCGTGGGAGAGTGGGAAATGTGGGGACCCGGTGTCCAAGTAGACTACACGTAGCTATGTTGGTGGAAAACATTTAATCACATATAAGACATTTAACTTATTAACACTGAACAAAAAATATAAACGCAACAGGTAAAGTGTTCGTCCCATGTTTCATAAGCTGAAATAAAAGATCCCAGAAAAGCTTATTTCTCTCAAATGTTGTGCATACATTTGTTTACATCCCTGTTAATGAGCATTTCTCCTTTGCCAAGATAATCCATCCACCTGACAGGTGTGGCATATCAAGACGCTGATTAAACAGCATGATCATTACACAGGTGCACCTTGTGCTGGGGACAATAAAAGGCCACTCTAAAATGTGCAGTTTTTTCACATAACACAATGTCACAGATGTCTCAAGTTTTGAGGGAGCGTGCAATTGGCATGCTGACAACAGGAATGTCCACCAGAGCTGTTGCCAGATAATTTAATGTTAATTTCTCTGCCATAAACCACCTCCAACGTTGTTTTAGAGAATTTGTCAGCACATCCAACTGGCCTCACAACCGCAGACCACGTGTATGGGGTCGTGTGGGCGAGCGGTTTGCTGATGTCAAGGTTGTGAACAGAGTGCTCCATGGTGGCGGTGGGATTATGGTATGGGCAGGCATAATCTACAGACAACGAACCCAATTGCATTTTATCGATGGCAATTTGAATGCACAGAGATACCGTGACGAGATCCTGAGGCCCATTGTTGTGCCATTCATCCGCCGCAATCACCTCATGTTTCAGCATGTCCCATGTCATGGCCCCATGTCTGTACACACTTCCCGGAAGCTGAAAATGTCTCAGTTCTTCCATGGCCTGTTTACTCACCAGACATGTCACCCATTGAGCATGTTGGGGATAATCTTGATCGACATGCACGACAGCGTGTTCCAGTTCCCGCCAATATCCAGAAACTTCGCACAGCCATTGAAGAGGAGTTGGACAACATTCCACAGGCCACAATCAACAGCTTGATCAACTCTATGCGAAGGAGATGTGTGGTGCTGCATGAGCCAAATGGTGGTCACACCAGATACTGACTGGTTTTCTGATCCACACCCCTACCTTTTTTGTTAAGGTATCTATGACCAACAGATGCATATCTGTATTCCCAGTCATGTGAAATCCATAGACTGATTTCCTTACATGAACTGTTACTCAGTAAAATCGTTGAATTTTTTGCATATTTCGTTTATATTTTTGTTCATAGTATAGTCTGTTTGTAACTCCACTGATTACTTGTAGCTGTATAGTCCATTTGTTTGTGTTGTTGGTCTTGGCTAGCAAGCTGGCACTCACTCAAGTGGCTGCTAGCACCGTCATGAAAAGGGGCATGAGGGATTCCCTACAATATTACGTATTTCTAAATAGAGAGAACGCTTGGGAGCAGGCAATGTTGAAAAGTAATCTTTAGACTTTGTACTTTTCTTAAATGTAGTTTTGTAATTGACTAAAACAAGCAGAAAACAAAAAAATTGCATTTGTTTTCCCCACAGGCGGCAGGGGCGCTACGTTCTAATACCGACAGGGACTATGTAAAGGAAGTGTAATGAGTAATGTGTTCCATATGTTTCTCGATTTAGTTTCTCTTGCAGTTTCCAAGGTCACCATAGTCACCATGTGTTTCTGGATCTAGGCCGTTTTCAGGAAAGACCTTGTGTTGTGTCTTTGACAGTATCATATTTACCTAAAAAAAAAAAAAAAACTTTGTATGAATTAAAATACTTTTATTTGGAATTAAACAAATACAATACAATATTCATTTCAATACAGAAAGAGTATTGTTTCCAAGTCCCGGGAGGCTGCAGGGGGAGGATGGCTCATAAATGGCTGGAATGGCACTAATGGAATGGCATCGAACACATGGAAACCATGTGTTTGATGTATTTGATACCATTCCACCAATTCCGCTTCAGTCCTTACCACGAGCCCGTCTTCCCCTTTGATCCAAGTATGTCTATTGTTTTAAAGGGGACTGAACTTCCTGATTGAGTCCTGGTTTCAATTCTCCTCATTAGGAAATGCAACTGGGTGTCTCGTGTATGTTCGAACGTGGGAAGCATTTGTACTTTCATGCTGGCAAAACAGTACACAGTCACTCAACCGTTTAGATAACTTGAAACAGTCGAACAAGGTCTTGTGTCTAGAAGAAGCCTAGACTAGCTAGCAAGCTAGCCAACTTCTTTCGCCAATTAGCATCAGCCGGCTGGTGTGCCACCGTGGCAAAATTGGTTTGACTTTGGATAGCCTATATCTGGGGCTGGTTAGGGACAGTCAATAAATTACACATGGTAAATGGGACAATATTTTCATGTAACACATCTTTTATAGTTGTCTCATGAAATGCTTTCAATATTTGTATATTCATTTCTTCAATTTATAGTTGGTTTGAGACATAGGCCACTTTCTACCAGAATAGTTGTTTATTGCCTTCAGTTGCTCTTTAAGTTATGCTACTTCTCAAAATGAGAATATCGTCAATAGGTATGGAATATATAATTAAACTTTTCTCTGTCTGAAGTTAAAAATCTAATTGCACTGGCAAATGTTTTTTTTAAATGAATTTGAAAATATTGTTTATTTATTGGCAGTGGATTCAGATTATAAAATCACCTTAGTAGTAATGTATAGCAGGTGATTCATAAAACTCTACAACCACATAGAACATATTCAGACATTTATAATTACAACAATATTCTCTGTGTGCATTAATGCATGTTTAATACTTATTTTCTGTACCAGCACTCTTCTCAACAAAAACAGATCAAGTCTATGTAGTGATGATGTTTTATGAAAAATGTATTGCATTTTAATGTATGTATGTATTGCGAAATATGTACAGCAATGTTTTGCACTGTGTATTGCTGAAGATAGACTCAAAATAATTAATGAGCAGCTTTCCCATATCACATACCTATGCCCTTTTATGACTACAATCACATATCTACACCTTTTTTAAGAAGATGGATATTGCAATGTCCGATGAAGCCCCAAACTATTTATATTGAATGTCCAATGCATAATCTCTTATTAAGGGCTGGGAAGGGTCTCATGTGATGGATAAGTGACCCATTTCAGTGTGGAACATGCCTTTTCATCATTTTGCCTGAGGAGCTACAGGCTAGCCACAAGTAGTGACAGGTAGGAGGACATAACTCAGCTGGAATAACAACATTTTTGAAGAACAAGTGCAGGAGGTCATGGTTCAGGGTTTAAGAGTTCAGGGGTCAAGAGTTCGTTTGCATACATGTAATGATAATACTGCTTATGATGGAGCAAACCTAGTGAGAATATAAATCAGAGAAAGTCCTCTCACTCCTCCATCCATTCCAGGTTATGATGTGTGGTGCATTGGTTCAGCCCAGACCAGGTTCCGCCCAGCAGATCAGCCCAGATCAGGATTCCTTGGGGCCTGCGAAGGGAAATGTGTCCACCCATCTCTGTGTGCGGGCCTTGCACTGGTCCCAGTCATAGAGGGGGCGGTACTGGAAGTGGCGCTGGGCCTTGTCTGAACCCACTGTGAAGGAGGTGCTGGCCACGGCGAGTGTGTAGCGGTTGAGTAATGGTGTGTAGCTGCACACAGGTTTCAGCACCCAGCGGAGCAGGTCATTCAGGCAGGCCACGACCCACAGCACCAACAGCGGCACACGAACCTGGCGGAAGTTGAACCCAGACAGGAACTGCATGTTGAAATCCTCATAACTCTTGTAGGGTGAGTCGTCATAGCAGAAGTAAACCTCCCCTCCAAGCCTTTGGGGGCGCTCTCTCAGGGAGCGAGCAGCCAACAGATGCATCCAAGCCACGTTGCCTGAACAAAAAAGGAGAATTATGCTGAGAACATGCATACCACTAGTTAAGGTGCCATCTTGGTACATAACCAACTGCCCAGTAGAAAATCAGCTAACAAGATGACTCATGATTTCTCTTTAAAGATCTTGTAGGTGTGGCTAGGGATCAGCACGGGTTTCAGGACTCACCTGCATAGACACGACCATGTTCCGTGTCCTGTGGGACGCCTCGAATGATCCAGCCCCCTGTCCTCACACCAATCTGATAGAAGTCCCTCATCAGCTGGTGCTGCTCACCATAGATCCCTGTGGGACGGAGGGAGCATGTGTACAAGCAGGCCCCTCCATTCACCTGGCCAGAGAAAGGAGAGGAACGATGTGGTAACAGAACATTAGAAACTGATGGGAGCGGACGGGAAAGGAAAACAGTGTTGAAACCCAGAATCCCAAATATGCTCAACATGTCAACAGAAGGGTGGAGTAGACTAACACACGAGGTCACAAGGGAACACTTAAACCGTTTTTTTGTGCGGAGTAACTGCACAAATATGCCAATTGGCCAACAAATTCTTACATGCAACATCAGCTCCAAAACATTTTTTTCATGGATTACTATAGTACAGTGCCTTGCAAAATTATTCATCCCCCTTGGCGTTTTTCCTATTTTGTTGCATTACAACCTGTAATTTAAGTGGAGTTTTATTTAGATTTCATGTAATGGACATACACAAAACAGTCCAAATTGGTGAAGTGAAATGAAAAAAATGTATAACGGAAAAGTGGTGTGTGCATATGTACTCACCCCCTTTGCTATGAAGCCCCTAAATAAGATCTGGTGCAACCAATTACCTTCAGAAGTAATATAATTAGTTAAATAAAGTCCACCTGTGTGCAATCTAAGTGTCACATGATCTCAGTATATATATATATATACACCTGTTCTGAAAGGCCCCAGAGTCTGCAACACCACTAAGCAAGGGGCACCACCAAGCAAGCGGCACCATGAAGACCAAGTAGCTCTCCAAACAGGTCAGGGATAAAGTTGTGGAGAAGTACAGATCAGGGTTGGGTTAAAAAAAATATCAGAAACTTTGAACATCCCACGGAGCACCATTAAATCCATTATTAAAAAATTGAAAGAATATGGCACCACACCAAACCTGCCAAGAGAGGGCCGCCCACCAAAACTCACGGACCAGGCAAGGAGGGCATTAATCAGAGGCAACAAAGATACCAAAGATAACCCTAAAGGAGCTGCAAAGCTCCACAGCGGAGATTGGAGTATCTGTCCATAGGACCACTTTAAGCTGTACACTCCACAGAGCTGGGCTTTATGGAAGAGTGGCCAGAAAAAAGCCATTGCTTAAAGAAAAAACATAATCAAACACGTTTGGTGTTCGCCAAAAGGCATGTGGGAGACTCCCCAAACATATGGAAGAAGGTACTCTGGTCAGATGAGACTAAAATTGAGCTTTTTGGCCATCAAGGAAAACGCTATGTCTGGCGAAAACCCAACACCTCTCATCACCCCGAGAACACCATCCCCACAGTGAAGCATGGTGGTGGCAGCATCATGCTGTGGGGATGTTTTTCATCGTCAGGGACTGGGAAACTGGTCAGAATTGAAGGCATGATGTATGGCGCTAAATACAGGGAAATTCTTGAGGGAAACCTGTTTCAGTCTTCCAGAGATTTGAGACTGGGACGGAGGTTCACCTTCCAGCAGGACAATGACCCTAAGCATACTGCTAAAGCAACACTCAAGTGGTTTAAGGGGAAACATTTAAATGTCTTGGAATGGCCTAGTCAAAACCCAGACCTCAATCCAATTGAGAGTCTGTGGTATGACTTAAAGATTGCTGTACACCAGCGGAACTCATCCAACTTGAAGGAGCTGGAGCAGTTTTGCCTTGAAGAATGGGCAAAAATCCCTGTGGCTAGATGTGCCAAGCTTATAGAGACATACCCCAAGAGACTTGCAGCTGTAATTGCTGCAAAAGGTGGCTCTACAAAGTATTGACTTTGGGGGGGGTGAATAGTTATGCACGCTCAAGTTCTGTTTTTTTGTCTTATTTCACAAGAAAAAATATTTTGCATCTTCAAAGTGGTAGGCATGTTGTGTAAATCAAATGATACAAACCCCCCCAAAAACAATTTTAATTCCAGGTTGTAAGGCAGCAAAATGTAAAAAATGCCAAGGGGGGGGGGGGTGAATACTTTCACAGGCCACTGTATATTTGTGTTCTGTGGTACCTATTTGAGCAGTTCAGTCAAATAGAGAGAAAATAAGTATCTGAATAAAGGGATTCCCTATCTGAATCAGTCTATTAATGATGGTACCATTAAAGGTACCATGAGTTGGTCTGTGTGTGTGTGTTATTACCGCATCTTTGTATGAGGTGTGATGTGTTAATACAAGTACCTTATTGCCGTTGGCCTCCAGCACCAGTTTCTCTGCCTTGGCCTTGCTCCTGGGGTAGGGCATCTCATGATAAACATTGTACACCGTGTCTTCATCACCTCTGTGCATGAAAGAGAGGAGGGGGGGGGGGGGGGGGGGAAACATTGGCAGTTTTCATGGTGTTGTTTCTGTGAATATTTTAGCAAAGCCAGTCATGCCGGCAAAGACTGGCAGACATTGTTCCAGGTACTGTGAGTGCTTTAGGTGATGTGAAAAGGAAGAGAATGCCAAACACATATGCAAACCCACAGTGTTTTTGTGTGTGTGCGCATCTGTCGGTCTCTGTCAGCATCTGGAAAATATGTTCAAGTTATCAACGCGTGACAGCTGGCAGGACGATTTCAGGCTTGGCTGGTGATCAACTATTTCCCTCATCCCCCCCCTCTCTTTCACTCTAATTCCTTGGTATGACTTGTGTTTTTAACTGCATCTGAAATGTTATGACTACACAAAAACATCAAAGCCTCCCAGCACCTGCCAACCTAAAGCAGGTATAACCAGACAGTGCTTTAATAGAAACGTGTTTCTCTAACTCCCTTCCAGTCCACTTATTACTAAGGTGTTGTGTACCTGAGCCTATTACCTAACACAGGGCTCTACCTGTTATTATGATTGAGTTACTGTTGCCACACAGTTTTTCTGACGTCATCACACAGCATTGCAAAGTACATTGGCCTGGCTATGTTCATACTGAACTGGCAATGTGCAGCTTCAATTCAATGGTGCAGATGAATTCTATCCTGTGATGTTCATCATAGCTACTACTGACTGTCATCATCTTAATCACCTACCCACTTATCTTCTTATAGGGACCATATGTGATACGTACATTCCTAAACACAGACAGAGGGCAAGTTCAAATACCAGACCTATAATAACACACAATGACATACACTGAGTTTACCAAACATTAGGAACACCTTCCTAATATTGAGTTGCACCCCCTTTTGCCCTCCGAACAGCCTTAATTCGTCGGGGCATGGACTCTACAAGGTGTTGAAAGCGTGTTGAAGAGACAAAATCCCTCCTGAGATGTGTGCAAATCTGGTGGCCAACTACAAGAAACGTCTGACCTCTGTGATTGCCAACAAGGGTTTTGCCACCAAGTACTAAGTCATGTTTTGTAGAGGGGTCAAATACTTATTTCCCTCATTAAAATGCAAATCAATTTATAACATTTTTGACATGCGTTTTTCTGGATTTTGTTGTTGTTATTCTGTCTCTCACTGTTCAAATAAACCTACCATTCAAATTATAGACTGATCATTTCTTTGTCAGTGGGCAAACGTACAAAATCAGCAGGGGATCAAATACTTTTTCCCCCTCACTGTATCTACCTCTTTATGTATCTCTCCTCGCAGTACATTTCTCTCGATGGAGAATTATGGAGGAATAGAGACATATGAGTTCATAGAGAAATCAGAAAATAATAAACAGTCACATGCCTGATATAATACAGATAAGGGAAATCTCTACCATATGGGCTAGACAAAGACAGATGGAGGAGAGGTAGCGATTTAGTGGAAAGAGGAAAAATATGCAGATGAAAGCCTAAGGAGAAACCGATAAATTAAATAAAACTCTACCTGATAAAGGGGTCTCCTTTCACATTGGGGCCGACCACCTCCATGCTGCTGGTGTAGACCAGATACTGGATACCATTCTCCACACAGGCATTGATCACATTCACAGTTCCTGTTAGAGAAACGGAGAGAGGAAGAGAAAAATATTGAGAAACATTCTAGAGGACAATAACTAGAGATTATCATTGATTTGATTGCAGAAAGAAAGGGCCAGGGTGTGATGCGGTCAACAGGAAGTGCGTGCAGAACATCTGGTCAGAGATGTTGGCAGACGATGAACTAGCCCTGGATGATAAATGTGTTTTCTCAGAGCTCAACACAAACATCCTAGAAGGTTTTGAAACATTACATCTGATATACAGTAATTACACTAACTCATACAAACGGCTATACCTGTGAGGAAAATGTTTGTCACAGTTTCCAAGAGACGAAGAGCAGAACTATGGGACAGATGCCCAGATCTGGGACAGTGAGACACCACACCCACCAGACGGGGAACACATAGAATAACCACAAACTGGAAACAAAGTGTCAGTGTAGTTAGTTTAATAGAAACCAGATGACTTGCAGTGGATCACTGGGAGAGCAGCTGATTCGCTTCAGTAATGTGAGTTTGTTGGTAATTCAGTTGCATGAAAACCACCTGACAGGCTGGCACTAACGTTATCGTGAGATGTAAAACCTTTTGAGATGAGTTTGAAATGGCTGTAAAAGACTCATGGCAAGCGCACACACACACACACAATAACTAAACAGGCCCTCTCATGGAGACTCACACACACATTTACCCACTACATACACAAATAAGGTCATTATTTCTCTATGTTTATGTTTGCTCACTATAAAACCATTGTTGTAGTTGACACCCGTTAACAGACTCAAGTGGCACTATTATTGTCAGGATGTTCAGAGGAAAACACCAGGCACTATAGGAAGGGAGAGGCGACAGGCATACAGGAAAAACGTGGGTTATGCCATGAATCACTCAAACTCATAGCCTATAATTCTCTGGGCAGGGTTAACTTTAGGGAACACTATTTAATGGGTTTTGGAACAGAGCTTTATTGAGAGTACTATTTCTCCATAACGTTGCTGCTGTTGTATTCATTTGCAGTCAAGACAACCCATCCATCCTTTGTTTGTCTCCTTCTCTCATCAATTATCTCCAAGGCAACCTCTTCTTTCCCTTTTCCTTTCCTTCTTCTCTACATATTTTCCATTCCCTTCTTCGTAAATCCTCCTGTGGCTTAAGGCTTCCACACATCGCACCAAGTGTTGATCTAGTGTTTGTCTGCCCACCGTTCAGCGCGCTGTGTTTTAGGGACCACCCGCTGCAGACGTCTGACTGCCAAACATTTTTATGCGATTCTACATGTAAAATTGGCGCGCACTCGGTACGCAAATTACATTCAGAGGTGCTAAGTACTTTGGGCCAGTGAACGTTATTGCTGTGTCTGAACACTTACCTTGAACATTCACAGCCTGGATGACTGTCTCAGGGACTCTGTGCCAGACATCCACCAGGCTGGCCGTGTGGATGACCAGGTCTGCCCCCTTGGACACCTCCAGGACACTGGAGTAATCTGTAATGTCCCCCTGCGTCACCACCACCTTTACCCGCTCTGAGGGTGGAGAGAAGGGGGAAGAGAGGGAGAATAGATGTTAGGCATAGTGTAAAATAGATAGTTTTCACTGGAATGAGATATCTATAACCTGATCTACATTGCACAATAATACAATTGATCCTAGATTGAGATTGGACAACAAGACATGGACATCATGTACAGAATAATCAAACATATTCTAGTTAGAATATCTAGGTACATATGTTGTGTTTGGGGAGGAACCAAGCCTTTCTAAGCATGTTTCCATGGCTATATTAATTATTATTTGACTTTGAGTGTTAATTTGTTTCCTCTAAATCGGATCCTACATTGCCTAGCAACCTAACAAGAGCTGGGTCCACTGAGGAACTATTTCTCTCTGTCTCTGGAAAAAAATGTAATCTGATGTTGCTACAAATACCCAATCACCCCATCACAATTAAACGTATTTTCATACAAGTTCTTTATGTTTATTGTAATACCGGTAGGTGGGTCACAACAAATTCTCACAACACGTTCTTCACAAATGTGTCTTTTGAGAGCAATTGTCTGTTTGTTCTGTCTTTCATTCTTGGAATGATAAGATGGAAAAGAAGCTGCCCCTATTCTCAATGTGCTGTCCCTGGCTTGGCTTATCTAGATCATGGCCTTGAAATATATCTGATGACCGTGAAGCCAGGATGGGGCTGGAGTCCAAGTAACCACAGGAATGGTCCCGACTCTTAAAAAACACACTCTTGCCTTGAAGTCACACTACAGCAGCTCTCTCTTTTAGCTCTGCCTCAGTGGCTTGGTTGTGTAGCACACACTTTGATGATTTCCATTGAACCAAACTAAAGCTAGGGTTTATAATTACAGCAACTGTAAATGACGTAATTACAGGAAGTGAACGCTTCAGTCAACCTCGTTCTCTGAAGTTCACAAGCCCCTCTCTTACTAGGCTACTGTAACTAAATTAGATTATTATTTATTTTTGTACCTTTATTTAACTAGGAAAGTCAGTTAAGAACAAATTCTTATTTACAATGACGGCCTACCCCGGCCAAACCCGGACGACGCTGGGCCAATTGTGCGCCGCCCTATGGGACTCCCAACCACGGCCGGATTGTGATAAAGCCTGGAATCGAACCAGGGTCTGTGGTGACGCCTCTAGCACTGAGATGCAGTGCCTTAGACCGTTGCGCCACTCGGGAGCCGCAGCGGTTCCCACGCTACGCAACATATACACCAATAACAAAGTTAAATTCATGGTTTGTTTTGTTTATCGTTTTAATCACTCATACACCTTCTGTGAAAACATTTCTATGCTTCATATCTAAAGAGAACCTACAGCATGCAAATACTTTAGAAACATTCCAAGCAAAGGCTCAATGTTAAGTTGCAAATCTCATTCAATCACAACATCTTGTTGATCTTTTCACTGTTACAGTGAGATTAGAACTAGACTATGAGCTCTGATTACATAAAGTGTACTATAGGTCTCCCCCTGGCTGGGCTATATGAATACTACCAGCCACCAGGCTTTGTGCATGCCTTGGAATAGCCTACGTCCCTCAAACTCAAGTCTGGACCTCAAAGCCAGCTCCACTGCGTTTTGTCATTGTTCCCCTCTAATCAGGGACTGATTTAGACCTGGGACAACAGGTGGGTACAATTATTAATCAGGTTGAGCAGAAAACCAGCAGGCTCCAGACCTTGTAGGGTGAGAGGTGAATACCCCTGGCCTACATAATGAATTGTATACAAAGAGTTTGTTCCATTGAATGCAAAAGCAAACTCCTCCTCAGCCCCTACATCCGCTCAACATGAAAAGCATATTCCCACCAGGGGAAAAATATATATGTTTAGTATTTAAGTGAAAACAAGGTGTTCTAATATTACCTGGACGTAGCCTATGGCAATAGAGGTAAGATACAATGAGAGGTAAAAGACTAACAATGTAAGCCTATATGAGCGATTTAATTTGTAATCAATGCCATGTATTTAGCTCATCAGTCAAGCCACATCTATGGACTGATCTTGTATCAATGAGTTTGGAGGAAGGCTCTGTCTAAACAAACCCCTGACACTCTGTGATGAGCACAACCTTCTCCACATACCGCCCTAACAGTCACCTAACAATCACACAAGGTGACAGGGTGCAGGTGGAGATTCCTGTTATGATGACAGTGACATGTCACAGGTTATGGGAAATGACATAGGCCGGCTGCAGTGTTCAAGGACAGGAAATGGAATTAGGAGGGGTGTTGGCCATCTCGGTGTCCATGACCCCATCATGTTATGACATTGTTCATGCAGGCCAATGCAGTCAAATCAAATGTAGTTATAATGCCCTTTTTACATCAGCAGATGTCAGAAAGTGCTTATACAGAAATCCAGCCTAAAACCCCAAACAGCAAGCAATGCAGATGTAGAAGTGACCTCAGCTGAGTGTGTCTTTTACTATCCTAACATTTCCCTTTCAGTGACATCTGCCAACTCTCATCTCTCTGTCACACTATAGTATGTATATGGCTTTCAGCTCTCCCATCTCTTCCTCTCAGTCCATCTACCTACTCTCCACCTCTATGGCTCTGTTTCTGTAGTGAAGACTGACAATGGAATAGAAGTTTGTACAAAGTTACTCAATTCAATGTGAATGTTATTATGCCTGAGAATATGAGTAAGAAAGGTGTAAGACAAAAATAAAGGGTGTCAGAAAAGAGAGTTTGGATGGAATACAGCTGATATCCAGAATATATTTGATTGGGTATGTATGTGGGTAAAGGTTTATGTGATTCTAGTCTAGGTTATTTCAGTTTCAGTCAAGCATTTCAATGTGCTAAGGTAGATAAAGACCCTAACTGTTCAATCACTGAAGAGTTGACACCCCACCTCTTCTCAGGGCATAAACCCCTGGACATTCAAGATTACAGGTCTTGCCCACATGAGCCGCTATATGTCTTGCTAGGAGTAGCTTAGCCAAAGAATAATTGTCATCATGAATAAGGATTAAGAGTAGCTGAACTTTCATGTTTAAAACTCTACCAGTCCCACAACTGCAAACCAGTTGAGGTGTATGGCACAGGAGGTTGGTGACACCTTAATTGGGGAGAACAGGCTTGTGGTAATGACTGGAGCTTCTATACCAGACTTTCAAGTGCTACAACAACAAGTTCAGGTTTGGCAGTAGTGTCTTAAGCCCAGTCCTGGGAATTGTACACTGATGCTGACAACTAACATTGTCATTATAACCTAGATGTTTGTAGTTTTTTGCAGTTGTGCTTAATACTGAGATTTTGGACAGCTATCTTGGTTAAACCAGTCCACTACACTACAACCTAATTGTAAACACCACCATTTGGTATATAGTCTTTTGAAGCTATGATAATTTATTGAAAATAGACAAATGAAGAGGATGAAATAATTTATAGACCTATGTTAAATGAAAATGTCTTATGTTTCATGATATATAAATGCATTTACAAATGTTTTAGCTTAAATTTGTTACAAAAACAAAAAAAACATTTGTACTCAGTATAAAAAAATAAAATTTTACTAACTGTAAGTCGCTCTGGATAAGAGCGTCTGCTAAATGACTAAAATGTAAAATGTAAATGGAGCAGGAGTGAGTGCAATGTTAACAAATACATCAAACACATGGTTTCCATGTGTTTGATGCCATTCCATTTGCTCCTTTCTGGCCATTATTATGAGCCGTTCTACCCTCAGCAGCCCCATGTGGTGTATGGTTATGCCAATTAAATATGCATAAAACATTATTAGACAAGAAAACTACAGACGGGGTTTGAGCATGTCAGTGAACTGCCAGACATTTACAATTTATGTTTCAAGCATATATTTTAGCTTTACCTGTGCTGTGGCCATTTAAACTTGAGTCGATGTGTTTGTCAAAAAGTCGAATTTCCGTTACCGCATCCTCTTTCTCCAAAAGGACATGTAACAGGTGTTGTCCGAGGAACCCACAGCCCCCTGTGACTACATAAACCAGACCCCGTTCTTTAGTCGACATTCTTCACTGTTGCTAGTTGCTACTATCACTAATTGATGTTTGGTTGATTAGTTACTGAGTCGTCGTTCTTGTTGATCTTCTACAACCCCCTCCGTGATCCAATGTTCTAAAAGAGGGGAGATAAAAAATGTTAGGAGGCAGGGAGAGCGAGGGAGAGAGGTGCGTTCAGTTCTCTTAAACGTACTTAACGACACATACTCCCAAAACGTTATTGAACAGACTGAGGTATGTTTGCTCCGGTTTGGTAGATGTGGCGACGTGTGGCTTGAAGCAATGAGTGACGTTTTTAAAGGGAAGTGGCCATGCTGACAGCGTTCCCCAACCCACAACCCTCCTCGTTTTTCAACTGTTCGTTCAGTACAGCACCGTCTCCGTTCAATCGAACGTTCCAGAACGTAAAAACGTATTGAACGCAGCCCTGATCGATCTGTACACAGCGATCGTAAACTACTCCCCTTCACTGGGCTTAATTGCTGCCCTTCGACTTTGAACAAACACTATCATCAAAGAAAGGCAAATCAACTCGTTAGGTTTGCTCGTTTTAATGTATGCTAACCATAGAAAGGCTATATGCCACCATGGTTAGATTAGAGTTGATTAGTCAGATTGCAGGGTACAGTGAAATTCTTAAACTCTGAGCTCCAACACTGCAGGTCAAAGGGAACTGAATGAAACAAAATAATTAAATATATACTATATACACTACTGGTCAAAAGTTTTAGAACAGCTACTCAGTCATGGTTTTTCTTTATTTTTACTATTTTCTACATTGTTGAATAATAGTGAAGACATCAAAACTAACACATGGAATCATGTAGTAACCAAAAAAAGTGTTAAACAAATTAAAATATATTCAAATAGCCACCCTTGGGGGGGGGAATACAGAAGATAGCCATATTTGGTAAAAGACCACGTCCATATTATGGCAAGAACAGCTCAAAAAAGCAAAGACAAACGACAGTCCATCAGTACTTTAAGGTCAGTCAATATGGAAGATTTCAACAACTTTTAAAGCTTCATCAAGTGCAGTCACAAAAACCATCAAGCACTATGATGAAATTGGCTCTCATGAGGAACGCCACAGGAATGGAAGACCCAGAGTTACCTCTGCTGTAGAGGATAAATTCATTAGAGTTACCAGCCTCAGAAATTGCAGCCCAAATAAATGCTTCACAGAGTTCAAGTAAAAGACACTAATTGCTGCAAAGAAACCACTACTAAAGGACACCAATAAGAAGAAGAGACCTGCTTGGGCCAAGAAACATGAGAAATGGACATTAGACCGGTGGAAATATGTCCTTTGGTCTGTAGTCCAAATTTGAGATTTTTGGTTCAAATCGCTGTGTCTTTGTGAGACGCGATGTGGGTGAACGGATGATCTCCGCATGTGTATTTCCCACCGTAAAGCATGGAGGAGGAGGTGTTATGGTGTGGGGGTGCTTTGCTGGTGACACTGTCTGTGATTTATTTAGAATTCAAGGCACACTTAACCAGCATGGCTGCCACAGCATTCTGCAGCGATACACCATCCCATCTAGTTTGGGCTTAGTGGGACTATCACTTGTTTTTCAGGGCTATTTTACCAAGAAAAAGAGTGATGGAGTACTGCATCAGATGACTGGCCTCCACAATCCCCCAACCTCAACCAAATTGAGATGGTTTGGGATGAGTCGGACCGCAGAGTGAAGGAAAAGCAGCCAACAAGTGCTCTGCATATGTAGGAACTCCTTCAAGACTGTTGGAAAAGCATTCCAGGTGAAGCTGGTTGAGAGAATGCCAAGAGTGTGCAAAGCTGTCATCAAGGCAAAGGGTAGCTATTTGAATGTCAGTTTGGATTTGGCTTCAGACCATTCAAATAACTTCCTAAACAAAACGTTATTTTCAGATAACCGTGTCTGTTTCTGGTCTGCTTGTGTTGATGTCCTGCAGTAACTAGCTTGCTAAATCAGCCCTTTCCTAAGCCATGAATGGAGATGGGGATTTGGACTTGTTGTTTTTACTTAATTCTCTGTACAGGCCAATGATTATGACGGCGATTCTGATCTAACCATAAATTAATATGTTGTGCCACTGGCCCGAGAAGATTGAAGTTCAATGTGTAGCCTAGTAGGCTCACGTTAACTAACTAGCTAGCTAACTTAGCTGGTTCATTGTTGGCCATGCCAGGCAGTTAGGCTAGCAAGCATTTTAGTTAGGTAACCTATGACAACAAAAACTAAGTGTATGACAGAGCCATAGACCGATTTGCCGACATGAAAGAGAGGAGGATGGCATTGGCGTTCAACTAGTCTACAAGTAGGGTGAGTCAACATGTTTTGTTTTACTTGCGCACACACACACACAGAAATCAGTACCATGGACAGCCACATGATATTTAACAACATCGATTGGACTAAATTGTTTTCGTTATCTTTAAGTTTGTTTTCAGTGTATTAAACTAAGCATATATAGCCTTGTTGATTTTATTATGTTCAAATGTGTAAGTTGAATTGGTGCTGGAATGGCGGAGGCAGTGCTCCTGTTGTCTTTGTGCTGACTTGCGGTAACTCTGTGGTTCTAAAATCAGTAGTTGTTTATTTAATAAACTGTTGAAAACGTTAACTTGCTTGACCATGCTGCAGGTGATATAACTGTTTGTTACATGCAATATTTGCTTTGTGGACTTCACACAGATGTTGCTCTCCAGTTCTGTGATTAAACAAACAGTATGTGTAGTTGAATTTATTCCGCCACTGTGTGACTGTTGTCTTTTTGTTGTCATGGCCTTATTGTATATCAAGGTGGCGTTTTAACTAATTGCTATAGAGCAAACAACGCAATTATCACAACATAGGTTGTAATATGGCTTTTTTACAGGCTTGGCTTGCTCAATGATTTTACCCACGCACCGCTACTGCCTGTCAGTCTGGGGCAATGAGGGAGACAGCCCCAGTGATCTGAAAAAGTATTGCTTCCTTTCATTCTTTCTCTCTGACTGGACTGGATTGAATATCATATAAAATGTCAGAGGAGATTGTTCTTCTCCTGTTTAAACAATATGGCCATTCATCCAACATCTCTCTGGGTCCATTCTTTGTCCTTGATCCTTCCTCCAAATCGCCGTTGCAATAATGGCCTTCTTGAACAGCCCTGTAATTGATAAATCATGCACACAGCAACCTTTGAATTGACAACATATTGTGCTACAGATATTGTACTAGCATAGGCCTTCATGGAAAGTGACACACATGGTATTGTACTTCCATTCCTTGCAAATTTCCAGACAGTCACATGATTCACAGACAAGTTATCTATAGTCTCAGCTGCTGACCGCAAAACATTGTCATTGCCAGGTTAAATGACAGTATATTACTCACAGCGCGGAATCAGACAGTATTTACTGGTTAAACACCAACAGCCTCATAATACCCGTCCTGAACTTTAAGTTACCATTGATCATCTGCTAAACAGTCTCACTGATTTGGTTGAATGTGGACTATAATTGATTTTGACGATCTAGATCAACTATCAATGAAGATGGCAAATTATTATTTTAAAATGCATTTGTCACAAAGTGCCCCAAAAACAACAGGCCAAGCTTGTAAGTGTCCTAGGTAGGGAGAAACCTCACAGAGCCATTTCTTTAATTTTGATGGCCGCTAGATGCTTCAAAACAAAGTCAAACAGATACAATTCCAGTAAATAATTTATCCATGGTGTTTGGGTTATGCTCATTCAATTATGTATCTCCCATGAGGCTAAATGGATTAATGATAAACATTCAATAAATAATAATTTATCACATTTCCCAGCTGAGCACTACCCACCCTAATTATGGTTTTACAACTTTGGCTTCACATAGTTTTGTAAATTATTTTACATGATGCAACTTTACAGACAGACAATCATGTGGAGAAGAAGTATGCATTTTCTGAGCTGGTTTTCAGTTCTTTTTTTAACCTCATGAACTCTGTGCTTCTATAACAAGGGTGATTGAACTCATGTTAACCAATATGTACTTATGCAAACCCAGTTCCATACTAGGTCACGTCTTCCTTATTCGTGTTTCCTCCTTCTCTGACACTACATTTTGCATCTATTTCTCTCTCGCTCGCTCTCACACACACACACACACACACACACACACACACAGGAAACATATCGTTTTTCAGGTTGAACTTGACTGACAAACGTACCTTCTGTTGTCTCCTCTCTATGCACGAGGGCATTGCCGTTTCCGGCAAGCCTGCAAGTTCCTGTACGCGTTCCACTATGCACACTCACCCTGATGACATACAGTATAGTACCACACAGGATAGGAGAAGACGATATCAAAAAGACTACTATGCATTACAAAATCCCTTTGTAACAGCTATCCAACAGGGATCAGCCATCCAGTAATTGTCCGTGGTTGACGACCCTATATGGATATTCCGCTACGGACTCGTACCTCCCACCTGAAAGCTAGATTGCAGATAATGATTTAGAAAATGGAAATCTAATATCCCATAACTCTTTGCGACACCCGGGACAGCGCTGGTCCAATTAATTTGTTTATTGTCCGTTTGTATATTCAGAGCGTTTCGATCTCCGGAGCGTTCTGACCTCACAACCCAATTCAAGGCCCAAGCTAACTGGCTAAAGTTGGTTAGCTTGCTAGCTAGCTACTTCCAGATACAAATGAGAGAACCTCACTCTGACCATTTTACTCACCCTAGCAGAGCTGGGTAGGCTATTTTATAATATGCCATTTAGCAGACGCTTTTATCCAAAGCGACTTAGTCATGCGTGCATACATTTTTTATGTATGGGTGGTCCCGGGGATCGAACCCACTACCCTGGCGTTACAAGCGCCATGCTTTACCAACTGAGCTACATTTGAAAATCTTGAAGAACGATCTGGCCTTAATGGCCATATACTCTTATAATCTCCCCCCAGCACAGCCAGAAGAGGACTGGCCACACCTCAGAGCCTGGTTCCTTTCTATGGAGTTTTTCCTAGCCACCGTGCATCTACATCTGCATTGCTTGCTCTTTGGGGTTTTAGACAGGGTTTCTATATAAGCACTTTGTGTCAACTACTGATGTAAAACATGTATTCTGGTACGCCAACCTTGTGAAAGGGACAAACTGACACATTTTCATGTTAGTCAAAAACAACTTTATATCGAAGGAGTGCCTTTGATTTGACGGCCTGCACATGTGCAGTTCCGCACGAGATGACCGTTAGACCCAATGACGTATTTCTGCGCATGAGCTTCAAATCAAATCAAATTGTATTTCTCACATGCGGCAAATACAACAGTGGTACACTTTACCGTGAAATGCTTACTTATGAGCCCTTTCCCAACAATGCAGAGTTAAAAAGTAACAAAAATTAGCTAAATAAAAAAGGAAATGGTAACAAAAAATTATGAGGCTATAAGAATTACCAGTACTGAGTCAATGTGCAGGGGTACCAGGTAGTTGAGGTAATATATTTACATGTAGGTAGGGGTAAAAGTGACTAGGCAATCAGGATAGAGATTTACATTTCACTGACAGACACTCACACACAGCGAATGTTGTGTTTGCTTAATATTGCTTTAGGACTATGAAAATTGAGATCGTTGGTGACTAACTGTGCTGCTGGCAACAATTGAATTATGTTTTTTTTGCCGACGTTTACTGACATTCAACGGTTGTTGCGCTTTTGTATAAATTCCTCAGTTATTCTGCACTCAGGCACACTTGTACGAGAGTGCTCTGAAATCGCAGTAGATAGCCAGAGTGAATTTACCAACACACCCTTTAGACAACCCAGGGGCTAGTAGCGGAAAGTCCAGACACTCAACCAAGGCATTACAAAATAAAACTAAAACAAAGCTTTCACTTTTTTTAAAAAATATTTTAATGCACCATTAATAAAAGGGTCCAACGCATTAATACAAGAGAAATATTGCAAATAATAAAATAAATCAAATTAAAAAGAAAAATAACTGAATGGAAGGTATGTACAGTTTTCCTCATGGGAAGTAGGAAAAGAACAACATATTTACAGATTGGAACCAGTGTGTTTCTACGAGAAACAAACACCTCTACAATATGTACATTTGTCTGAATTTTTTTCTCTCCATATTTTACTTAAAAGTTAGAGGGTTGGTTTGTACTGAAAAGCGCCAGTTGCAACAAGAAATATAGATGACTTTTCTGCTGTGGCTGGAACAGAACATGGAGGGGCCTTGTGACATTTAAAACATCGAAATCAAAGATAAAAAAACTTGGGACAGCGACTGCTTGAGTTGAGAGAGCATGGATAACAATGAAAAATGGATAACAATTAAAAATGACCCCCCCCCCCGGTTCTGATTCACCTACCAAACACAGATTGATCTGAAGGTTCATCTACATATTAGGCCAAGACACAGATACTCCACAGAGACGGTCTGGGGTACGCTAACCCATCATTTCCTATGAGAGAGGGGAATTTATTATAGTGAAGATCAACATGCCTAAATATATATTTCTTATTATTCATGTTAAAAATAGTCATAGGCCAATGCATTTAATAAATGCAAAAATAAAGGTATTGTCTAAAGTCGAGATCGACTTAACTAGAAACTAGATTTACCAGATCTGATCTACACAGATAAGTTTACCCTTTAAAACCATTCAGAACACACTCAATGACAAAGTCCAACATACACAGATCTCAACGCTTGAATAGGGGTCAATGGGGCAGAGTTATGTTTGTAAACAGATTTGTCTGTAATGGTTTGCCAAATAATAGAGATTTCATAGAAACAGTTTTCCTGACAGTGTGCCTTGACCATGTCATACAAAATGCGCAGACAACCTGACATTTGCAGGTTGTTCAAAAGCACAAATTGACAGTGAGAGCACATTCACACAACAGGATTAAAAACATACTCGCTCGTGTAAGAATACATTCTCTTAAACACACAGATACAGAGACACACACAGGTCAGGTCCCTTCTCTGCATCCTAACGTGAGAAGGGACAACATCACGAAGGGGCAAGGGGAACGTAAAAGGAACAAACAAAGCATTCCTAATTGCGCTAAACCTGCAGACAAACTCAGCAGCCATTTTAGGCTTTAAAGATAAACTGACTTGACGCCACACACTATTTGATCTACAAATGATTTGTCCTTTTGTAGCATGGTGAAAAACAAATATTTGTAAAAGTCTATGGTCTCTCATCCAAACACAAACTGGTGAGAGGGGAGAGTCACGCACCCAGGAGGAGGAGGGGGTGTACTAGAGGATAAATGGGACGGTGGTGGGAACACTGAAGTTCACTTCACTGTAAGACACTTACAGCTCACGCAACTAAATCAGAACAAGAATAGTAATAATAAGAATATGCAATACTATAAAATGACAAAGCTCAAACAATCTTCATTTTTGGAAATCTTGCATAACTGAAGTCCCAATGGATCAGAGTGTGTAACTAAAACTGCGCCGCGACGAGTGCCTTTAAAACCCTGAATATGTTTGTAAATCCTGTGCGTCTGTGTGTGGGCAGAGAGGGTTGGGGTTAGTGGGAGCTTCCGGACCACTGCCTATCTGTGCGGGGGCGGACACAAGACGCACAAAACCAGTGTTGATAGGTTAGGGAAAAAAACCTTCTACGCTTGACCGAACGGGAACAAGTGGTCCTAAGTTACTAAATCCTGCTACAGCGGAGACTAATGCTGAATTTCAGGGGTTTGGGGTACAGGAGAGGGGGCCCGAATATTAATCACACCCCTGGGAGGGAGGGAGGGTCTCACAACCCCTAAGATAATAAACCATAACCCCAGGTAAATTAAAGTGTGTGAACAGTGCAAACGTTGCGTGTGTCTCTCTGTTTCCTGGATATGGTACAGACAACTGTTTGACAGTCTGGAGGAGCAGGTGGGCTTTGGGGTCAGGAGGGGGGCTGTTGGTGGTGGGTGTGTTGGAACCATGGCTTTGTTCTTGGTTATAGTCGGGGGTTTGTGGAGGGGGACAGGAGGGACTGAAACGGGGTACTGCCACCCCTCAGTGTGAGTGTGGTCATTGCTGTGGTCTCTAGTTGAGCGTCCCACGGCAGTTCTCTGTTCCACACAGACAGGGAATCTTATTTTCCTCTAGAGGGAACTTGTAGTCGTAGGTAATCTCTTCATTCATGCCAATGGCCTGCTTGGAGTAGATCACAATCTTCTTCTGGGATTCTATGGTGATCACCTTTGCGTAGCAGTTAGGCTGGGGAAGGAAGAGGAAGGAGACCAGTTATGGGAAATTCAGAGAAAACAAAATGACTTAAGAGAGGATCTTCCCAGTCAATGTTACTGTGAGCATTGTGTGTGTATCAGTCACTAAATATGTATGATGGAAATGTGTGTATCAGAGTCACTAAATATGTATGATGGAAATGTGTGTATCAGAGTCACTAAATATGTATGATGGAAACGTATGTATTTCTATTTAGTCGTCATGTTGCGTCACTCCATTGTTATAACCTGTATAGTTTTGCTTGTGTAGGTGTGGGCTGACTCACAGTGCAGCAGTGGTTGATGAAGCGTGCCAGGTTGCCTAACTTGGTGGCATCGATGATGGTGTCGTGGTCCACTCTGAACAGGTAGCTGCTCCCGATGCCCTGCTGGGCATAACGCTTCTCTCTGTTGTCAGCCACCATCTGGCAAAGAAACGGGCACAAACACAAACAATGATGCCAGCTGAACACCCAGGAAAGACCAACACTGATGTTTGTCATGTGTCTATTGCTAATGCTATGATACCACACTATGGATGAATGAAGTACAGACTACAATATGGCCCTACACACTACATATTCAAGCAGTACAATGACCAGTACCTGTCTGATGTTCTGGCCCACATACTCAATGACCATCTCGTCAGCAGCAATGGGTTCCATGGTGAACAGGCCCCATTCATGGATCCTACTGCGGCCAAATCTAAGCTTCTTCTTACGGAACTGAGGAAGGAAGGAAGTACGAGTTAGTGCCATAGTGGTGCAATAATCCTTTAGTTACTCTCTACACCAGGGTTTCCCCAAACTGTCCTGCCCCCCCCCCCCCCCCCCGGCACTACACAACGGATTCAAATAACCAACTCATCATCAAGCTTTGTCTAGACAACTGGATTGAATGCAATATCAGCCTTTCCTCTAGATTTCACCATAGTCCTGGGTCAAAGTCTCATTATCAACACACTGGCATGGGTTTAAAAGGTCAAGGTCTTCATTACACAGTAGAGACGTAAGTTCTCAACATGAAACCCATGGGAAATGACACGGTGGTTGTAGACCAGCGACAACACAGCAGTTACATAATGTCAGTGGTACACATAGTTCCAGGCTGCTGTGTACCTTGAGCTGGTTGAGTTTGAGCAGGTCAGAGTCCATGACTGCAGGGATGCCTATGGCACTGAGGAGGCGGCGCTGCTCCGACCGTCTCTCTGACAGCAGCCTGTTTGAGCCCTGAGGGGGGAGGGCAGAAGGACGGTTACATGGGGTCAGTGACACACACACGGTGACACACACTATCACATGGCCTTGAGCTAAATACTACTGAGCCAGAGGCACTTTGACCTAAATGCCCAATAAAATAGTTAATCTGGGGTTGAGCGAGTTCATTTTCATTGCCACGAGCAGACGCAGCAAAGCTGTTGAATACATCTGCATGACAAACTCTGCGGGACTTCCTATAGCATTGTGAAGCATATGCTAAAATAAGAAATACACTACTTGTTTTGATCAAAATAATGAATCACCAACTTCCCTGTATTCAATGACCAAAGGTTATTCATCTTATTGGAACAAAGGATCTGTGTTCAGAGGTTATGAAAGGCAACAACATGATACCATTGTATGAAAAGCCAGAGACCATATATAGTCTAAAAAGGAAAGAGATGGTAAAGTGAGGTGTGCGTACCGAGGCATCGTAGTCGGCAGCCTCCAGTAGGGCCTGCTCAGGCAGTTCCAGATCCAGGTAGACATCCTTCTCCTTCCTGCTGATGGCGTAGTAGCCCTCGCTCCTGGCACAGCCCGTCACGTGCTCCCGCAGCTGCCCGTCTGCACTCTTCTTCTTACGCCGCGGGTTGGGGATGTTGGTAAGTGCAGGCCACACATTAAGGCTAACAACAGTTACTGCTGAACACACACCAGTCCATCTAAACACACATTCATAACACACCAGTCCATCTAAATACACATTCATCATTACACACCATTTAATCTACTTCCACCACAGGAGGTTGGTGGCACCTTAATTGGGGAGGATGGGC
Organism: Coregonus lavaretus; assembly: GCF_964263955.1. Classification (NCBI taxonomy): domain Eukaryota; kingdom Metazoa; phylum Chordata; class Actinopteri; order Salmoniformes; family Salmonidae; genus Coregonus; species Coregonus lavaretus. Next base: position 51,421,242 of record NC_139989.1, read on the forward strand.
TCGTGGTAATGGCTGGAGCGGAATCAGTGGAATGGTATCTAATATATCAAACACATGGTTTCCATGTGTTTGATACCATTCCATTTGCGCCGTTCCAGCCATTATTATGAGCCGTCCTCCCCTCAGAAGCCTCCACTGACTTCCACATACAGGAAGATTACTTTATAAACACAGCTCAACTGTTCATAAGAGGCCTCAACACATGGAAGATCCTAATACACAAACAGGGCTTCTAACCCTCGTTCCAAACCCCCTGCCCTGCCAGTCATCCCAGCAGTGCCAGTAGTAAAGGATATCAGTGTGGTGGACCCAGTGTGTGTCGTTGAGCCAGTCAGTGCTGTGGTCGTCCTGCAGCAGCTTCTCGTAGGTGGTCTTCAGCAGAGTCATGTCCTCCACGTCTAGACCAGAGTTCCAGATGTCGTAAAGGATGGTCATCTGCTCAAACTCGCTGCGCTGGTCAAATGTGATGGGCTCCGGGGCTGGGATGGGCTTGGGCCAACGCTGCGACGACGTCAGCCCGGCCTCCTGGAGGAAGAGGCGCTCGCTCTTCCTCACATCGTCCCACTCTTCCTCTTCCTCGTCCTCCGTGTTAGACAGCTCACCCGGCTCCAGCTGCTCCACGTCCACATCCTCCTCCAGGTCCACCTCCTGACAGGAACCAGGGAGAGAGGGGAGAAGGGGACAGGAAGGGGAGAGAGTGGGAGAGGGACAGGAACAAGGACAGAGTGGGAGAGGGGGAGATGTCAACACAGGAACTAAGATTATCCAGTAACAGGCACATACAGGTCCTAGGATGGGACTTTCTGGATTAGATGGTAATTTACTAGTAACATTTGTTTTTTACATGACAATTTGACCATTTAACTGTCAAGCTGTGAAACTTTGTGCAATTGAGGAAAGACAAAGTTGCTTTGCATGTCATTTTAAGATGACAAAGTTACAGTAAATGTAAGCTGTGGTTGAGCAATAACCTATTTTTACGTGCTTGACGCGCCATACTCAACACTTCTTAGTTGTGACACTTGACACATGCACAAACCCACAAAACATTTCACACACCTCTAGTTTCCTCTTCTTCTGTTTCTTGGTCTGATGTTCCTTCTGTTTTTTCATTTGCTGCAACTCCAGATTTTCCTTGTCTTTCCTCCTCCTCTTCTTGTTCTTCCCTTTGCCCATCTCCTCCAATTCACGCCCCCTCGCTACCATTCCCTTCCTCTTGGCTGATGGGGTGAGAGGTGCCAGCACAGCGTCCTTCGCCGTGTTGCCAGCCTCACACAGCAGCCCCATGCCAGACAGATACTCAGCCTGGTGTCTGTCCCTAGAGGGCAGGGGTTCCCCTATGACCTCCTCAGGTGCCTCCAGCACCCCAGAGATGGCATGATGGTTGAGGTCTGCAGGGAGGAGCACCCCTGGCTCCTGTTTGGAGACATTCCTCTTTTGGGCGGGGATGAGGTGGAAGGGGGCTTTGGAATAGTTGTGCTCCTGCAGGGCAGACAGGCCCTGTGGGTCCATAACCAGGGGTAGGGCTTTTGGAGAGAGGAGCATCTCCTCCTCCATCTTCTGCTCCTCTGCCTCGTCTGATGTCTCCGTCTCCTCCGAGTCTCCAGCGTCTGGGTCCAGCTTCAGGGCCACATCAGCCAGGACAGACAGGTCAGCCGTGGGGGCCGAGCCCAGCTGTATCAGGCTGGATGCTCCCAGCTGCTCCCTGAGTCTCAGCCTCTGCAGTCTCTCCTCCTCATCCTCCTCTCTGAGTGTGTGGTAGGAGGGGGGAGGGGTGGGGGTCGACAGGCTGACAGTCCTGGGGCGTCCCCTGCCCCGGCCCTTTGTGACGGGGGGCGGGGCCTCCTCGAAGGCCATCTTGACCATGGAGGCGTGGTCCAGGGGGAGGTTCTGCACGGTGCGACACACCCACACTGGAGCGGGGGCGGGGGATTTGGGAGAGGCCCCCCGTTTGTTGGGGGACTTGGTGGGGGTGATTGGGGGGGACACCAGAGGGACAGGGCTCTTTTTGGAGTCTTCGGGGCATACAGGCGAGGGAACAGTGAGAACAGGGGAGGGAGAGAGGGCGTGGCCTTCGCCTGGTTTGGAGGCAAAGGGGAGGAGTGAGAGAGTCTTGGAGGAGGTGGTTCCAGGTGTGGAGACGATGAGGATGGAATCTGGAAGGTGAGATTTGATGGGGGAGAAGGGAGGAGAGGCAGTGGAGGGAGGTGGGGACAAGGGGACCGTTGGCAGGTGGGGTTTGTAGTCGCTCTCCCTGGTAGAGAACGAGACGGTCTTCCGTCGCTTCTTGAGAGGAGGAACAATGACAATGGAGGAGGAGGGGCGGGGGGCTGGAGGACGAGCGTTTGAGCTGGGTGTTGATGAATCCTTCTTGCTGGCAGCAATTTCTGAGAGATGGGCACATATTTAAATTATAAATCAGGTGAAAAACAACATTGGCATTTGCCAATGAACATCCATAACAGAGAAACTAAATGTGTGACTAACCTGCTTTGATCTCCGTGCTGAGCGGTGCCTTTGGAACAGCAGCTGCAGACTTTTCTCTAGAGATCACAACAAGTGGAATGGTCAGTATCAACCCACAGACACATTTGAGCAACAAAGTTGCAATAAAGATACTTCCATAGGAAATATATATCAAGCATTTTGGATACTTATATACAGGTATATGCAAGTATATTCAGAAACAAGAACACTGTTCAAAACGTACCGGTCATCCTCCTTCTCTGTGTCCAGAACTGTGCTGTCCATCGTAGACTCATCCATGGTGTCCAGTCCACTCCCGGCCTGCTCTCCTTCCTCCTCATCCTCGTCTTCAGAGGAAGAGGAGGATGATGTTGAGGAGGAAGAACTCTCTGTGGATGAGGAGAGGCTCTCATCATCGCTGTCAGCACTCAAGGCCTCATCTGAAGACAAAGAAATGAGAGATGAAGTGAGAGATGATAAGATGGCATGATGGAAAAGGTAGAGAAGAAAGCCTGTGGGGGGCAGCACATTGGCCTCAATAAGGACAACATTAAGAAAGCTAGATTTACCTTCAGACTCCTTGTCACTTTCCTCATCCTCCTACAGAGAGGAACAAAAGAACACAGTTCGTGATAATAAACAACAGTGTCTCAGGTTCAACCCAAGTCAATGTAGCCAAAATACAGCAGAGTATGGAGAGGCACACAGTGAAATGCTGCCATCTAGCCAGCACTATGGGGAAATACAACAACACCGCCAGTATGTATGGCTTGCGGAAATCATCAACTGATTAGAAGAATCATGCATTATTGTTTCTGTAGCCATATATTCCATTTTTGAGATAAGGTCAACTTTATTATGTGGAGAAACATTTTCATGCTAAATTATCCTTTGCACATGCAGACACACACCTTATCTGAAGAAGAACCATCAGAAGTCTCCTCTCCTTCGCTGTCCAGGTCCCAAGGTTTCCGACTTCTGGTCTTCTTCCTCCGCCTGCTGTCCCTCTCAGCCCTGTGGCCCTCCCCATCTGCCATTCCTACCTCTAGACCCTTCTCATGGTACGAGTCTGGGGGGAGGAGGAGGAGAGAGATGGTGAGCCAACATAGGAAACACAAAGATGGTGGGTGACATCTCCCCAAAGGGATTCCCAAAGGAGGGGGTCATGGATCAGAAGCTCACCTTCGTCATCATCCTCTGGCGGTGTCTTGGGTCTCTTCATCTCTCCTACCTCTGCTAGCTCCTGAGGTTCTTTCCTCTTCACCTGGACACAATACACACACAGTTAATATCATGGTAAATTATGGTGGAAAAAATCCCTAAGTGAATGGAGTAATGTCTATTCATGAACATGTATTAGTGTAATTTCTATACATGTACAGTACTAATCCATCTCTATTTCCTATGCACAGTACACAAATGAATGTACATGAGTAACTGACAATTCCCGAGTTCAACTGCTGCCTCTGTGTACTTATTTACCTTGAATGAGGGTAGTCGTAGCGCCCCTCTCAGTGAGAAGCCTTCCATTCCTCCACTCTTGGCCCAGTCCACCAGAGACATGAGGGGCTCCCGGGGCTTGCTGCTGACCTTGTTCTCCTCCTTCTTGTCCTCGTCCCTCACTGCAGCCACACCCCGAACCATGGTCTGGAACGGCTGGGGAGGGAGGACAGATGTGGATTTAGAAAAGCCAACGGGCATCATGGCAAATCAAATCATGGATTTTTTAAAAACAATAAACAGGAAAACCATGTACGACTTGAAAAACTTGAATGAAAAATGGAAATCAGAAACCCATTTAAATTGACCAGATGGGTATACTACGATGCAAGCTAGATCTACTCAGGGTTTTCTAAAGCTAGCCAGCTTCAGTTAGCTTCACATTCTAGCTCAGACTTCATCCGTACTACGACAGTGGATATTGCTTGTCCGCCTGCCGCCAACTCTAGCAGGCTTGTAACTGTGCGTGCATGTCGCACGTGGCTAATCGAACGCCAAACTCTTCGAGATAATGCTGAAACATGAATCCATGGGCGAGTAAGTGCCACATTTTAATTTGTCCCAAAATCAAATTGAAAGAAAAGTTATCTTGCAAATTCAGCAGGCTATGGTGTTAATGCTGTCTTTGGTGTGCTTATCATTGCACAAGCACCTTTTTACCCACTCTTATAGATACACAAGTTTTACTGTGCGTCAAGTTTCAAATGCATTCTGTCATTACTAAATGGGCGGCAGGTAGCTTAGTGGTTAAGAGCATTGTGCCAGTAACCGAAAGGTCTCTGATTCTAATCCCCGAGCCGACTAGGTGAAAAATCTGTCGATGTGCCCTTGAGCAAGGCACTTAACCCTAATTGCTCCTGTAAGTCGCTCTGGATAAGAGTGTCTGCTAAATGACTAAAATGTAAATGTATTTTAGCATTTACAGTGAGGGAAAAAAGTATTTGATCCCCTGCTGATTTTGTACGTTTGCCCACTGACAAAGAAATGATCAGTCTATAATTTGAATGGTAGGTTTATTTGAACAGTGAGAGACAGAATAACAACAACAAAATCCAGAAAAATGCATGTAAAAAATGTTATAAATTGATTTGCATTTTAATGAGGGAAATAAGTATTTGACCCCCTCTCAATCAGAAAGATTTCTGGCTCCCAGGTGTCTTTTATATAGGTAACGAGCTGAGATTAGGAGCACACTCTTAAAGGGAGTGCTCCTAATCTCAGCTTGTTACCTGTATAAAAGACACCTGTCCACAGAAGCAATCAATCAGATTCCAAACTCTCCACCATGGCCAAGACCAAAGAGCTCTCCAAGGATGTCAGGGACAAGATTGTAGACCTACACAAGGCTGGAATGGGCTACAAGACCATCGCCAAGCAGCTTGGTGAGAAGGTGACAACAGTTGGTGAGATTATTCGCAAATGGAAGAAACAAAAGAACTGTCAATCTCCCTCGGCCTGGGGCTCCATGCAAGATCTCAACTCGTGGAGTTGCAATGATCATGAGAACGGTGAGGAATCAGCCCAGAACTACACGGGAGGATCTTGTCAATGATCTCAAGGCAGCTGGGACCATAGTCACCAAGAAAACAATTGGTAACACACTACGCCGTGAAGGACTGAAATCCTGCAGCGCCCGCAAGGTCCCCCTGCTCAAGAAAGCACATACACAGGGCCGTCTGAAGTTTGCCAATGAACATCTGAATGATTCAGAGGAGAACTGGGTGAAAGTGTTGTGGTCAGATGAGACCAAAATGGAGCTCTTTGGCATCAACTCAACTCGCCGTATTTGGAGGAGGAGGAATGCTGCCTATGACCCCAAGAACACCATCCCCACCGTCAAACATGGAGGTGGAAACATTATGCTTTGGGGGTGTTTTTCTGCTAAGGGGACAGGACAACTTCACCGCATCAAAGGGACGATGGACGGCGCCATGTACCATCAAATCTTGGGTGAGAACCTCCTTCCCTCAGCCAGGGCATTGAAAATGGGTCGTGGATGGGTATTCCAGCATGACAATGACCCAAAACACACGGCCAAGGCAACAAAGGAGTGGCTCAAGAAGAAGCACATTAAGGTCCTGGAGTGGCCTAGCCGGTCTCCAGACCTTAATCCCATAGAAAATCTGTGGAGAGAGCTGAAGGTTCGAGTTGCCAAACGTCAGGCTCGAAACCTTAATGACTTGGAGAAGATCTGCAAAGAGGAATGGGACAAAATCCCTCCTGAGATGTGTGCAAACCTGGTGGCCAACTACAAGAAACATCTGACCTCTGATTGCCAACAAGGGTTTTGCCACCAAGTACTAAGTCATGTTTTGCAGAGGGGTCAAATACTTATTTCCCTCATTAAAATGCAAATCAATTCATAACATTTTTGACATGCGTTTTTCTGGATTTTTTTGTTGTTATTCTGTCTCTCACTGTTCAAATAAACCTACCATTAAAAGTATAGACTGATCATGTCTTTGTCAGTGGGCAAACGTACAAAAGCAGCAGGGGATCAAAAACTTTTTTCCCACACTGTATGTTTAGCATACACCCCCTTCATTGATTAATATAATGAAGGGGGTGATGATGCAATCTTTATGAGAGGGAGGGAATGTGATTTTTTTGGTCCTCAACTCACGGTAGACACTTCATTCAGGATAAATGGAGTTAGCCCTGAGTTAGCCTGCAGGTTAGTTCTGAAGGATTCGTTGCCATAGAAATTTACCTGGCTAAAGGGTGAGTCACTTTCATGGTACCAGTTATCCCGAGTTGACCAAAGTTACCTCACTAACTCCTCAAACCAGGTACGTAGTTTAGGGCTCTGTCTATGTTCCACTCTCTTACCTTGGCTTTGGTCTCCTTGCGCTCCCACCACTCGTCAAAGGTTCCGAAGGCAATGTTCTCCACCATCTTGCGGTTGAGGTCCCTCTGCATGATGCTCTTCATCTCCTGGATGAGGGTGGCCAGCACCAGCTGCACTGTGGCCTCGTGGGGGTTCTCTGTTAGCAGGGGCATTTGGGGGTCCCCCTCCGCCCCGTACTGGGCCTCTCCCTCCACAGGAGGCATAGTCCCATAGGGCGGCGGGGTGTGGTACGCGTAGTGTTCGGGTAAGACATGCGGGGGCCAGCCGGTGTGTGGAGGGGGGATGGCGTGGTGGTGGGGCATCTGAGAGGGGCCAGGGTAGGCGTAGGGCATGTGGGGGGGCATGTAGTGGTGGTCCTGGTCGTAGCCACCCCCCTCTTGGTCCATGTAAGGGTGGTGGGGGTGTGGGGGAGGAGGCATGGAGTGGTAGTAGTCTGAAGGGGGGGCGTCGCCGGGGGCAGCGGCGCCATTAGAAGAGGACATCCTCAGCTGGTGCAGCCGACTCAGCATCTGGGTCTGCATCTGAAAGGACATGGGGGCTCCGCCACTGTACTGGTTCATCAGCTCCATACTGCTGGCATAGTCATACATGTGTGGGGGCATGGGAGGAGGGTACTCAGGGTGCAGCTCCATGTGGGCCAGCGGTGGGGGGATGCAGGGGGGTGGAGGGGGCTGCAGGGAAAAGCCCGGGGGAGGGAGGTGAGTGGGGTAAGAGGGGATGGGTGGAGCAGGCATGGACGTGCCAAAGTGCTGTGTGGGGTCAGAGGGGGAGGCAGAGGGGTCTGTCTGGGAGGGCAGGGGGGCCTGGGATGAAGACGGGGAAGAGATGGAGGAAGGAGTGGCGTGGTGGGTGGTCACTGCTGTAATGGTGTGTTCCTCATCCTCGTCTGAGATCTCCATGTCCTCCCCAGAGGAATGAGGGGATGACTGCATGAAGGAAAGAGAGAATTCACGATTTTCCCACACTTTTGCATCAACTGACAATCCCTGCTAACAATACACCAACGTTTCAATACAATCTGATTCCTACAATATTTCCATTAACAGAGTAAGATGGTCTTACCTGACTCTGTCCGTTGTAGGGGGGTGTGTGTGCCCCTTGTCTGGTCCTTGGATCAATAGGCTCAGGTTGGGATGTCTCCTCCTGCAGAGGTCCTGTTCCATGGAGACTAGTATGGTCATCTGTAGTGGGGATGCGGGGAGAGAAGGTGGAGGAGGAGGAGGGGGTAGCTGGTGCAACTACAGTGGGACTCTTCCTCCCCTCTCCCCCTGTTCTCTGCTTCCTCCCTCTGCGGCCGTCTCTATCTCTCTCTCCTTTCCTCCTCTGCTGGCCTCCACCATCTCCTCCTTGTCTCCTCCGCCTGTCTTTCTCCACATCCTGCTCCCTCTGCTTATTGCTCCTGCCCTCCCCTGCTGCTGCTCCTCCCTCCCCTGCTGCTGCCACTGCTGCCTTCTCTCTCTGCCTTTCTTCCTTCCTGTCCTCCTCATCATCTTCATCGGAGGCCAGGAAGGAGAACTTCGCTTTCTGCTCCTTCAAGAGCATCTCAATACGAGAGTCTAAGCTGCTGCTGTGGTAGACAAATGGCAGGCTCTCATTGGTGGAATCTGGCTCCGGGGAGGAGGAGTCTCGCTGGGGGGGTGGGGAGAGGGAGGTGGAGGAGGAGGGGAGATGGTGAGGGAGGGAGGTGGAGGAGGGTGAAGTGGAAGAGGAAGCAATTGAGGAGTGGGGTGGAGAGGAGGGAGGGGTGGAGGGATGCTGAGGAGGGGGAGGTGGGGTGGTGGGCCGGCGTTTGGGCTTGGTCCATGTCTCCTCTCTGACTGGGCTCTCCTGGCCAAAGTCAAGGGCGCTGAGCGTCTCGGCTACAGCCGCCGCTATCACAGAGGCAGGGGGGAGGGGAGGAGGTGGAGGGGGCGGCAGAGGGGTGTGGTGGGATCGGGGGTCCTTGTTGTCAGACCCAGACCCCCTTTCCCCAGAACCAGCACCACTAGGCTGGGCACGGTACACTGAGGAGGGCTCCAGGCGGGAGGAGACAGAGGGGTCGTGGGAAGGGGGTTGGTCTTTGGAGGAGGAGGAGTAGGAGGGGTAGGCGGACGGAGGCGGGGACAGGCTGTTGGAGGAGGAGCGGTGGGAGTTGGCGTTGAATCTGGGGTCGGAGCTGTTTGAGTAGTCGCTGTCTCTGTCCCTCTCCCTGCTGTCTCGGTCGTGGCTGCTCCGTCGTCGGCTGCTGCTACTACTACTGCTGCTGTGATTGTGTGAATGGTGGTTACGGTGTCTGCCGTGTTCTCTGGAGCCCAGGCTGTCCCGTCTGTAGCCCCTCTCCCTCTCAGAGTGATGTGAGTGGTGGGAATACTTGGCCTCCTGGTAAGATGACCTTCTAGAGCCGATCCCACCGGCACCGTACCGCCCTCCTGAGTCCCTGTCCCTGTCCCGGTCCCGGTCTGCCAGAGGGGGCTGCTCGTACTGGGGTGCAGGAGGTGGGGGAGGCATCGCAGGGTGGTGTGCCATGTGCTGTCCAGCCCCTCCAGCGTTAGGGTATGTGGGGTAGAGCGGGGGCTCGTTAGGACGGAACGGGCCGGTAGGGGGGTACGTGGGGCGACACCTTTGGTAGGGGTCTTGCGGAGGTGCATGGGGGTCCTCCGGGTAGCGGGGAGCTTTATATGCCCCAACTGAGGAGGAGACAGCAGAGGAGGAGCAGGAGGAGGAGGGAAGCATGTCCTGGGAAGTGTAGCCACTGGTCAATGGGCCAGCACTGTATCCAACTTGTCTAAGAAACAAAAGGAGAAAGAGGGTTAATATATATATATATAAAACACAAGTTACCACATTGATTATTACTATCCTAATACATTTTTATATCCTAATACTTTTTTGGAATGACAAACAAACCTTTGGATAAACGATCAACTCTGAGCTATTATGAAGGGTGTTTGTACCCCAATACTGACCTGGCAACAGCGTAGCCCGAGTCCTGTGAGACAGAGCGAGGGGTGTAGGGCGTTCCTCCTCCCTGCGAGGAAGCGGAGGAGCCTGGGGTGTAGGGCCCGCCCATGGAGGAGGGTGTCGTGTCTAGACGCTGCTCACTGAAGCCCGTGTCCACAGAGCAGGGGGTGGTGCTCCCAGGAGTGAGAGCCGGCACCCCTGCAGCCAAGCCCACAGCCAGGCCAGCTATCTCAGAGGACAGTCTCCGCCTGATATCTGACGACTGCACAGAGAGAGAGGAACAGGAAGATGGAAGAATTAGATAGAGAAAGTCAAAGACATCACACAGTAGAAAATTATGAAAGAGTCTCAAGCATGATGGACCATAAAGGTAAATCCTCCATGAAAATGTCAGTAGGATGGTTGTGATGAGCCCTTGGTGAGTGTACCGTGTCTGGTTGTGTTGGAGCTGGGGGCTGGAACCGCTCTGTCAGGGCCTTGCCTCCTGTGGGCACAGTCTGGGGTGTGTAGGATCCACTCACTATCAGGTCATAATACTTCTGCCTCTGCTGGCCTGCAGATACACACAAACACAAACATACCCATAAGACAAGGATGTTGCTAATATCTTTGCAAAATACTAATGTGACAATAACCATGTCTCCATAAAACATCTCTATTCTTCAATAATACTTGCAATAGAAGTTATTTGTATAAAAAATATATTTTTTATATAAAATCAAACCCCACAGACATAAAGCCATGAATCCATGTCATACCTTTGATGTCCAGCTGAGCGTGAATGATGTTGCCCATGACGGAGGTGTTGTGCAGGTGTTTGACCGTGTCCTTGGCCCCCCTGGTGCTGGTGAAGAGCACGCGGGCCAGGCCCAGGTGCTTACGTGTCTTGGGGTGAAACAATATCTCCATCTCCTCCACCTCTCCAAACTTTGCGCACATCTCGGCCAGGAAGGGTTCCTTGATGTTGTCATTGAGGCGAGCGAAGGTCACCTCCTTGAGGGGAATGGGGCCCACGTAGAACTCATCCAGCTTTGGGAACAAGAGAAGGAAATTAGAGATGACATGCTACAGAGCGGCTTTTAGAGAGTGAGGCTGGTGTGAGTGTATGATGAGTCAGCAAGTTAGTTAGGGTTCTAACCTTGAACTTGGGCACTGGCAGGGCCATCTCTGTGTGCCTGGACCAGATCCTACGAGGTCGAGGGTCCCGCAAATCTCCCACTGGGGGGAACCCCGAGTCCTGGAGAAATGACAAGTCAAAGTCACAATACAGGACATGTACAACAACCCTACTCCGACATAACAAAAGTAATGTAAAAACAATACCAACCGGCACACTGAAATGCACCCCATCATATCGATATATTTTGTTGTTAACCCTCCGGATGGCTGGGTCTTGGACGAGCTTATAGCTCTTCCATTGCAAACTGAGAGCTCGTTGTGTATCCGGCTCACTGTCTGGATCCATGCTATAACTGGAAGAGTGAAGTGGGAGATGTAACTGAATTAAGTGTTGTCAGTAACGTTACCATCATTTTTTCCCGTCATAACAGGCACAAGTATACATGATGCTAGCTACATACTCGTATGTGATTAAAAAACATAACCATGTTTTAGCAAACCTTTGATAAAACAGATCACATCAACGTAGCATCAAACGTCAGTTCTTGTCATGCTAACCTACCTCTGGCATACTGTAAACTCGCTCCAGCCTGGTGCTGCTGTCAAAACAATGACAACGTCACACGCTAGCTAGTTGTGTTTAGATAGCATTCCACTATTTTCAATCCGCTAGTTATGATTTAGATAACTACGGTAACTTATTGTAACGTTAGTTAGGTAGATACTTCGTATCACCTTGACTAACTAGCTATATCTAAACTAGGTTAGCATGTGTAACTAGCGTTAGCTGCTACCGTCCTCAGTTCGATTTAACAAGTTAGCTAGCTATTCAAACCCCAACTCGCCGGGCGGCTAGTTAGTTAAGTTTCGTAAATATGACAGTGGTTATTCAAAACATTCTTTCTGTACATCGATCGACCTAAGTTAGCTTACTAAACGTCCTTCACTCGCCTAACCGAACCCGCCTCAAACCGATTGCCCGCTTCATCCGAAACTACCAACCCGCCGCTCAAGTGAAGCTAGTAGGCCTAGGACGAACGAGGAAAAACACTGAGTACCAAACTGAAAAGGTAACTCCGTTTTTGCCCGTGGGCACAATAGCTCAGTTATAACGACGTCGATACTTTCCCAGTGCTATGTAGTTTCCATACAAAGCGTAATATTTCACGAAATCTTTGTTTATGCCCTAAAACAAAATAATGTTAAACGAGCGGCCATCGCGTAACAAACCTGAAAGCCTCGCCTGCACTCCATCAGTCTTTGCGAATACATCTCGTCATTCGACGTCAGCACTTTCTTCACAATCCATCCAGATCCACGAAAATAAATGACAAGGGAACAGTCAACTCAGTCAAAATACAATCGTCACCGACTAAAAATATATTAACTATTTTTTTCTGTTACATACAGGTAGCTATATGATTTTAAAATCTATTCGAATGTGCCTTCTCTTGTTAATGACTACTTGTGGCGAATCTGCTAATCAATTTATCAGCCGTGGGCTTAGATACCCATTCCACATAATATAATTTACAGGATGACACAGAAAATGTAATTATTTAATGTTTCTCATGCCTCCAGTTTTGAACTTCTTTACTTAGTTATCTCATGCATACGGAGTACCAAAGAGGTTTCAAAATAACTACTGCGCAAGGAAACGATCAAGTGACAACACTGCCATCATGTGGCCAAACATGGCACCGCGGTGAAACCAGAAACACACATGATTACACACTGGTTATGTACATAGCCGCGCGAAGTAGGGTTGCTGCAGAACCCCCTGAAAAAAACAAAAAACATATTACTCCTGTGTGAGCGGACAAAAAAAATACTCCTCAGCAAAACACACCTAGCTAGTGTGTGACGTGGCCATTGTTTTGACCGCAGCACCAGGCGGGGGCAAAAGCTATAAGCTCATCCAAGACCCAGCCACCCGGAGGGTTAACAACAAAATATACATGATACAGTGCATTCAGAAAGTATTCAGAACCCTTTACTTTTTCCACATTTTGTTACGTTACAGACTTATTCTGAAATTGATTAAATTGTTTCCCCCCCCCCCCCCCCCCCCTCAATCTACACACAATACCCCATAATGACAAAGCAAAAACAGGTTTAGAAATGTTTGTTAATGTATTCAAAATAAAAACGGAAATATCACATTTACATAAGTATTCAGACCCTTTACTCAGTACTTTGTTGAAGCACCTTTGGTAGCGATTACAGTCTGGAGTCTTCTTGGGTATGACGCTACAAGCTTGGCACACCTGTAATTGGGGAGTTTCTCCCATTCTTCTCTGCAGATCCTCTCAAGCTCTGTCAGGTTGGATTGGGAGCTTCGCTGCACAGCTGTTTTCAGGTCTCTCCAGAGATGTTCGATTGGGTTCAAGTCCAGGCTCTGGCTGGGCCACTCAAGGACATTCAGAGACTTGTCCCGAAGCCACTCCTGCGTTGTCTTGGCTGTGTGCTTAGGGTCGTTGTCCTGTTGGAAGGTGAACCTTCGCCCCGGTCTGAGGTCCTGAGCACTCAGGAGCAGGTTTTCATCAAGGATCTCTGTACTTTGCTTCGTTCATCTTTCCCTCGATCCTGACTAGTCGCCCAATCCATGCAGCTGAAAAACATCCCCACAGCCCTGTAGGAATGGTGCCAGATTTCCTCCAAACGTGACGCTTGGCATTCAGGCCAAAGAGTTCAATCTTGGTTTCATCAGACCAAAGAATCTTGTTTCTCATGGTCTGAGAGTCCTTTAGGTGCCTTACTGCAAACTCCAAGTGGGCTGTCATGTGCCTTTTACTGAGGAGTGGCTTCCGTCTGGCCACTATCATAAAGGCCTGATTGGTGGAGTGCTGCAGAGATGGTTGTCCTTCTAGAACGTTCCCTCATCTCCACAGAGGAACTCTGTCAGAGTGACCATCAGGTTCTTGGTCACCTCCCTGACCAAGACCCTTCTCCCCCAATTGCTCAATTTGGCCGGGCGGCTTGCTCTAGGAAGAGTCTTGGTGGTTCCAAACTTTTTCCATTTAAGAATGATGGAGGCCACTGTGTTCTTGGGGACCTTCAATGCTGCAGAGGTTTTTTGGTACCCTTGCCCAGACATGTGCCTCGACACAATCCTGTCTCGGAGTTCTACGGACAATTCCTTGACTTCATGGCTTGGTTTTTGCTCTGACATGCACTTTCAACTGTGGGACCTTATATAGACAGGTGTGTGCCTTTACAAATAATGTCTAATCAATTGCATTTACCACAGGTGGACTCCAATCAAGTTGTAGAAACATCAAGGATGATCAATGGAAACAGGATGCACCTGAGCTAAATTTCGAGTCTCATAGCAAAGGGTCTGAATACTTCTAAGGTATGTGATGGACATTTTTATGTTTGTGCTTTTCTAATAACCAATTTCTGTGTTCTATTCATGTGCTTTTCTAATAACCAATGTCTGTGTTCATGCAAGTGACTGATTGAACGAATCCTCACTATCAGTATCTGCAATTTGGCAGTACGTCCATAACCTTGTTTTGAGAAAGGTATATCTCAGTTTCAAGGTCTCAGCTTAGAGAGAAGAAGCCTCGTGTGGTATTGGTCTGTCACATGCATGACCCAGTATTGGTCAGTCACATGAAGGAAGCAAATGTTAATAATTAATTAATGATGAATGATGAATAAGCTAAATCATGCAAATATAACTTGTCTGTATATTAGAGAACTAACAGAACTGCCCCGGGTGGAGCTCCTGATCGACATGTGTACTTGGTGCATTGAGTTGGTTGGAACCTCTCCAGCATGCTGGTAATAAACAATGATTCATTTAAGATTGACTTCGAGTGTCCCTGTGTAGGATTTCCACGACAGGTATTTCTGTTTTTATTTTAAATAAATTTGCAAACATTTCTTAAAACCTGTTTTCGCTTTGTCATTATTGGGTATTGTGTGTATATTGATGAGGATATTTTTTTATTTAATCAATTTTAGAATAAGGCTGTAACGTAACAAAATGTGGAAAAAGTCAAGGGGTCTGAATACTTTCCAAATGCACTGTATGATGGGGTGCATTTCAGTGTGCCGGTTGGTATTGTTTTTACATTACTTTTGTTATGTCGGAGTAGGGTTGTTGTACATGTCCTGTATTGTAACTTTGACTTGTCATTTCTCCAGGACTCTGGGTTCCCCCAAGTGGGAGATTTGCGGGACCCTCGACCTCGTAGGATCTGGTCCAGGCACACAGAGATGGCCCTGCCAGTGCCCAAGTTCAAGGTTAGAACCCTAACTAACTTGCTGACTCATCATACACTCACACCAGCCTCACTCTCTAAAAGCCACTCTGTAGCATGCCATCTCTAATTTCTGTCTCTTGTTCCCAAAGCTGGATGAGTTCTACGTGGGCCCCATTCCCCTCAAGGAAGTGACCTTCGCTCACCTCAATGACAACATCAAGGAACCCTTCCTGGCCGAGATGTAGTACAGTACATTATCAATTGGCATCAGATGCTGCCATTCAGCTCTCTGCATTGGTAACATACTGTCCAATGCTGACCATCCTTGTCTGGGTGTGATAAATAACTAGCTTTTCTGCTAAAAATAAACAAGAGCGGGCAGGAAGACCTGGAAAATAGTGTATGTATTACTGCACAGATGTTTTTTTTCAGTGACATTGAAGCGTCCTTAATTAAATTGTCCTCAACATGACTTCCTAGGTGGGCATTTGTTAAACTACAGTACTAGGTCATAAAAATTACCCAATACTTACTCCCCAATAACAATCAACATGCTGGCAGAAACTGGTTTCCAAAAAAGGCTACTGTAGAATATAGGAGACAAGGGACTTGACATTTTGAACCCACCAGGACAGTTTAGTTTGAACCCAGCAGCCTAGACAAACTCAATCTCCTCCAGCAGCTCCCATAGACTGCAGACTCAATCTTTGGGTGAAATGTAGAGCTAGTCTTACCATCCCATTGGTCCATTTATAACCACCTACCCACAAGACACAACTCTTCTAAAGAAGACAGAAATTAGAGATTGTTCAATAGCTTCCAGTGCATTTTATTATGTTTGCTTAGAAATTCACCAGAGACAGACATAGCTTGTAATGACTGTCACTTAGATATAAATTAAAATGGGATACTTTGCATCTCGTCTTGCAGCATCCAGTGTTAACTTAATAACTCATGAAACAAGCCTCACATTCCTTCATGCCTTTTAAAATATGAGCATTTTATTTACCACCGAGAGGTGCACCCCCAAATCCCTGTCGATTGGATTAAAAAGCTCATTGAGCCGACTTGCTTTGAAAAGAGCAATGAAGACCTAGGCAGAAGAAAAAGTCAAAACAGAAAAACTGGCACGGGTTGTCGTGGTGACAGACTTGATATGCAAAACTCCTCTGTCCCTCTCGCTTGTCACTAGCAGCTCACTCACAGCCAAGGAAAACCTCACTGATTGGACAAAGTGTTTCCATGAGAACAGAAACAGCTAAGCTTGACACCCATGGAGATGGGAATGTCTGTGTGAGCCTGTGAGCCAGAACTGGGCGTTGAAGTGAGAGAGATGGATGGAAGCAGTGGAAACCGTCTGAGCTGTGTGATTGAATCCCTGTAGCTGTCTATCCTCACATGGCTTTGACTTTGATCTGCTTCATCTTCATCTGCTTCTTCTCAATCTTCTTCTGATCACGACGTTGAGCAGCCTCCTGTAAAAGGGGGAAAGACCATAGAGGCAGTTAGAGCAAGAGGTACAAAGAAGGCCAAGATGAACAGTGTGCTGTGTTCCTGTGTGTAGTGTTCCAGTGTATAGGGTTCCATTGGGTGTTATTCTGCTGGGGGGCTGTGGTGGAACTGACCTCCAGGCGGCGCTGTCTCTCAGGATCCTCCTCGCTCATGATCCTCTCCTTCTCAGCCCTTTTCTTCTCCTCCCGCCGGGTCTGAGCAGCCTCCTGGCGCTGATTGTGGGTCTGTTTCAGGAAGTTCTCCTCCACACGGGCACGGTTCTTATCTGCCTTCTGTTTTCCCTGGAGGACAGACACAGGGAGAGATAGAGGGTGAGAATGGAGATGCAGTGATGGATGAAAGGAAGACTGTAGATAAAAGTAAATAAAACGTCTGCCAATAGGCCAGATTGAGGGTGTAGTAGGAGTAGTCTAATTATCCTGCCATTCTCACCTCTCTGTTGAGGCGGAGCTTCTTGACCTTGTCGATGCTGTAGATGACCATGTTCATCAGGGGTAGCAGAGTGTCCATGTCTTTAGGAGACGTGTTGCCCATGCCAGGCACTACATGCACAACCACAAGAAAATATTTGTTAACATTTCATTCAGTCACTATGTATGAAATGTGCGAATCGGCTGCATGCCAGTGTTGGAAAGCATTTCAAGCGGAGACAATTGGCTCACCATTAAATGTAAACAGCAGCGTCTTCTTGGTCTCAGGCAGCTTTAAGGGCTGTCCATCTCTGAAACATAACAGGGTTGAGAAGGCAGCTTCAGGTAACAGAAATGGCTGTAGATCATTTCATAACAGAGGCTTTAATACAAGACCAGGGATAGGAGTGGAGTAAAGACATTTGTGTGATATAGTTAAGATGTTGTGGAAAAACGGACTTGCTTGCAGGCACACTTACTCTTGCACAACTTTTGGACCAGAAAATTGGTCAGAGAAATGGATGGACTCTATCTTGTCAGCATGGTTGGTGATATAATGAACCATCTGAAAGACAAAGACAGTGGAAGGGTGAAGGAAAGAAAAACAAGGGGTCTATCAAATTGTAGCACACCGTACTCAATGTGTCATATTCTCCCACTACAAACAGTGAGAGAACACTGCAATAGCCTAGTGACAAAGTCCCCACTGTATTGAGTAGGCCACAATAGAAGTCCCCTCCCCTGCTCACCTTGCTGTCCATCACACCGTCCGTGACCTCACCCATCTCTGTCAGGATGGCCAGGAGCTCAGGAAGGCCGTACTTGGCCCCTGACTTGGGCTTGTCACTGCAGAACTCACTCTGGGGACAGACAGATACACAAACAAAGACGGGTCAATACATACACCCACACAGCCTGAGGCTCATAGATGGTTAATAGTGTCTGGATGGCTGAATGAATGAGAGTATAGTGATGTTGGCCCGCCCCTCACCAAGTCCTGCATCTCCTTCTGCATCCGGGCCATGGCCTTTTTGGTGCCCACAGCAAACACAAACGTATCCATGTCCTCATCATTCAGAGTAACTTTGATTTGCTACAAAGAAAAAGAGACAGAAATATATAACAAGTCAGACAACAGAAAAGGTCTACCTTTAGGAAAGTATTTGTGAGCGCTTAGGTGATTGACAATGTGACTGATGATGTACATGTATGCAGGCATCATATGTACCCACCACTTGATCACAGACTGGCCTCATCATCCTGGCCAGTACATTCAGCAGGTCCTGCCTCTTCACAAACTGGAACAGACCAGAGAAAACATTGAAACAGCAGCTAGTTCTCACACAAACACTTTCTCTCTCTTACTCACACACACTGTAAATACCTTAAGCTGGATGAGCATGCCCTCACAGCACACTCGACCTGAGCACCACAGGTTGTAGATGTGCTCATTCTCCTGGTTCAGCTTCCCGGTGCTCACTGCATCCTTACTGGTGCCATCGTCACCCACCAGGGCAAAGTTGCTCTCCAGCAGCTCTCTGTGGGAGTTGAACCAGGCTGTGGCCAGACGGCTGTTCTTGTTCTTGCCGATGATGTAGTTCATGATATAGGCCAGCAGGCCCGTCACCATTAGAATTTCCATGTAGTAGCTCTCCCAGCTGTTCTGAAGGTGGGCCGGCACCTGGAAGGGGGAGACGGACAGACTTCATCACCATGACAACCACAACATTAAAGATGTTTCATCTTGGCACTCACATTTAAGAGGGATGTGCTTCTTGATTGTCAGAGTACAGTTTAAGAAATAGGTCTGGAATCAATGGCTTCTTAATGGTCACTGGTCTGGTGTTAACAGTGAACTTACTGTGTGGATGATCAGGGGGTCTTTGAGGGACTGGCTGGGCTTCTCCATGCCATCAAACTCGTCTGGATCGTACTTGCTGTACATGTCTTGATCCTACAGCAATACAAAATGAAATATGGATTAGTTCTGGCACAAACCAAAAATACAGCGCATGGGATAGTGTGCCAACCAAGTTGTCCCTGGTCATATGCAAGCTACCAGGCCACTGCAGCCCCTAACCTGTGTATCAGAGTCCTCAAAGCCGTCCTCCTGTCCGTCTTCATCCAGCTCCACTGTGGCCTCGTCCTCATCTTCATCTTCCTCAGCAGGCTGAGCAGGGGGGGCCGCACGGGTTGGAGGGGCCGTCTCTGGCTCGGCCGCAGTGTCCTCACTCACATCCTCAAACTCAGCAAAGTCATTGTCATCTGCAAAGTCTGCCAGGTCTTCCCCATCGTCAAAGTCATCGTTGTAGCGTCCCCTGGAGACGGGCAGTGCCAGGAGAAGCAGCAGCGTGGGCAGCAGGAGGTACACACTCCTCATGGTTGAAGCTGCGCCAGCACAGGCCGGTAGAGGAGAGGAGGAGGAGACGAGCAGGAGGAAGATAAGGAGGGAAAGGTAAATTCAGGTCAAACCAGGTGGGTTTGAAGGTGACAGAAGGTCAAACCAGCACTAGACAGAATGCCTCAGTCAGTCTCACACAGGCTGGTTGTCACACGTTTCCAACAAACATCTGCATTACAGTGAGTTGATTTAGCTACATGCCCAGGATAGTAACTTGTTTGTTTACAACACATAACTACCACTTCATGTCTCAGCAAAAAATGTGTCTCTTACTTCCACTCCCACTGAAAAGGTCAACATCCAAGAGAGTGGTAGCTAGCGCTGGACACTGTCAAATGACCTAAATCAAAAATGTGTCAGTCTGAACGCCATAGATTCTGCCCATCAATCTGACTGGACATGGACTGTGGTTTTTGGTAATGACCCAGTGACCCTAATCATTCACAAGTCATCCATATTCTAAAAATAGATGGCTCACGTTACTTTCTTATAATAATATAATATTTAGCAGACGCTTTTATCCAAAGCGACTTACAGTCATGCGTGCATACATTTTTTTTGTGTATGGGTGGTCCCGGGGATCGAACCCACTACCTTGGCGTTACAAGCGCCGTGCTCTACCAGCTGAGCTACAGAGGACCACATTCTTTATAGACACATCATCATTCTCGACACCGTAGTCCGATTATGTTAGTTAACTACCAGTTTAACAAACCACGACTACAAATATTTTGCTTAACATTCAGCTGAGCTAGCTGTCTTCTGCTAGCCAAATCCACTCTCTGACTCTGGTTAGCTAGCTAGCTTGGAGTGGCTATCTGAAATCATAGAACATTTCAGATGGCTAAGATTACAATGAGCTAGCAAATATGCACCCACAGTTGACGATTTCTGGTTAACTAACTAACGTTAACAGTCTAACTAGCTAACTAGATCACTGACTGATTAGCCAACGTGCCCCATCCCCCCATCTCTTCCCATTCTAACCGAGCAAGTTCCTGCCACGCTACAGCTAATAAGTAGTTGACAACATAACAATAGCCTGATTTATCAAGTTGAATCAAACTAAAACAAAACTTCACATGTAACGTTAGCTGTATGAATACCTATGGAGTGTTAAAATATGTTCCTCTGGAAAACGCTAAGGGCCGTCGTTATCTTTACTGTTCCGCACAGTCCCGTTGACAGTACTTCTTCTTCAGTGGGGTTTATCGGCGGTTGGCATCCAACGTAATGGTGCATTACCGCTACCTACTGTACTGGAGTATGGGCCAGAGACAGGGAGAAACTAAATCCTACCTGCCAGCCACGTTGCACTTAAAAAAGATAACAAAATATTTGAGACTATATCTAATGACGTTCTACTCAATATACTCTTTAAACTAATTGCCTGTATCTCCTTCTCCCTCATACTAGATCTCATCCTCTCTCTTTCCCTCTGATACTGCCCACACTGTAGCAATACATGCTCCACTGTCTCTGTTTCCTGACAATAATCACACTTTCCTGTTGGATGCTTTCCTATCACATTTAATGTCTTATTCAACTGGCTGTGTCCCACCCTTAATCTTGTAAAAATAGCCTCCTCTCTTCTGTCCCTTCCTGCCGCCCTCCCCTCCCCGACTTTCCTCTGTACTTGAAATAAATGCCTTCCCTTATTATCTCTATTCCACTGCTCCTGCCATCTCTGCACCATCATTGCATATATCAGTATTTTTGCCTTGCTCATTGAAACTTCAACATCCCCACTACTAAGTGCTTGTGTAGCCTGTTCATCTACTGCCTCGTTCCCCTCCACCCCCACATGGGCTGGGACCCAAGTAAATCTTCTCTGAATATCCATCTGTTTAATCCTGCCATGGGTTTGTAGCACCTCATAAAGCAGGTCTTGTCTGCTACGTGACCTAAAGAACTGGAGACTCATTAACACTGCACATGAATCAGAGCAAATAACTACTCTGTCTTGTTTAACTTCCTCCACCCACTGCAAGGCCAACATGACCATCAGCTCCGCCGTATATACCTCCGTTGACAGTAGATTCTACCACAGAGTTTCTAAACCCAGAGGCGCAACATCGCAAGATTTCCGGGACCGCTCGCGAAACAGACCAAACAGACCAGGCCGGGGTTTGAGAAGTCAATGAGAGAAGTGAAATATCAAATCAAATCAAATCAAATCAAATTTTATTGGTCACATGCGCCGAATACAACAGGTGCAGACATTACAGTGAAATGCTTACTTACAGCCCTTAACCAACAGTGCATTTATTTTAAACAAAAAAAGTAAGAATAAAACAACAACAAAAAAAGTGTTGAGAAAAAAAGAGCAGAAGTAAAATAAAGTGACAGTAGGGAGGCTATATATACAGTAAAATAAAGTGACAGTAGGGAGGCTATATATACAGGGGGGTACCGTTGCAGAGTCAATGTGCGGGGGCACCGGCTAGTTGAGGTAGTTGAGGTAATATGTACATGTGGGTAGAGTTAAAGTGACTATGCATAAATACTTAACAGAGTAGCAGCAGCGTAAAAAGGATGGGGTGGGGGGGCAGTGCAAATAGTCCGGGTAGCCATGATTAGCTGTTCAGGAGTCTTATGGCTTGGGGGTAGAAGCTGTTGAGAAGTCTTTTGGACCTAGACTTGGCACTCCGGTACCGCTTGCCGTGCGGTAGCAGAGAGAACAGTCTATGACTAGGGTGGCTGGAGTCTTTGACAATTTTGAGGGCCTTCCTCTGACACCGCCTGGTATAGAGGTCCTGGATGGCAGGGAGCTTTGCCCCAGTGATGTACTGGGCCGTACGCACTACCCTCTGTAGTGCCTTGCGGTCAGAGGCCAAGCAGTTGCCATACCAGGCGGTGATGCAACCAGTCAGGATGCTCTCGATGGTGCAGCTGTAGAATTTTTTGAGGATCTGAGGACCCATGCCAAATCTTTTTAGTCTCCTGAGGGGGAATAGGCTTTGTCGTGCCCTCTTCACGACTGTCTTGGTGTGTTTGGACCATGATAGTTCGTTGGTGATGTGGACACCAAGGAACTTGAAGCTCTCAACCTGTTCCACTACAGCCCCGTCGATGAGAATGGGGGCGTGCTCAGTCCTCTTTTTTTTTCTGTAGTCCACAATCATCTCCTTTGTCTTGGTCACGTTGAGGGAGAGGTTGTTGTCCTGGCACCACACGGCCAGATCTCTGACCTCCTCCCTATAGGCTGTCTCATCGTTGTCGGTGATCAGGCCTACCACTGTTGTGTCGTCGGCAAACTTAATGATGGTGTTGGAGTCGTGCCTGGCCATGCAGTCATGGGTGAACAGAGAGTACAGGAGGGGACTGAGCACGCACCCCTGAGGGGCCCCTGTGTTGAGGATCAGTGTGGCAGATGTGTTGTTACCTACCCTTACCACCTGGGGGCGGCCCGTCAGGAAGTCCAGGATCCAGTTGCAGAGGGAGGTGTTTAGTCCCAGGATCCTTAGCTTAGTGATGAGCTTAGAGGGCACTATGGTGTTGAATGCTGAGCTGTAGTCAATGAATAGCATTCTCACGTAGGTGTTCCTCTTGTCCAGGTGGGAAAGGGCAGTGTGGAGTGCGATAGAGATTGCATCATCTGTGGATCTGTTGGGGCGGTATGCAAATTGGAGTGGGTCTAGGGTTTCTGGGATTATGCTGTTGATGTGAGCCATGACCAGTCTTTCAAAGCACTTCATGGCTACAGACGTCAGTGCTACGGGTCGGTAGTCATTTAGGCAGGTTATCTATATCCTTCCTTGTTGTTAGTTTTCTCGAAATCTAAAGGCACAACCTAGATTCTAGCCAATGTCTTAAGTAGTTAACATGTTATTACTCCAACCTCGTGAAAGTGACAAACTGACACTTTTTAATTTTCGTCAAAAAATAATATATAGCGAAGGAGTCCCTTTTATTTATAAGCACATGCGCAGTTCGGCGCGAGAATACGGTTAGACCCTTTGACGTATTTCTACGCATGAGCTTAGCTATCCTACCAACATCACCTACAAGTGTGATTGGGGGTTTCTATTGGAGAATACGTTTTATGGAGCTTTCAAGACCACTGGGAACTCAGAAAAAAAACGAGGTCAAATAATGACATCAGTGATCTTCGGGTCGGAAAGTCGGAGCTCTAGAAATATGCCAGAGTTTCAGACTTGGAATTCCGAGTTGAATGACGGTTCAAAACTATTTTGCCCAGATGGAGCTCGTTTTTTTCGAGTTCCCAGTTGTTTTGAACGCGGCATTAGCCTTTATTTATACTGTACCACCGACTGTACTGTCTTTGATTCTACCTATAAATATTTTGTTACCTACGTTTGAAGTATGGGGTTGCTGACCCCGTGATACCCCTCCCCGCCTCCAAAGCACATGGCTAGATGGGATAGAGTTTATTTCAAATTGACGAATATATATATTTTTTGCATTTTAGCTAAGCTTAACTATTTTCCTAAACTTAACCTAATTATCCTAACCTGCTGCGTAAATTCTCCTAACCTAACCTGTTACGAAAAGTCCATTCTGACATAAACTGTATTCCTTCTAGCCAAAATCCCAATGCAGAGTCCACCACCCCTGTTACACCACAGATAGAACAATGAGACAGACATTTCACCGGATGTGTAAATGTGAAGCATCCGCTTGGCGTTTCCACTCACTGGTAGTGAGAGGAAGCACAGTGGCCGGCAGTGGGAGAAGATGGAACGAGATAGATTTTGCCGACATTCTGCACATTTTCTCATCGATGAAGCATTTGATCTCAATACAGTTTTCTGTTCTTAAAACTATAGTCAGTTATGAACAGAGTGGACTAAGTTTTGTAGACTTTCTGCGTTGTTTAGAAGGAGTGCAAAGGCGAATGTAGGTATTGCACACGCGCATTGCACAGAGTAGGCGTTCCCGAACCGAAATATTTGCTACAACACGCCAATAGGATCTCGATAGCTTGTGCTTGGCTCTGCCCCACCTCCTTGCTTGTTCTGCCCACTATAACTCATTTGTTCCCGTTGGAAACGACAGGCTGTGGTCTATCTTGGGTTACTTATAAAAATCTTCGGTTACACTGTTAAAATAGTAAAAATTATTTTAGGATATTTTCAGAATGGTGTGGTTGGTATGATGATTTCCACCTTTTAATGGAGTGATTGTAGTCTAATCGGGTGCACCACACTACCTTGCTATGAGCTAGCTAGCGTCACACCGCCGACATTTTCTTCGATGAGAGTGATCCCCCTACCCTTCTTTGTGGTTACGGCAGCAGTGTTGTTGAAGTCATAGTCGGATCAAAGCTAGCAGAGGACCCAATTCGAAAAGCAGGCTCACTCATCCGCATCTTCAAAATCAAACGAATAGCAAATGCAGACTTTAGTGCCTCGAAGCTTCGTTGTCCGACAGAGATAGCTATCACGCTGTACAACGCGCTACTAGCTAGCTAACGACGTTAGCTGGGCAGGTGTAGCATCCATAACTAACGACTGTTAGCTAGCTAGCTGTCGTTTGACAGCCTTTGTCATTTGAACTGTTCAATTCGGAAAGTCTTTAACGAGCCGTGGGGTATATTTTGTTCCAAGGAAACAGTTGTTTATAAAAAAAAATTATAGCTAAGGATTTTATATAAGATCTCGTTTATTGAACTATGTCGCTCCACGGTAAGCGAAAAGAGATCTACAAATACGAAGCGCCATGGACGGTGTATGCAATGAACTGGAGCGTTCGTCCGGACAAGCGCTTTCGCCTGGCCCTTGGAAGTTTCGTTGAAGAATATAACAATAAGGTGAGTGAGAAGATGAACTGTACATTTTTGTTAACGAGTCCTATTGCAGGACCATAACGAATTAGTTGGGACCACCGTGAATCCCACAATGCTGTGATGTGGGCCACCCAAAACAGATCTTGGGTATGAACAGAACCCAGAACAGATCTTCGCTTCTATGTTGTAAGATCTCACCCACAGAGAATGAACATTACCAAAAAGTGACTATAAACAGTATGAAGTGTGTTTAAGCTCTGAGTAATTTGTTACTTATTAAATAGTATATCGAGCGGTTTCTGATTTAATGATTGTTTGTCTTCAGGTGCAGATTGTGGGTCTGGAGGAGGAGAGTTCAGAGTTCATCTGCAGGAACACCTTTGACCACCCCTACCCCACCACCAAGATCATGTGGATCCCGGACAGCAAGGGTGTTTACCCAGATCTGCTTGCCACTAGCGGGGACTACCTGCGCATCTGGAGGGTATGCATGCACCCACAGCCTCCTTGATACTAAATCATACGTAAACATAATAGATGTCATATGTTGGGCACTCCCTGGCCTGCACCCTATTCTAACTAATGTATCCCTCCTCCCTATTGCTGCATCTGGAGTTGCAACTCTAGCTCAGTTACTTGCCCAGGGGGGACTCTTCTTTTCTAAGTAGTTGTATAGCATCTCATGCATGGCTTGTTAAATCTTACCCCTTAGGTCAGTGACACAGAGACGCGTCTGGAATGTTTGCTGAATAACAACAAGAACTCTGACTTCTGTGCCCCACTCACCTCGTTTGACTGGAATGAAGTGGATCCTAATCTACTGGGTAAGAGATGGGGCATATGCAAATAGTAGAGCTGGGACGATAAACCGAAAATAATCGACACCGACCACTTATCGTGGACATTTTGCTTTTCTTTTCATTACAGTAAATAACCTATAGGGTTCTAGTAGATAAATGTGAAGTTTCAAATTAAATAAGTTTGCTAATATGGGTGATTGTTAATACGACAATTGATAGCTACAACATTCAAAGTAGTAGTTTTAAGGGTAAGATAAACAAAATAACTGTGGTGCACATTCATGTTATAAAGGTTATTGTGATAATTTAGTCAATTTATTGTGACATGGATTTTTGTGTTTATCGCCCAGCTCTAGCATATAGCCTATTGGTTTGCTGTCAGTGTCTACAGCATGTTTGTCAGAGTAAAACAATTAAGTGGCGCAGTGGTCTAAGGCACTGCATCGCAGTGCTAACTGTGCCACTAGAGATCCTGGTTCGAATCCAGGCTCTGTCGCAGCCGGCCGCGACCGGGAGACTCATGGGCGGCGCACAATTGGCCCAGCGTCGTCCAGGGGAGGGGAGGGAATGGCCGGCAGGGATGTAGCTCAGTTGATAGAGCATGGCGTTTGCAACGCCAGGGTTGTGGGTTCGTTTCCCACGGGGGGCCAGTATAAAAAAATATGTATTCACTAACTGTAAGTCGCTCTGAATAAGAGCGTCTGCTAAATGACTAAAATGTGTAAATGTAAATGCAATCTCAAATAGCTGCCTGTCCCTTTTAAAAGTCTGCTAAATGATTTAAATGTTAAATGTTAAAAGCCGGTCATTGGCGCACATTTCAGCAAATAAACGCTGAGTCTAAATGAATTGTTTACAAGGTTACCATGGACACAGCTCTGATATTCCCACAGTCTTGCATTAAAACGTTTTTTTTTTTTTTCTGTCATCGTTGTTAGCCATGGCATCAAATTCATGGTGCTAAAGCGTGAAATGGGGGTTATATGATAGGCAGCCTTTGCAAGTCTGATCTGCAATGGATTTGTTATTATAATGTTTATACTGGTCATACTGTTAGTATTTTAAACATTTTATTGAGCTGTCTGCATAAAGGAAATAGATGCCTGGGTATAAAATAAGCTTGTCTCTAATAAGCGGCGGTTGTGTTCAGTGATTTAAAGCAAATAAATACCCAGGCTATTAATTGAAGTTTTACCGTATGTCTTGTTTGGTGAGTGTCAGTGTTTTTAATACTGGTTCTGATCTGTCCACTACAGGCACCTCCAGCATTGACACCACCTGTACTATCTGGGGGTTGGAGACTGGCCAGGTGCTGGGCAGAGTTAACCTCGTATCAGGCCATGTCAAGACTCAGCTCATTGCTCATGACAAAGAGGTGTGTGAGGGCTGAGGGGGAATATAAGCCTTGCCTTGAAGTTTAGTTTGCTTGTATGAATGTGCATGTTTGAGACTGTATGAATGAGTAAGTAAAGGCTAGTTGTTGTGAGCAGGGGTTCAGGGAGCAAAACCGGAAACCTGATATATATCAAAAAAATAAAGGGAACACTTAAACAACACAATGTAACTCCAAGTCAATCACACTTCTGTGAAATCAAACTGTCCACTTAGGAAGCAACACTGATTGACAATAAATTTCACATGCTGTTGTGCAAATGGAATAGACAACAGGTGGAAATTATAGGCAATTAGCAAGACACCCCCAATAAAGGACTGGTTTTGCAGCTGGTAACCAGAGACCACTTCTCAGTTCCTATGCTTCCTGGCTGATGTTTTGGTCAGTTTTGAATGCTGGCGGTGCTTTCACTCTAGTGGTAGCATGAGACGGAGTCTACAACCCACACAAGTGGCTCAGGTAGTGCAGCTCATCCAGGATGGCACATCAATGCGAGCTGTGGCAAGAAGGTTTGCTGTGTCTGTCAGCGTAGTGTCCAGAGCATGGAGGCGCTACCAGGAGACAGGCCAGTACATCAGGAGACGTGGAGGAGGCTGTAGGAGGGCAACAACCCAGCAGCAGGACTGCTACCTCCGCCTTTGTGCAAGGAGGAGCAGGAGGAGCACTGCCAGAGCCCTGCAAAATGACCTCCAGCAGGCCACAAATGTGCATGTGTCTGCTCAAACGGTCAGAAACAGACACCATGAGGGTGGTATGAGGGCCCGACGTCCACAGGTGGGGGTTGTGCTTACAGCCCAACACCGTGCAGGACGTTTGGCATTTGCCAGAGAACACCAAGATTGGCAAATTCGCCACTTGCGCCCTGTGCTCTTCACAGATGAAAGCAAGTTCACACTGAGCACATGTGACATACGTGACAGTCTGGAGACGCTGTGGAGAACGTTCTGCTTCCTGCAACATCCTCCAGCATGACCGGTTTGGCGGTGGGTCAGTCATGGTGTGGGGTGGCATTTCTTTGGGGGGCCGCACAGCCCTCCATGTGCTCGCCAGAGGTAGCCTGACTGCCATTAGGTACCGAGATGAGATCCTCAGACCCCTTGTGAGACCATATGCTGGTGCGGTTGGCCCTGGGTTCCTCCTAACGCAAGACAATGCTAGACCTCATGTGGCTGGAGTGTGTCAGCGGTTCCTGCAAGAGGAAGGCATTGATGCTATGGACTGGCCCGCCCGTTCCCCAGACCTGAATCCAATTGAGCACATCTGGGACATCATGTCTCGCTCCATCCACCAACACCACGTTGCACCACAGACTGTCCAGGAGTTGGCGGATGCTTTAGTCCAGGTCTGGGAGGAGATCCCTCAGGAGACCATCCGCCACCTCATCAGGAGCATGCCCAGGCGTTGTAGGGAGGTCATACAGGCACGTGGAGGCCACACACACTACTGAGCCTCATTTAGACTTGTTTTAAGGACATTACATCAATGTTGGATCAGCCTGTAGTGTGGTTTTCCACGTTAATTTTGAGGGTGACTCCAAATCCAGACCTCCATGGGTTGATACATTTGATTTCCATTGATAATTTTTGTGTGATTTTGTTGTCAGCACATTCAACTATGTAAAGAAATAAGTATTTAATAAGATTATTTCATTCATTCAGATCTAGGATTTGTTATTTTAGTGTTCCCTTTATTTTTTTGAGCAGTATGTATATACAGTGGGGGAAAAAAGTATTTAGTCAGCCACCAATTGTGCAAGTTCTCCCACTTAAAAAGATGAGAGGTCTGTAATTTTCATCATAGGTACACGTCAACTATGACAGACAAATTGAGGAAAAAATATCCAGAAAATCACATTGTAGGATTTTTTATGAATTTATTTGCAAATTATGGTGGAAAATAAGTATTTGGTCACCTACAAACAAGCAAGATTTCTGGCTCTCACAGACCTGTAACTTCTTCTTTAAGAGGCTCCTCTGTCCTCCACTCGTTACCTGTATTAATGGCACCTGTTTGAACTTGTTATCAGTATAAAAGACACCTGTCCACAACCTCAAACAGTCACACTCCAAACTCCACTATGGCCAAGACCAAAGAGCTGTCAAAGGACACCAGAAACAAAATTGTAGACCTGCACCAGGCTGGGGAGACTGAATCTGCAATAGGTAAGCAGCTTGGTTTGAAGAAATCAACTGTGGGAGCAATTATTAGGAAATGGAAGACATACAAGACCACTGATAATCTCCCTCGATCTGGGGCTCTACGCAAGAGCTCACCCTGTGGGGTCAAAATGATCACAAGAACGGTGAGCAAAAATCCCAGAACCACACGGGGGGACCTAGTGAATGACCTGCAGAGAGCTGGGACCAAAGTAACAAAGCCTACCATCAGTAACACACTATGCCGCCAGGGACTCAAATCCTGCAGTGCCAGATGTGTCCCCCTGCTTAAGCCAGTACATGTCCAGGCCCGTCTAAAGTTTGCTAGAGTGCATTTGGATGATCCAGAAGAGGATTGGGAGAATGTCATATGGTCAGATGAAACCAAAATATAACTTTTTGGTAAAAACTCAACTCGTCGTGTTTGGAGGACAAAGAATGCTGAGTTGCATCCAAAGAACACCATACCTACTGTGAAGCATGGGGGTGGAAACCATCATGCTTTGGGGCTGTTTTTCTGCAAAGGGACCAGGACGACTGATCCGTGAAAAGGAAAGAATGAATGGGGCCATGTATCGTGAGATTTTGAGTGAAAACCTCCTTCCATCAGCAAGGGCATTGAAGATGAAACGTGGCTGGGTCTTTCAGCATGACAATGATCCCAAACACACCGCCCGGGCAACGAAGGAGTGGCTTCGTAAGAAGCATTTCAAGGTCCTGGAGTGGCCTAGCCAGTCTCCAGATCTCAACCCCATAGAAAATCTTTGGAGGGAGTTGAAAGTCCGTGTTGCCCAGCGACAGCCCCAAAACATCACTGCTCTAGAGGAGATCTGCATGGAGAAATGGGCCAAAATACCAGCAACAGTGTGTGAAAACCTTGTGAAGACTTACAGAAAACGTTTGACCTGTGTCATTGCCAACAAAGGGTATATAACAAAGTATTGAGAAACTTTTGTTATTGACCAAACACTTATTTTCCACCATAATTTGCAAATAAATTCATTAAAAATCCTACAATGTGATTTTCTGGATTTCTTTTTCTCATTTTGTCTGTCATAGTTGACGTGTACCTATGATGAACATTACAGGCCTCTCTCATCTTTTTAAGTGGGAGAACTTGCACAATTGGTGGCTGACTAAATACTTTTTTTCCCCACTGTATATATATATATATTATTATTATAATTTTTTTTAGGAACGTAAACAGACCTGGGAACGAAAGTGATCTCTAGTGTTCCGTAACAGAATCCTTATTTCCAAATCTTGAGAACCGGTTAATAATGTTCTTTTTTGTTCCAAAAATATTCCTAATGTCTAATATTTAATTATGTAATTCAGTGAAGTTATGATTCTTGCCGAATTCTTGCCGGATTCTAGTAATGCAATAAAATGCAAATTAATTACTTAAAAATCATACAATGTGATTTTCTGGATTTTTGTTTTAGATTCCGTCTCTCACAGTTGAAGTGTACCTATGATAAAAATTACAGACCTCTACATGCTTTGTAAGTAGGAAAACCTGCAAAATCGGCAGTGTATCAAATACTTGTTCTCCCCACTGTATATGAACCGTAACTTTTTTTGGGGTTCGAACCAGTTCAGAACTTTATTATGCTAGTCGGACCACTGGAACAGAACAAAAAAAATGGGTTCTGTTCGGAACGGAACGATTGGAAAATCATTTCCGTTCCAACCCCTGGTCCTGAGGTCAAATAAGTCTGAATGTGTGTCCGTGGGTGTACCAGTTTAATAACTCTGTATGTTGGTGGTGTTCTCTGTGTCTAGGTGTATGACATCGCGTTCAGCCGTGCAGGCGGTGGTCGGGACATGTTTGCGTCGGTCGGAGCAGACGGCTCAGTACGCATGTTTGACCTGCGGCACCTGGAGCACAGCACCATTATCTATGAAGACCCCCAGCACCACCCCCTACTGCGCCTCTGCTGGAACAAACAGGACCCCAACTACCTGGCCACCATGGCTATGGACGGCATGGAGGTCAGTCTAATTTACTCTCCTTTCTCATTCCTCTTTCAGTTTGGTATTGTCCATTCCCTCTCCTTATCTCTATTTAATGTGTTGTCTCTCTCCTGTGCTGTGTGTCTCAGGTTGTGATTCTGGACGTGCGTGTTCCCTGCACGCCGGTGGCCCGCCTCAACAACCACCGGGCCTGTGTCAACGGCATCGCCTGGGCTCCCCACTCCTCCTGTCACATCTGCACTGCAGGTAAGGCACAAACAGCTCCTTTACCAGCTCACCTTTCCTCAGTCCTCATTCTAATTCTTCTCTTACGTCAGTGTAATAATAATGTCTTGTCTTTCCTCCGTCCTCAGCCGACGACCACCAGGCGCTGATATGGGACATCCAGCAAATGCCCAGGGCCATCGAGGACCCTATTCTGGCCTACACGGCCGAGGGGGAGATCAACAACGTCCAGTGGGCCTCCACCCAGCCTGACTGGATCGCCATCGGCTACAACAACTGCCTGGAGATCCTGCGGGTCTAAAGCCAACCTTCACCTGAGGAGTCGATGTGGAGGGATGGAGGTGGAGGATGAGGACAATGTGTGTATTCAGAACTTGGACTTGTTTTTTTGAGTGGAAGTAAATCTTGCAGGACTGCCTCAACCCACTGCTCTATCCTGGCTGATTGATGTGCGTATGGGAGACGGTGTGAACTCTTTGACTCTTGGAGTGTCCTTTGTTCCACTCCAAAATGTCCTGGTTTACTCTGTTTTTGATATGACTAATCCCTGTGTCAAAAGGAGTATGTTGTCCTCTATTTATTTATCGTTTTCGTAGTCATCAGTGTCTGTACAGCGGCAAAATGCATCAGTGCTTTCAGTAGGTTCAACAATTCTAGATGGTCAATTCATTATGGAGTGAAACAGTGCAGTTCCAACTGAACACTGCCTCTTGTGTGTGTTTAACCTGTTATTTTATCCAGCCAGCTATGAGATTAATATGAAGATGTTTTGGAGTGTTTGATATGACATATAACAACATATTTAGGGTCCGAAAACTGGATTTAAGATGACACTCGCTGTCAAATGTAATCTGGGTGTCTTTCTGAACTGGTTTAAATCCAGTTGTAGACTTGTGAATTTGAAACCATAAGGCTAATTTTAAGGCCTAATAATTATTTTAATGAGACAAGTATTTTAAAAATGGTTTGCTGGTACCAGATCACTTCCATGATTAACCCTAATTGCTCCTGTAAGTCGCTCTGGATAAGAGCGTCTGCTAAATGACTAAAATGTTAAATGTTAAATTATACTGTAATAATCTGACATGTAGTGAAGTGACTGAAGTGTTATGATTCAACACCACAGGAGGTTGGTGGCACCTTAATTGGGGAGAACGGGCTCGTTCTAATGCCTGGAGCGGAATCAGTGGAATGGTATCAAACACATGGTTTCCATAATAATAATAATATGCCATTTAGCAGACGCTTTTATCCAAAGCGACTTAGTCATGTCTGCATACCTTTTTACGTATGGGTGGTCCCGGGGATCGAACCCACTACCCTGGCGTTACAAGCGCCATGCTCTACCAATTGAGCTACAGAGGACCATGTGTTTGCCATTCCATGTGCTCTGTTCCGGCAGCCTCCTGTGTTCAACACAGTTGAATGTCTCACAGTTCGGATACTTTGCCAGCTTCATTTTGAGTAGAGTTGCTTGGAACAACTGCAGTTCCTATTCAAGAATGTGTGAAACCAATACGTTTACTTAGCCTAGTACTGAAGGAGAGTGAAACCTTTTTTTCCCCTCTTGTGTCTCGCTCTCACTATCTTTTTATTGTTCTCTGTACTCGAAGGTCAACCCCCTTTTAGCATGTTTGTACAAGGGGAAATGTACATACTTATAAATATATGAACCAAGATATTGATAAAGCAAATCTACATGTAGCTTTTTTCATAAAAGTTTGTATTACCAAATCTGCTCTAACTAATAAATATTCCTTCATGTCTTTCGTAGTTGTCAGTGTCATTATTTGCATCACTGAACACACTGATAGGTCAGGATGTCATTATTTATTTAGGTGGGCACAATGTCACTAAAATGTGCAGATGGCAATGTATCACAGAGAGCAGGTATGGTTCTCTGTCAGCTCCTAACATTACATATCTCTCTGCAGTGTTCTTAATGGTCGAAAAAAGCTGTTTTGATCTCAATATTAAATCATTTCTGGGTAACAATTACAGTGAGGGAAAAAAGTATTTGATCCCCTGTTGATTTTGTACGTTTGCCTACTGACAAAGACATGATCAGTCTCTAATTTTAATGGTAGGTTTATTTGAACAGTGAAAGACAGAATAACAACAAAAAAATCCAGAAATACACATGTCAAAAATGTTATAAATTGATTTGCATTTTAATGAGGGAAATAAGTATTTGACCCCTCTGCAAAACATGACTTAGTACTTGGTGGCAAAACCCTTGTTGGCAATCACAGAGGTCAGACGTTTCTTGTAGTTGGCCACCAGGTTTGCACACATCTCAGGAGGGATTTTGTCCCACTCCTCTTTGCAGATCTTCTCCAAGTCATTAAGGTTTTGAGGCTGACGTTTGGCAACTCGAACCTTCAGCTCCCTCCACAGATATTCTATGGGATTAAGGGCTGGAGACTGGCTAGGCCATTCCAGGACCTTAATGTGCTTCTTCTTGAGCCACTCCTTTGTTGCCTTGGCCGTGTGTTTTGAGTCATTGTCATGCTGGAATACCCATCCACGAACCATTTTCAATGCCCTGGCTGAGGGAAAGAGGTTCTCACCCAAGATTTGACGGTACATGGCCCCGTCCATCATCCCTTTGATGCGGTGAAGTTGTCCTGTCCCCTTAGCAGAAAAACACCCCCAAAGCATAATGTTTCCACCTCCATGTTTGACGGTGGGGATGGTGTTCTTGGGGTCATAGGCAGCATTCCTCCTCCTCCAAACACGGCGAGTTGAGTTGATGCCAAAGAGCTCCATTTTGGTCTCATCTGACCACAACACTTTCACCCAGTTCTCCTCTGAATCATTCAGATGTTCATTGGCAAACTTCAGACGGGCCTGTATATGTGCTTTCTTGAGCAGGGGGACCTTGCGGGCGCTGCAGGATTTCAGTCCTTCACGGCGTAGTGTGTTACCAATTGTTTTCTTGGTGACTATGGTCCCAGCTGCCTTGATATCATTGACAATATCCTCCTGTGTAGTTCTGGGCTGATTCCTCACCGTTCTCATGATCATTGCAACTCCACGAGGTGAGATCTTGCATGGAGCCCCAGGCCGAGGGAGATTGACAGTTATTTTGTGTTTCTTCCATTTGCGAATAATCGCACCAACTGTTGTCACCTTCCCACCAAGCTGCTTGGCAATGGTCTTGTAGCCCATTCCAGCCTTGTGTAGGTCTACAATCTTGTCCCTGACATCCTTGGAGAGCTCTTTGGTCTTGGCCAAGGTGGAGAGTTTGGAATCTGATTGATTGATTGCTTCTGTGGACAGGTGTCTTTTATACAGGTAACAAACTGAGATTAGGAGCACTCCCTTTAAGAGTGTGCTCCTAATCTCAGCTCGTTACCTGTATAAAAGACACCTGGGAGCCAGAAATCTTTCTGATTGAGAGGGGGTCAAATACTTATTTCCCTCATTAAAATGCAAATCAATTTATAACATTTCTGACGTGTTTTTCTGGATTATTTTGTTGTTATTCTGTCTCTCACTGTTCAAATAAACCTACCATTAAAATTATAGACTGATCATTTCTTTGTCAGTGGGCAAACGTACAAAATCAGCAGGGGATCAAATACTTTTTTCCCACACTGTAAGTACCTTACTGTGATTGTTTTCAATTAAAATGGTCAAAAAGAAACAAAAATAGAGCAATTTCTGTCTTGGATGGGAAAACTGAAAACTGCCAGGTTGGCATTTATTGTCATAAATGTTGGCCTGGGGCAGCTATACAGAGTGGTCACTAGCTCTGAAACAACCACAAAGTCATAACATCTGATTTTAAACCTAACCTTAACCACATTGCTAACCCTAATGCCTGATCTTAAATTAAGACCAAAAAGCTAATTTAGTGTTCAGGGATTTTTACGATATAGCCAATTTTGACTTTGCAACTGGCCCATCTAGCAGAAATCGCTCAGTTCTGCCTTCAGTGCAAGATTCATGAGAAATGTCAACCTGCTGAAAACTAGCTGTTATTGGAAGAGAGGTTTGGAACTCTCTTATTGGTCTATTAACTAATTTACCGCCTGGTGATGTCGCCAGGCAAGCCAAAACTCCATCCCACCAACATTTCTTACACTAAAAGGGCACTATCATAATTTTCACAATTTCAGTATTAGTGGATTCTGCTTTTTCAGCCACACCCGTTACTGACAGGTGTATAAAATCAAGAACACAGCCATGCAATCTCCATAGACAAACATTGGCAGTAGAATGGCTTACTGAAGAGCTCAGTGACTTTCTACATGGCACCGTCATAGGATGCCACCTTTCCAACAATTTCTGCCCTGCTAGAGCTGCCCTGGTCAACTGTAAGTGCTGTTATTGTGAAGTGGAAACGTCTAGGAGCAACAACGGCTCAGCCTCAAAGTGGTAGGCCACACAAGCTCACAGAACAGGACCACCGAGTGCTGAAGTGCGTAGCGCGTGAAGATTCCTCTGTCCTCGGTTGTAACACTCACTACCGAGTTCCAAACTGCCCCTGGAAGCAACATCAGCACAAGAACTGTTAGTTGGGAGCTTCATGAAATGGGTTTCCATGGTCGAGCAGCCACACACAAGCCTAAGTTCATCGTGCGCAATGCCAAGCGTCAGCTGGAGTGGTGTAAAGTTTGCCGCCATTGGACTCTGGAGCAGTGGAAACACGTTCTCTGGAGTGATGAATTACGCTTCACCATCTGTCAGTCCGACGGACGAATCTGGGTTTGGCGGATGCCAGGAGAACAGTACCTGCCCCAATGCATAGTGCCAACTGTAAAGGTTGGTGGAGGAGGAATAATGCGCTGGGGCTGTTTTTCATGGTTCGGGCTAGGCCCCTTAGTTCCAGTGAAGGGAAATCTTAACTCTACAGCATTCAATAACATTCTAGACGATTCTGTGCTTACAACATTATGGCAACAGTTTGGGGAAGGCCCTTTCCTGTTTCAGCATGACAATGCCCCCATGCACAAAGCGAGGTCCATACAGAAATGGTTTGTCGAGAACGGTGTGGAAGAACTTGACTGGCCTGCACAGAATCCTGACCTCAACCCCATCAAACACCTTTGGGATGAATTGGAACACCGACTGCGAGCCAGGCCTAATTGCCCAACATCAGTGCCCGACCTCACTAATGCTCTTGTGGCTGAATGGAAGCAAGTCCCCGCAGCAATCTTCCAACATCTAGTGGAAAGCCTTCCCAGAAGAGTGGAGGCTGTTATAGCAGCAAAGGGGGGACCAACTCCATATTAATGCCCATGATTTTGGAATAAGATGTCCGACTTGCAGGTGTCCACATAATTTTGGTCATGTAGTGTATATATAAAATGCAGGCAAATCATGTTTTTGACTGCACTGGGCCTTTAACATGGCCCAACTGAATGAACTCCTGGTTTTAAAATGTGGTTTATAAGTTGATGTCTATTAATTCCTGAAGAATAGAAAATGGTGCAAACCACCCAAGTCCAAGCCCTCACCCCAAAATAAACAACTCGTCAGAAGTTGGAAGTTTATGTATTATTTGTTATAAATAATCTTTAATCTAAAAAAGAATTATGATTTTGTGCTTCAAGAAACCTTTACAGAACAAGAAAGGCTTAAAAAACGGAGTTACATTCACCTGAAACTGTCAAAAACATCTTGACACTGGGATTCTGGGGAAAATGACACTATCCCAGTGACATCACTTGATTGGCAGATTCCATCCACATCACTTCCTCCCAGGTGGGCATCAAACATCTACTAACTTTGGCACCTTGAATCATTACACACATTTGGGCCAGGATTCAATCTGATTGCGGATTTGGACAATGCACCATTTGAACGTAATTTCCGATTGAGCCGACATATGCAGCATTAACCGTTAATGTGGTCTCTGCAAAAGCGGGAACATTGCCTTGTAGACGTGCATTGGAGGACAAAGCACGATCAGATTGAATCCCGGCCTTAAGTACATTTTCAAAAGGGTGATGTTAAATATGTGACCATGTCACTTACTCAAACATAGTCAACAAATATTGCACACACACATTCCACACACACAACACACACACACCTGAAAAAGAGATGATGCATCCTTGGTGTAACAACAGTCCTGTGAAACAGAACAGATATATAGACATACACAAACATGATGAACCAAGCAAAGCAGTAATGGCTGTATAAATGAAAGGTGTTTATGATGCTTCACAAGTCCTACATAACTACAGCATAAAGGAGATGAGAAAACTGTCTGTTTTGCTTGTTTCCCATGTCAATTAGCTGTTCTCATGACCCTTGACAATGTTGAAACAATAATGAGACATGTCACTTCATGTTAATAAATATTGCTTACCATTACGTCATGATTGGTAGAACATGAGAATATAATTACTGTATACAAAAATGGCCACTTTTTAGTCATTCCTACCATACAGATATAAACAGTATTTAGATGGCATTTATACCATCTGTTGATAATATGTTACACCAACACAGCAATAGTGCGAAATAAATATATTTGTGCATTCATAACTATTAGATTTTCCAAATTCACTGTAAGATCCTCATGATCATTACATTTTCTCATTTTGATTGAATACTATAAAAATACGTTTCAGTTCAACTTATAAAAAGTACTGAGCCTGAATGTGCAGTTCTTCTACAGTGTAAACATACAGTATACACACAGTTATATGTATTTTTGGCCAAATTCTTATCTCCCAACAAAAAAGGACCATGGCATAGTAAGCCATGCGTGTCACTGTCATCATACCTGATCACTTAACAAAAGCAGAACCAGAGAGGAATGCAGATACTACAGCTTTGAGATCCAGAGAAAAGAGGGTTTGGGGTTATTGTGAGTGTCCGTGTGACGTGTGTGTGTGCTTCTAGTCAGCCCAGTTTCATATCAGTTCTCCATAGGCAGTGCCAGGCCCCCAGGCTTTGTGGGGTCTGGGTTGCAGAAATCCTAAACCGCCTCTCAATAATGCCCTAGGCCCTGAGAGAGAGAGGAGAGGTTGGTTGTCGCACAGGACCAGTGGTGCCTCAGCCCCGGGCCCTGTGAGTCAGTGAGAGGGGGCCCTCAATAGAACCTCCCCTCAGCTACGTGGAAGGCAACCCACGTTGATCAGCAGCATCTTAAAGGTTAGGGGGTTGGGTGGGGATTGGAGAGGAGTGAGAGAGAGGAGGATTAGTGAAGTGACTCTGCAACATTTGACTGTCCTCCTGTGGTGGTGCAGGGGGTGCTGGGAGTGAGGGATGATCAGGTTTAAGGTTAAAGGTCAGAGGGTTTTAGCTGCCTGGCAGGATGGGGTCAGAAATGTGCCTCTGAATCTCCTGCCCCTCTGTGGAGGTCTCCAGGTTGTCAGGGAGGGAGGGGAAACGCAGGCTGCCACACAGCAGTCCAGAGGGCCCCATGGTGGGGCAGGAGACCTGGGGGGGGCTGAGGCCCATGGAGGGCCCTGGAAGGGGCTCTGTCTCAGGGGACATGGACATGGTGTCGTCAGAGGCCACCGTGAGGTGGATCCCACTGGACAGGGAGTCCTTGGACTTGTGCTTGTCTGAGTCCTGGCTCTGCAAAGAAAAAAAAGGGGGGGTAAAGCGATTCAGTAACTCTGTATACAGTACAACCTTCAATACGAATACCTCGCTCTCACTCATTTCATCAGCCCACTGTTTCACAATATAATAATAAATAATAATATGCCATTTAGCAGACACTTTTATCCAAAGCGACTTACAGTCATGTGTGCATACATTTTTACGTATGGGTGGTCCCGGGGATCGAACCCACTACCCTGGCGTTACAAGCACCATGCTCGACCAATTGAGCTACAGAGGACAAAAGCTACATAGCTTTTGGAGGACAGAGCATTGTAGCAAGCAAGCAAAAACGGATATATACTGTACTATCTGTGCACCATACCAGTACCCACCTGCAGCGGCGAAGGCATGATGTCAATCTTGATTGGGGGCATGGAGGGGACAGTGTGGATGACAGGGGCTGCTGTGCCGTACAGGGTGGTGGGGTGAGCAGGGTGAGGGCTGGGCAACACAGCGCTGTAGGCTGGGGGCACTGGGGCCATCTGCCTCTGGAGCAGCTGCAGGATGACGTGGATGTCTGCAGTCATCCGAGTCTCCAGTCTGGGAAGGGCCAAGGATGGAGGCAGGATGGGAGAGGAAAAACCATAGATAAATAAAATCAATCATTGCTTCCTCTGTGATCTCTCTCAATCCTTTCTTGGTCTTCCTTCATTATTTATTTTTGCTTCTTCTCCAATTATTATCTTCCTTTACCTGTCTGGAAATCCTCTCCTCTCCTCACAATTCCTGTCTAAAGATCCCTTTTGCTGTGCTCTCCTCACTTTTCCTCTTCTCTCCTCTCATCATTTCCCTCCTCCTCTTCTCTCCTCACTTTTACCCTCTTCTCTCCTCTCCTCACTTTTACCCTCTTCTCTTCTCTCCTCTCCTCACTTTTACCCTCTTCTCTTCTCTCCTCTCCTCACTTTTACCCTCTTCTCTTCTCTCCTCATTTTTCCTCTCCTCTTCTCTCCTCTCCTCATTTTTCCTCTCCTCTTCTCTCCTCACTTTTCCCCTCCTCTTCTCTCCTCACTTTTCTTCTCCTCTTCTCTATACCTGTGGAGCTGGGACTGTAGCAGCTCCACTCTGGACTCCAGTTCACTGGGCCTGTCCTCTGCACAGGGAGGAGGGTGGTAGGTGCCCCTCACTGAGGAGCAGCGCTGCTGGGGATCTGACAACTGACTGGTCCTCCGGTCAGGCCAATACCCATACACCCCTGGGCCTGGCATGTTGATGGGGGCTGCGGCTGGGATGTAGAGAAATAGCAGAGATGCCTGTGTGAATGCTTTGAGGCAGGTTATAACATAGTCCAGTCCACTGATCTTAGTTAGTTCATGCGTAATACTGTGTATCTATATCTCAGTCTCTCTCTACCTGTGTACTGGTGACTTCCTCGGTCCAGGGGCGGCCCCATGCCAGCTGAGGGTCCGCTGGGGGGCAGCAGGCTGACCACAGCAGGGGGGTAGTCATCGGTGTCGTCCCCGGAGGGGTACAGCTCTGCTTTGCTATGTCCCAGAGGCTTCATCTCATCGTCACTGGACTGGGAGCAGGCGCTGGCGCTGCTACACATGCCCTCCCAGTGGGAGCTTGTGTCAGGGCCGTTGTGGTTCCCCAAAGGACACGACTGGTCTGGAAACGAGTCCTCACGGTCCATGCCGTCTACACACAGCCAGGACAGGTACAATGACCACCACAACTTTATACATATCATTGATAGTAACACTACTTTTAACAATGTATAAGAAACCCATGAAGACATAATGAGTAGATCCACACACACTCACCAGGCCGGTTTCTCCTGCGTCGTGGCCGCGGCCGTCGATATCCACATTCAGAGTCCTCACTGGGAGTTGCCTGGTTTATTCTATCTACCTAATACACATCAGCTTCAGTAATTCAACAAAAAACAACTCACACTTTACAACACATTACACATACATCATTAAAATCATCAGGTTTATACACACTAAATATTCAAGAAGTAATGTTTTTGCATACAGTTTTGCCTAACTAAAACTCATTGAACTTGTGTTAAGCTCTCTTTATGACTAAGGGCTGGTTTCCCGGACACAGATTAAGACTAGTCCTGGGCTAAAAAGCACTTTCAAAGTAGATTCTCCATTGAGAATGCTTTTTAGTCCAAGACTACACAATCCATGTCCAGGAAACCGGCTCAACATGAACAGTATCTATTTGTGGTTTGAGAGAGTGCTCTCTGTCCCCCTCTCATGGTAGACTCACATCCCGGAGGTTGAAGGTGATCTCCAGGTTGGTCCAGAAGCAGTCGGAGAAGTCTGGGTACATGTCCAGCACCTCCAGCAGGTCGTCCCTCAGGATCCTATGGAGGTCACAGTAGGTCAAAGCCCTGACGTCCGCACTGGACTTCCCTGGACGCCCAAAAAGATAGATGGGCTCCCCGAAGATATCATTCTTACCTACAGAGAGAAAGAGAGAGAGCGAGAGAATGGAGAGATGAGAGGTTGAAAGGTGTGACACAGGTGAAGAGGAAAAGGAGGTGAATAGAGTGACAATGGAGAAAGCAATGTTTGAACACAAAGATAATTGGACAACATAAGCATTAAAAACATTCATAAGCTCACTCACATACACCGCCAGGGGGAGTGAAAGCCTTTCTATACAAGACTAACCTGATAGATATTTTCTTCTGGATTATTTCTGGATTTTTCAGAGATAGAGTAGAACAACAACACTAATGCTCTACATTATTCCAGTTAGGCCTGACTTTGTGTCCACTTAAATGCAGAGGGGAGACTAATCAAAATGAGACAGGCTAGCATAGAGAGCGTGGGTCTGAGCAATCGGGCGATCTGTAATCAATGACACTGTGAAATGGAAGTGGAGCCGTGCCCAAACACCTCTGGCTAAACAGCACACCAGAACACAGCAGTGTGTGTGTGAGAGAGTGAGTGAGTGAAAGAGAGAGAGAGAGAGAGAGAGAGAGAGAGAGAGAGAGAGAGAGAGAGACAGAGAGACAGACAGACAGAGAATGTACCAAACCACAAGCTTGAATGGGAAGAACGAGGGGAAGACTTAAGAAAGAAGGAGAGGCTACCCAGTAACCACCATCACCCTTCAGCCTACCCAGTAACCACCACCACCCTTCAGCCTAACCAGTAACCACCATCACCCTTCAGCCTAACCAGTAACCACCATCACCCTTCAGCCTAACCAGTAACCACCATCACCCTTCAGCCTAACCAGTAACCACCATCACCCTTCAGCCTAACCAGTAACCACCATCACCCTTCAGCCTAACCAGTAACCACCATCACCCTTCAGCCTAACCAGTAACCACCATCACCCTTCAGCCTAACCAGTAACCACCATCACCCTTCAGCCTACCCAGTAACCACCATCACCTTTCAGCCTAACCAGTAACCACCATCACCCTTCAGCCTACCCAGTAACCACCATCACCCTTCAGCCTAACCAGTAACCACCATCACCCTTCAGCCTACCCAGTAACCACCATCACCCTTCAGCCTAACCAGTAACCACCATCACCCTTCAGCCTAACCAGTAACCACCATCACCCTTCAGCCTAACCAGTAACCACCATCACCCTTCAGCCTAACCAGTAACCACCATCACCCTTCAGCCTAACCAGTAACCACCATCACCCTTCAGCCTACCCAGTAACCACCATCACCTTTCAGCCTAACCAGTAACCACCATCACCCTTCAGCCTACCCAGTAACCACCATCACCCTTCAGCCTAACCAGTAACCACCATCACCCTTCAGCCTACCCAGTAACCACCATCACCCTTCAGCCTAACCA
This sequence comes from Coregonus lavaretus, assembly GCF_964263955.1. Taxonomy (NCBI): domain Eukaryota; kingdom Metazoa; phylum Chordata; class Actinopteri; order Salmoniformes; family Salmonidae; genus Coregonus; species Coregonus lavaretus. The sequence goes on from NC_139989.1 coordinate 51,464,301, forward strand.
GTAACCACCATCACCCTTCAGCCTAACCAGTAACCACCATCACCCTTCAGCCTAACCAGTAACCACCATCACCCTTCAGCCTAACCAGTAACCACCATCACCCTTCAGCCTAACCAGTAACCACCATCACCCTTCAGCCTACCCAGTAACCACCATCACCTTTCAGCCTAACCAGTAACCACCATCACCCTTCAGCCTACCCAGTAACCACCATCACCCTTCAGCCTAACCAGTAACCACCATCACCCTTCAGCCTAACCAGTAACCACCATCACCCTTCAGCCTAACCAGTAACCACCATCACCCTTCAGCCTACCCAGTAACCACCATCACCCTTCAGCCTACCTAGTATCCACCATCACCCTTTAGCCTACACAGTAACCACCATCACCCTTCAGCCTACCTAGTATCCACCATCACCCTTCAGCCTACCCAGTAACCACCACCACCCTTCAGCCTACCCAGTAACCACCACCACCCTTCAGCCTACCCAGTAACCACTACCACCCTTCAGCCTACCCAGTAACCACCATCACCCTTCAGCCTACCCAGTAACCACCACCACCCTTCAGCCTACCCAGTAACCACCACCACCACCCTTCAGCCTACCCAGTAACCACCTTCACCCTTCAGCCTACCCAGTAACCACCATCACCCTTCAGCCTACTCAGTAACCACCATCACCCTTCAGCCTACCCAGTAACCACTATCACCCTTCAGCCTACCCAGTAACCACCATCACCCTTCAGCCTACTCAGTAACCACCATCACCCTTCAGCCTACCCAGTAACCACTATCACCCTTCAGCCTACCCAGTAACCACTATCACCCTTCAGCCTAACCAGTAACCACTATCACCCTTCAGCCTACCCAGTATGGCCACCACCACGTCATCTCTCAGAATCTCTATGGACCCTCTGGAGATGAAGTAGAGAGCTGAGAGGACATCTCCCATGTGGACCAGGGTGTCGCCTGGAGGGGCGTGGGTGGTCTTAAACCTCATGGCTAGCGCCCGCAGACAGCCCTTACTGGCCCCCTTGAAGGCCCTGCAGTTCTGGAGCAGGCAGCGGTTCAGGTGGAGACAGATATCAGCCTGCAGACACTCAGGGAAACCCTTCAGCACCTAGAGAGAGGAAGGGAGAAATGGGAGAGGGAGAAAGAGAGACAGGGAGAGATGTTTCAGTTGATGCTCACTATTGACTGAGGGGACACATGCACAGACACAGACACACATTGTGTCTATGTGATTGTTCAGATTGAATTGACAGGCGTGCTCTCTGCTACGTCATGTTCCTGTGGTGTTAGAGGCCCAATGCTTTTCTCTTCTCTGCAAGCAGCAGGACACACTATCTATCTACTAACACATAGGATATGACGCACATCATTTCGTGTGGGTATGGATGTGTGTGTGTGTGTGTGTTTGGCTGTATATGAATGTGTGTTAGAGAGTTACTCACAGCGTTCATGTCGATGCCATTGGTATAGGACCAGGCATGTTGGAAGTATTCCTCCAGTCTCTGGCGTAGTCCCTCTGGGATCTGGTGGAAACGGATGAACTCTTTGACACGCAGCATCTGGGTGTGGTAACGGGCCGTGCCGGAGTACAGCCTCTGGATGATAGCCGATACGTTACCAAAGATACTGGCATACATCAGAGCTACAGGAGATGACACAGAGACATGTCAGAGACATCCAGCTAAAATGATAGGTGGTACTACATTTAAAGCAATGCAGCAACGCATATGAACACTCTCGACACACAGGCACCCCACAGACACAGACACACACTGGTGACGTACTCACAGCCAATAAGCATGATGCAGATGGAGAAGATCTTCTCAGGGTTGGTGTTGGGGGAAACGTTGCCGAAGCCCACGCTGGTCAAGCTGCTGAAGGTAAAGTAAAGCGCTGTGACGTATTTATCCTTGGTGGAGGGGCCAGAGGCAGGGTCTGTGTCGTTGTATGGTTTACCAATCTGTTCAGCCAGGTTGTCCAGCCAGCCGATCTTCATGCCTCCGATGCGGGCCGAGTTGGTGCGCTCCGCGTTGCCGATGGCGTACCAGATACAGGCCAGCCAATGGGCGATGAGGGCAAAGGTGCACATGAGGAGGAAGAGAACGGCGGCGCCGTACTCTGAGTAGCGGTCCAGCTTTCGCGCCACGCGCACCAATCGCAGCAGCCGAGCAGTCTTCAGCAAGCCAATCAGAGTGGTCGTCTGGGGCTAAGAGGAGAGAGGTTTTGAGAGAGACTTTGTTGAATTTATACACAGACCAACTCTGCAAAAAAAGGACCAATACTACACATAGATTAAAATGATCCCCCTTCTCCTCCCTCCATCTCACCTCATCGGAGGCAGAGCGGAATATGAGCAGGTCAAAGGGGATGGCCGCCACTATATCAATGAGGAACCAGCCTTTGAAGTAGTGCTGGGCAATGCGGCCCGGGTGGCTGACCACCTCGTCATTGTGATTGACATATGTGGTCCGGAAGTTGATGAGAATGTCCACGATAAACATGACGTCCACCACCAGGTCCACCACGTTGAGGGGGTTGCAGGTGTAGCCACAGGAGCGCCGGAGCTCGTCCTCCACCTCGTTGAGCAGGAAGGCAGCAGAGTAGGGGGTGAAGACGGCCGTGTAGATGACCAGCAAGAGGATGACCCAGTCCCACACCGCCTTGAAGGGACTGTAGTGGAGGATGGTCCACTTGTGGATGCGAGGCGCCTGGAGCTTGTACTCTGGCAGGACGTCAGCCCCCAGGGACAGTACCTAGAAGGGGAGAGGACAGAGAGGGTCAGAGAGTCCTGCTGAATCTAGATTAATCATGGGCAGTAAAAGTGAATCAGAATTTAACCTGAATATCTTCACAATGGCCCCTCACCATCCTGCTGAAAAGGCCTTGATTAGAACCCCAATAATATCACATGATAAGCCAAACAGCCTTAGCAAAATGGAAAGCTGTATAAGAAATGGGAAAGAAAGTGGGAAAGAGAGTGAGTCATGTCAGAAAATTGTGCAGAGAAACCCGAGGGATGGGGGTTCAGGCAACTAGAGCAGAAGACAGTTTCAGAAGAGAGGAACAGAACAGGACCTGATATTGTCTTTGTTGTGCCCTTTGGGGGAAGAAAGGGGAGGAACTGTGTTGTGTCTACCTACGGTGTCTGACACCGCGGGCCTCCAACCTCCTCAGCACAACTAGAACAGCAGCAAAAAAACACACAAAAAAACTCCATTAGCTGTTCAAGCACTGTTACAAATCAATCAGAGTTAATGTGTAGTCCAGAGTGAGACACAAAGAGGGAGAAGTAGTGTGTGTGTGTGTGTGTGTGTGTGTGTGTGTGTGTGTGTGTGTGTGTGTGTGTAATGCAATGCAATGAGTGTAAATGTTCACACAAACATCCCTCAGTCTCACAGCAAACCATCATGTTGTCATGAAGACTATACTGTGCTGGAGTATAAGCAATATCTGTCCCAAAGGACACTGTAGAAGCCAATGTCACAGCTTTTCACAAGACAAATATCTACATGGTTGACGGTAGGTCTGATTTCTGAGTGTTCCACACAGTTCAACACTGTCAGTACAGCCAAATAGGAACCAAATATAATGACCATGTAATAACCAGTATGTAAATCATAGATGCAAATTCAAATATAGGGAGGACTTTAGTGGTTGTGTTGTCATAGCAACAGCACAGACCATAATATTACTTCAAAATTAAATATGATCCTCACACCATCATCGAAACCACAGTATCTGAATTGACAACAATAACCCAAGAGATCACACTCACATAGACCACTTCAATCAGTCTGACCCTACTGCTCCTACTAACCGGTACAACGATGAGAGCCTCCATTCCCAGGAGCTCCAGTCTATCTTGGTCCCGACCACATCAGCAGCAGGAGGAGGAAGAGGAGCACGACACCCTGGTCCCCCTCAAAGTCCCCAGCAGCCCACCCTGTCTCCCCTGGAACAGATATGTTCTCTCCTGCTCCATCCTAGCCCGCTATGTCCACACAATGCCCCAGACCAGCTACCCAGTGTCCCAGTGCCTATGTGACCAGCTCTAACGGACCCTCTCTGGCTGCCTGGCTGTCAGTGCCCATCTCCCCCGCCCCACCCCGCTCACTGGCCTTTTAAAAGACCCTGCTGCAGCTCACCTGCCACACCATGTGACCCCCTTCACTGTCCCTCGGCCAATGGAAGAGCAGGGTAAATGCCCTAATTTACATGCAAATCGACAGGGATTGTTGCAGAGAGCTGGGTGATTTTGGTTCATTTTCACTAACACCTTGTGTGAGTGTGTGCGTAGGAGGGCAGTATTGGTCAAAACTGTCTGTGTGCTTGACGTAGTGGTCAGAGTTAGTCTGAAAGTGCTCTTCTGACACTAAGGAGCATGTGCTTGTGATCCACCACTCTGACATACGTAGGCAGTGGTAGAAAAAGTACCCAATTGTCATACTTGAGTAAAAGTAAAGATACCTTAATAGAAAATGACTCAAGTAAAAGTGAAAGCCACCCAGTAAAATAGTACTTGAGTAAAAGTCTAAAAGTATTTGGTTTTAAATATACTTAAGTATCAAAAGTAAATGTAATTGCTAAAATATACTTAAGTATCAAAAGTACAAGTACAATTATACATCTTTTCAAATTCCTTATATAAAGCAAACCAGGCGGCACCATTTTCTTGTTTTTTAAATTTACGGATAGCCAGGGGCATGCTCCAACACTCAGACATAATTTACAAATGAAGCATGTGTTTAGTGAGCCCGCCAGATCAGAGGCAGTAGGGATGACCAGGGATGTTCTCTAGATAAGTGTGTGAATTAGACCATTTTCCTGTCCTGCTAACCATTCAAAATGTAATGAGTACTTTTAGGTGTCAGAGAAAATGTACATAATTTTCTTTAGGAATGTAGTTTAGTAAAAGTAAAAGTATTCAAAAATATAAATATTAAAGTGATGTACAGAGAAAATTTCAGGTTTGCTGAGCGCAAACTTGAACATTGTGAAACTGCTGTGCAAATTCCAGCACTGAGGCTGTACCCGCTTTAAGTTAGTTTTAACAGTGGTCAAGTAGGCTACTGTGGCTATTTGATCATAATGTAGGCCTACCAGAGTGGCCTACCATCAAAAACAATGGAGAAAATGCATCCCATAACATTTTAACATGGAAATAGCTGCTCTATCGTTCAGCCTACAGTAGCAGCCAATGTGTGGTGTTCAATGTATGCCTACATTCCATGAGACTTTTGAAAAACATGCAGGACTTGACATTAACCTGTTTATCCACTTGTCCTTCAGACAAGGAGGTGACTGAAAATGTTGTTGTGTTGTTTGATGCAAGAAACCACTTTACAAAATAAAATGCATGATTATTCCCGTACCATTATTATAGAGAATCAGACAAATTATGCTACCCTCTGCCTATTGGCTACTTAGCTTATGCAAGCCTGTCTCAAAATACACCACTACCCCTTTAAGACGAAAAAAAAGCTCTTTACCTGACTCGCTCTCCAAATATGTCTAGAAATGTACACGTTTTGTGCTCTTGTAGGAAGCAATCCCTCCCCTATTGCTGACTACAAATGATCTATAACTGGGCTAATAACTCACTAACTAGCAAAGGATATGAACAAAATGTGCACACGTGGCTACATGCAGCTCTCGCTTTGATCTCAAAACAAGCGCATCTACTCACGACCGCTCATGCTGTAAACACAGTCCAGTTCAAAGTAAATGGCACAGATCCATATATGGCAATGGTCTATTTGCATATAGGCCTACTGCAGCTCTGATTGTTTATGCCGCACCGGTCTGTGTAGAGTACGGGCTGAGTAGTGCGTGTCAATGCAATAGAATCCTACTCCGATGTGTTCTGCCTACAACAAAATACCTTGCATTGTTCGTTTTGTTTCGGTATGTTGCATTGAAAGTGGCTAATGTTGCGTTGATTCGATCACAGTAAAGGGAACCATTGATAGTGGTAACAGGGAAAACTCTAGAACAGTGGTCACCAACCTTTTCTGAGTCAAGTTCACTTTTGAGTCAAAATGCAAGCCGAGATCTACCGCTCAGATTTTTTTTAACATGACTTAAAAAATTTAAGCCTATGCAACATTAACCAATTAAAAACAGTACTGTAGCAATGAGGTTTGTGCAGTAAGCTATAGGCCCAATACATTATCACCGCTTTGATTGAATTGCCTTGCCGATGCATTGTTGTTCGGGCCATTTTTAAAATTATATTTCAAAATTTGAGGTAGGCTATATGATCACACCAGTAATAGATATGTTGTTGTATTACTTGTGAAGCACAGCTGAGTGAGCATACATTTAAATAATTAGCTTTTTATTTTTATTTTACTGGGCTGATGGTGCCTGCATCTGATGGTCAGTCTCAGCGGAGGGAGAGAGCAGAAGACTGAGGGTCCGCCTCTCAACATCCCTACGCTCTCCCTTTCCTCCACTGACACTGACCAAAAAGGGACACCGTCTTCCAGCTGATGGCGAAACTCGAGTCGCACCGCATTATTTTTGCCTCATGCACAAATTCATGTTGTTACTCCTATGAACAGAGAATGTGAAATATTCCTCGATATTAAAAAAGACCCAAGCCGCTAATAATAACAATGCAAGCCTATAGATACACTTTCCTACTCATTCATTACTGCTGCAGTGCTTGTTGTAGTGCTAAGTGGAAATAGGAAGAAGGCGCATTTTATGGTTTTAAAAATGTTGAATACAAAGTGCTGAGTAAGAACTTAAACATGAACTCACTCATAAAAACAGCATCTCTTTGTGCTATTCATTGACAGTCTCTCTCTAGTCATGGTTTTAAACGTTTTGAAATCTCACAGTATCAACTTTGCTGCAGACACGGTCATCCGAGCCATCCGATTGGCCAGAGGTAGGCCTATAGTGCACTTGATGAAATGGTTCAAAATGGAAACAGTTCGCCTGAATCGGGTGCACTTACTGCCAACAAGTATTATTTTATTTTTTTACAGAAATAGGAATACCTTGGAGATCGACCAGTCGATCGCGATCGACCGATTTGTGACCACTGCTCTAGAAAGTTGAGTGAAGTTAAATATCGTGCTTCTCTCTTTGGGCTGATATTTCTGCACTGGCTCATCCTGCTTTGCATGTATAGTTTGCATAACTATGAACATAGCCATGGTGACAAAATAATCTGTAATAACACACGGCGTTACCATAGTGCCCTTGCTACCAATCCTCTCCAATGTCCCTACTTACAGGTACATTAAATGTGGCATGTTCAGTGCTACAAGGTTTTTGCCCTACTAAATAACCTGAAAGTACAAGATGAAAGCTTCCTATGACAACTTCCATCTCTTTCCAGAACATCTGACCTCTCTCAACCCACAGCTTTGATGCTTAAATGGAAACGATTTTCAGACTCAAAGGAAGAGAACAAACCTGTTGGGATAAACTCCCCTCATACAATCAGTCCTAGAGGTGATAAAATGACACCACATGGTTTGCCATCTATCTATCTATTCCCATTCAGACTACATACTGCCCACTTACCGCTCTATGACCCAACTCTCAACCAGTACAGGGGGTGCTGCTCCAGTAGTCAGTAAACTAATCTAATACAGGGAATAGTAGGCCTGAGCTTTAATTAAATGGATTGTTCAGTTAATGCATTTCTTACGCTGGAAAAACAATTGGAAATGACAAACCAAAACGATTGACTGAAGACCGAGGATGTCAAAATGCACTGCAGAATCTCTCATAGCAGAGCATTTGAAGTACTGTACAGATGTAGGATCTTAATTTGAGCCAGTTTGCTACAGCAGGAAAATAATTCTGCAGCAACAGGAAATGTGAATTATTATGTGGATTATAATTCATGGACATTTTTGTAGGGGTTGATACATTTTTCGTAAAGAAAATCAAGTCTGACATTTCAAAGTGGAAACTACAAACTTCAGATGCCTTTTTAAACCTCAAATACACAAGTTTTACATTTCCTGCAACAGGGTGATCAAATGAAGATCCTACACCTGGAGTACTGTTTGCTACATACCGTATGAAAGGAGACCTGACTGCTGGGGGCTGCTTCTTCGTAGGGGACTACATAGGGCTCAGGACCTTGGGCCTCTTTACTCTGCGACCAATGTTTGTTGCTAAATGAGGGTTGTTATTCCACTTGTCACTGTGCTCTCTTTCTCTGACAGATGTGCTCTCGGACCAACGATCAGGATTCTCCCCTTGAGGGCTGAATTTAACATCTAACATGATGAACCTGTGGGAGCCAGTTGAGGGAGGGGCAGTGTGTGTGTGTGTTACCCAGATTCACTCATCTGGGTAATTTCAGATTATTGACATAATTTCCAGTCCTGTTTCATAATGACTGAATAAGATCCAAGCCATCTGCACTGCAATGTTTTACCCAAACCACACAGGGCTTATAACAGCTAATAGTCCTTATTGGAAAATACAATGACATCTGATATAGAATACAACAAATACCTTTTTAAAGATGAAAAACAAACGCTAGCTATTTGTAAAGAACATTTAACTACGTTAATATTTCATTAACAATCCTGTCTGAAATTAAAAAAGTTGTTTAGCTCAGCTGGTAGAGCACGGAGCTTGTAACGCCAAGGTAGTGGGTTTGATCCCCGGGACCACCCATACACAAAAAAAAAAAAAATTATGCACGCATGACTGTAAGTCACTTTGGATAAAAGCGTCTGCTAAATGGCATATTATTATTATTTATTATAAACACTTCTAAGGAACTGTTCTCTTTTAAATCTAAATGAAATTTGATTCATACTAATCAAATGAACATGAAAGTGAGTGAACAAATTCCAGAAACAAGTACCCTGGAGCCCACAGAACATCAACATAATTATCACCTATGGAAAAAAGTGGGCGACAAGTGACACAAGACAAATTATGATGACAACAAGATGACATCAGCACTAACAACGACCGTCACAGCCCCTGCCTCACTGTCAATACGGAGGATGTAGCTAGCTAGCCTGCTATGAACCACCAGGTGACTATGAGGGTAAGAGGAGAGGCAGAAAAGGACAGGAGTGAAACAGAAGAAAGAGAAAGAGAAAATCGGGAGCGAGAGAGTAGAGTTGGAGTACTCACTGGTTGGAGTTTCTGTTTGAGGCTCATGTTGAGGAGTGTGGCTGGAAGAGAGGGCGGGAGAGAACTGAGAGAGGGGAACGTTTGTAAACACTGCCCTCCCTCTTACTCTCCCTCTGCAGCCGGCAGCCCAGCCCTCAAAGCTGGAGCCCCGCGGCAACACTGCTGCTAATACAGCATGCCAACACATTCACACACACTCAGACACACACTACCAGTCAAAAGTTTGGACACACCTGCTCATTCCAGGGTTTTTCTTTATTTTTACTATTTTTTACATAGTAGAATAATAGTGAAGACATCAAAACTATGAAATAACACATATGGAATCATGTAGTAACCAGCTTTGCACACTCTTGGCATTCTCTCAACCAGCTTCATGAGCTAGTCACCTGGAATGCATTTCAATTAACAGGTGTGCCTTGTTAAAAGTTAATTTGTGGAATTTCATTCCTTCTTAATGCGTTTGAGTCAATCAGTTGTGTTGTGACAAGGTAGGGGGGTATACAGAAGATAGCCCTATTGGGTAAAAGACCAAGTCCATATTATGGCAAGAACAGCTCAAATAAGCAAAGAGAAACGCCAGTCCATCATTACTTTAAGACATGAAGGTCAGTCAATATGGAACATTTCAAGAACTTTGAAAGTGCAGTCGCAAAAACCATCAAGCGCTATGATGAAACTGGCTCTCACGAGGACCGCCACAGGAAAGGAAGAACCAGTCACCTTTGCTGCAGAGGATAAGTTCATTAGAGTTACCAGCCTCAGAAATTGCAGCCCAAATAAATGATTCACAGAGTTCAAGTAACAGACACATCTCAACATCAACTGTTCAGAGGAGACTGTGGGAATCAGGCCTTCATGGTCGAATTGCTGCAAAGAAACCACTACTAAAGGACACCAATAAGAAGAAGAGACTTGCTTGGGCCAAGAAACACGAACAATGAACATTAGACTGGTGGAAATTTGACATCCCATCTGGTTTGGGCTTAGTGGGACTATAATTTGTTTTTCAACAGGACAATGACCCAACACACCTCCAGGCTGTGTAAGGGCTATTTTACCAAGAAGGAGAGTGATGGAGTGCTGCATCAGATGACCTGGCCTCCACAATCCCCCGACCTCAACCCAATTGAGATGGTTTGGAATGAGTTGGACCGTAGAGTGAAGGAAAAGTAGCCAACAAGTACTCAGCATATGTGGGAACTCCTTCAAGACTGTTGGAAAAGCATTCCAGGTGAAGCTGGTTGAGAGAATGCCAAGAGTGTGCAAAGCTGTCATCAAGGCAAAGGGTGGCTACTTTGAGGAATCTCAAATATAAAATATATTTTAATTTGTTTAACACTTGTTTGGTTACTACATGATTCCATTTGTGTTATTTCATAGTTTTGATGTCTTCACTATTATTCTACCATGTAGAAAATAGTAAAAATAAAGAAAAACCCTTGAATGAGTAGGTGTTATAAAACTTTTGACCAGTAGTATACATACATACACTCAGACACACACTGAGACACACATGCACACAAACCTATAGCTAACACAAACAAATATACGCAGAATCATGAAGCATGTTTTAATTTAGAAAAACATAAACAATACCCGTAGGTAACGTCTGGAGTTATTTTAGTAAGAATTGTTCTACCCTACAGACTTATTCAGAGACAGGGGGCGCAGTAGGGGGAGATGTAGGGTCTGTCTCTCTCACTGACTGTCACTCACCATCTGTCACTCTTCTACGGACCACTGATTGTACAGTCAATCACTTAATGTGCTTCATCTTATGCAGACTAATCAATACCAGCAAAGATCAATGACAGTGATTATTTCCCTCTTTCTGTAAGCGCCAATCGAAATTCAATTATAAAAGAGCGGATTACCAAGAAGCTCAGTTGTGTAACGAGACGTAACCCAGACAAAAGCCTACATGCATTCTGTACTCATAATAGATAAGGTAACTGCCATGATGACTGCTTTTTCAGACCATTTATTTTGACCAATGGACACTTGTTTAGTAGTTACCCACCGTAACGTCCTCTTGCAGTGACCACGATCTGTTTGACCTGAAAACGGACCTTGTGTCCTCAACTCTGCCCCATTATGCCATGGCGGAGATTTCCCTTGTTTAGAACATTCTAGCTCTTCAAACGATACAGGGATACAGTAAGAACAACGTAGAGAGAGGACTGAAGGTGGAGAGAAGGAGAAAGGGAAGGGGAGAACCAGAGAGATAGAGGAGAGAAGATGGAAGAGAATGAGTGATACCTTGTAGACACCAACAGACATAGAGGAGGTAGTGGAGGACCGACAGACAGACAGAGAGACAGAGAGACAGAGAGAGAGAGAGAGAGAGAGAGAGAGAGAGAGAGAGAGAGAGAGAGAGAGAGAGAGAGAGAGAGAGAGAGAGAGAGAGAGAGAGACAATCAGAGAGCGTGTCTAAGCCTCTGCTGCCCTCTACATCCATTAGTACCAGAGGCCAAGGTCATCGTCAGTGTCAGGCCACGTAGAGGGCCGCTCGATACCCCCCTGCCGCCCAATGCCTCCCCTTCCAGCATCACCAGAGCATAGGGCTGTTACGGTGACCGTATTACCACCACACTGGCAGTCACGAGTCATATGACCGCAGTCAAATTCCACGTGACCGTTTAGTCACGGTAACTAGGCTTCTCCAAGCTCTGATGCTGCTGATGGTCATTAGTAGCCAACCAAACTTGCTAACTGCCTGGTACTCAGCACTCTATTGTCCCTCTAATCACTCTGACATCGATGCAAATGTTATCGAAAATCAAATCAAACACTTCATGAGAGCCCATGAGCTCATGTTGCGCAACATTTCTATAGGCTATGCAATTGCGTGAGAAAACAGAGTTTTGATGGCCTCTATTAAAAAGAGGATCCAATCAGGTTTCTATAGGCTAGGCCTACTATATGTATTTATCAACTTTCCTAATATTAAGCACACTGCTTCGCTTTACAACAGGAGTATAGCCTACCTGGCTGGCATGAAAAGGAACCAAGGGAAAAGCGTTTTCCATTCGTTATTTAAGTGCATCGATTACATGTATTTTTTTCCCCCTGCCCCTGTTTCGAGACAGGTGCATGATAATGGTCCATTCTAAACCAAAACAAATTTCACACATACGTTATTTAGTATATGTAAAGATTAAATCAAGAATAGTCTGATGGGTGACAATATTAGCCTATCACTTGTGAATTAAATATTATCACTTGTGAATGATGCCCAGCTTGTAAGGCAAGAAACAGTGCATGCCTTTTTTTTGCGACTTTTTAAAATCATAGTCGCACACCTCATGTAGCCTAGCCCATAGGCCTATATGTTTTGATAAGGTTTGTATCACAACTAAAGTGGCCAAATAACTTCTTAAAATTAAGCACATTAATCCGCTTTATAACCGTGCAGAGCCTAACTGGCATACATAGGCAGCGTGTGAGTTTGGGGAAGCCAATTTTCACCATAAAATAAAGCATTACATGCATAATCGCATTTCCCGTCATTTTCGAAGAACAGTGTTTTCCCGCTAATTGATTGCATTTTGGAACATTTACACTTATAGCCTACTGCCGTGTGCGCATTGCTGCGCTTATAATGTGAAGAAATAGCCGAATAGTTTATCAACATTTTTAGCTAAACGTTCTGATTTGTTGCATCAGCCTCATTGCTTTTAAAAGGTTTTTTGATGCAAGTTGTTGTATTAATTTGGGATCTATCGCATCCGACAACTGTCCCAGAGTATGTTTGGAATATTTATTTATTGCACAGAAGGACAAGTTGACCAATAGAATAGGTACACCTTTGTACTATGGGGGATAGAAGATTGACATAGGCTAGTGCTTTTGCTGTTCGTTAGGCCTACTCATCTTGTTGGCTGACGAAAAGTAGGCTAAACGTGGACAGTTCTAACATCTTCAATATGCGCTTCACAATTTGATAAGAGGGACACGCACAGTTGCGTCCCCGATGTGTCTTCACTTGTAGCCTACTTCTTAGACAAAATGCCTGTGAGAAGTACCCGATCACATGACGAGCATTGGCTAATAAGAATTGAAATATCTGAGAGAGCCATGTGAGTGAGAGGTGTTTGCGGAGCACGGCAGCCGGGAATTATAATTATTATATTCAGCCCAAGGGCACAACGGCCACTTTGGCTGCAAAAGGCATGGATTCTTTAGGGGGCATTACGGCCACACAAGGGGGATGCCGCTGGAAAATTTGAGGCCTGCTTAGAATATTATCAAGTGCTTGTCAAGTCGTGAATGAGAAACTGTGTAAGGTTCTGTATTTATTTTCTTAGTTCACCTTGTATTCTTGAACGTAGCCCTGTCTTTCATTTTTGTTCCTTGATTTCACCTGTGTTAGTTACTCACCTGGTCTCATCAGCTCCTTATTTAGTTCAGTTCTTTCTGTTTGTGCCTTGTGAGGTATTGTTCGTTTTGACTCTACTAAGCCGTTTCCTAGCTCGTTTGTGAGAACCAGTTTTTGCCTTCAGTCCTAATTATGTTTCACCTGCCTGTTTGCCTACCTGTGTATGACCATTGCCTGCCTGTGACCACGATTCCTGCCTTCTGCGCGTGAATCTACACATTTTTCTCCCTGAGTATTCATTACAGAATACCTCACCTAAAACTGAACGAATTCAGCGGAGCTACAGTGGCGCCTAACCTGGCAAGAGGAGCGTATGGAGGTAATCGGCCATCTTCTCTGCCAGCCTATCTCTACTCCTCCGATGCCAGGTATCGTAACCCATAGCCCTCCTTAATTCAGATCCATGCCTGGAAAATATGACGGTTCACCTGGGAAATGTCAGGGATTTCTGATGCAATGCAGCAAATACATTGAGCACAACCCCACTAACTTCGCCACCGACAAGAGCAGGATGGATTTTGTTGTGTCTCTACTCACAGGCAAAGCCCTGGATTGGGCCATCGCCATATGGACTGCCAACAGCACAGAACTCGGATCCGAGACCCATTTCCACACCCTCTTCAAAGAGGTATTCGATCACTCTACTTCCGGTCGTCCTATAGGAGATCTCCACATAGACCTTCAACAAGGACGCAATTCAGCTGCCGATTATGGCGTAATTAACACCTGCCGTGCTCTGCGCGTGAATCTATACCTTTTTCTCCCTGAGTATTCATTACAGACTGATTAAGTGTGTGCAGCCTGCACAAGAAACAAATCAGAGCTCATGACTTTCATGCAACTTTTTTCAAATCATCATTAGACTCCCATCATGCAGCCTTAGAATGTATTAAAAATCTAAACATATAGCCCAACATTTGTATCACACTAAAGTTGCATAAATAACTCTAAACTAAGCATATAGGAGGACCAGTTTCTTTGTTAACCGCTTTACACAGAAGCGGAATAAAACAGAAAATAGAATTTCTATTTTATTAAGCTATGTTCAATTGCATTCTTCATACTATAAAATAATTACAAATAATGTCATGGAATTCTAAGCAAATCTTGTCTACTAACTAGTGTAGCCCACAGCCATATGGCATAGCCATATCAGGGCCTAACATAAGGACAACTCAGAGTATGCTATTCTGTTCTTCTGAAATAGACTACATTTTCTTCATATCATGATTCTTTAGACCTGTTTAATATAAATAATGGACTTATTGTGATGGTGTAGGCTATATTAAATGGATTTATTAGACTTTTTTAAATGTAGATGTTCCAAAGGTCTGCATCAGTGGCTTGTAGGCTATGTGTGGAAAACAGGAGATGCTAAATGTGTTTATGTTAATTAACGGTCAATTACCGTGAGACCGACAGTTATTTGCTTGACTGCCACATCCCTACCAGAGCACCACGTTTCATAACCACCCGCGTTGACCCCTCCCACCCCTGCCAGCAACACACAGACACAAGACCACCAGAGGGCATAGAACAGCTGGAATAATGCTATTACTCACATATAGTCACTGATGAAAGTGGGAAATGATAGTTGGAACGGGAAGTAGAGGGATTTAGTATGTACTGCATGTCTTTACAATAGGGCTCAAGCCCCATACTGTATACCGTGCTCTGACAAATAATAATAATAATTTTCAAAAAAGTATGGGAAAAAAAGTATTCGATCCCCTGCTGATTTTGTACGTTTGCCCACTGACAAAGAAATGATCAGTCTATAATTTTAATGGTAGGTTTATTTGAACAGTGAGAGACAGAATAACAACAAAAAAATCCAGAAAAACGCATGTCAAAAATGTTATAAATTGATTTGCATTTTAATGAGGGAAATAAGTACTTGACCCCCTCTCAATCAGAAAGATTTCTGGCTCCCAGGTGTCTTTTATACAGGTAACGAGCTGAGATTAGGAGCACACTCTTAAAGGGAGTGCTCCTAATCTCAGTTTGTTACCTGTATAAAAGACACCTGTCCACAGAAGCAATCAATCAATCAGATTCCAAACTCTCCACCATGGCCAGGACCAAAGAGCTCTCCAACACAAGGCTGGAATGGGCTACAAGACCATCGCCAAGCAGCCTGGTGAGAAGGTGACAACAGTTGGTGCGATTATTCGCAAATGGAAGAAACACAAAAGAACTGTCAATCTCCCTCGGCCTGGGGCTCCATGCAAGATCTCACCTCGTGGAGTTGCAATGATCATGAGAACGGTGAGGAATCAGCCCAGAACTACACGGGAGGTCATTGTCAATGATCTCAAGGCAGCTGGGACCATAGTCACCAAGAAAACAATTGGTAACACACTACGCCGTGAAGGACTGAAATCCTGCAGCGCCCACAAGGTCCCCCTGCTCAAGAAAGCACATATACAGGCCCGTCTGAAGTTTGCCAATGAACATATGAATGATTCAGAGGAGAACTGGGTGAAAGTGTTGTGGTCAGATGAGACCAAAATGGAGCTCTTTGGCATCAACTCAACTCGCCGTGTTTGGAGGAGGAGGAATGCTGCCTATGACCCCAAGAACACCATCCCCACCGTCAAACATGGAGGTGGAAACATTATGCTTTGGGGGTGTTTTTCTGCTAAGGGGACAGGACAGCTTCACCGCATCAAAGGGACGATGGACGGGTCCATGTACCGTCAAATCTTGGGTGAGAACCATTGAAAATGGGTCGTGATGGGTATTCCAGCATGACAATGACCCAAAACACACGGCCAAGGCAACAAAGGAGTGGCTCAAGAAGAAGCACATTAAGGTCCTGGAGTGGCCTAGCCAGTCAACCTGGTGACCAACTACAAGAAATGTCTGACCTCTGTGATTGCCAACAAGGGTTTTGCCACCAAGTACTGTCACACCCTGGCTCTGGGGACTTTTAAATGTTGAGCCAGGGTGTGTAGTTCTATGTTGTGTTTTCTATGTTTAGTTTCTAGATCGTTTAGATCTATGTTGGCCAGGGTGGATCCCAATCAGAGGCAGCTGTAGCTCGTTGTCTCTGATTGGGGACCATACTTAGGTAGCCTGTTGGCACTAGTGGGTTGTGGGATCTTGTTCCGTGTAAGGTTTGTTGTGTGTACCTTAGGACGTCACGTATCGTTAATTTATTGTCTTTGTTCGTTGTGTTTATTCTATATATAATAAACATGAATGCTTATCACGCTGCGCCTTGGTCCTTCTCGTTCGTCAACGATCGTGACAGAAGATCCCACCAGACCTGGACCAAGCAGTGTGCCGAGGAGGAGCTGAGAGGATGGACTTGGGAGGAGATGAGCGAGAGGCTGGCAAGAAGGAGGGAGGCCCTGATCACGGTGGAGAGACAATCCCCCCAAAAAATTTTTGGGGGGCTCACGGCTTGGACGACGAGGCAGCAGGAGGCCGCGATAGAGCGGTTCCGCTGTTTAGCAGAGGAGGCCACCAGATTAGGGGGGTCATTGGTTCAGAGGGAGCCTGTTCCTGCCCCTCGCACCAAGCCAGTGGTGCGCGTCGCCAGCCCGGTCCGACCTGTTCCTGCCCCTCGCACCAAGCCAGTGGTGCGCGTCGCCAGCCCGGTCCGACCTGTTCCTGTCCCTCGCACAAAGTCAGTGGTGCGCGTCGCCAGCCCGGTCCGACCTGTGCCTGTCCCTCGCACCAAGCCAGTGGTGCGCGTCGCCAGCCCGGCCCCTCCTGTTCCTGCTCCCCGCACCAAGCCAGTGGTGCGCGTCGTCAGCCCAGTCCGGCCCGTTCCTGCTCCCCGCACCAAGCCAGGGGTGCGCGTCATCAGCCAGGTCCGGCCCGTTCTTACTCCCCGCACCAAGCCAGTGGTGCGTGTGTCCAGTCCGGCACGGCCCGTGCCTGTTCCACCGGTGCCTGGTCCGGCACCGGTCAGCTGCTCCACTCCGGAGCCAGAGCAATCCGCTCCACCGGGGTCCAGTCCAGCTCCGGTCAGCGGCTCCACTCCGGAGCCAGAGCAGTTCGATCCACCGTCGTCGGGTCCAGCTCCAGTCAGCGGTTCCAGACCAGACCAGGGGCGCAACAGGGAGGCGGATAATAGGTGGTGGTCACGCCCGGAGCCGGATCCGCCTCCGAGGCGGAATGCCCACCCGGCCCCTACCCTGTTATGTTTAGGTTGCGCGGTCGGAGTCCGCACCTTTGGGGGGGGGGGGGGGGGGGGGGGTTCTGTCACGCCCTGGCTCTGGGGACTCTTAAATGTTGAGCCAGGGTATGTAGTCCTATGTTGTGTTTTCTATGTTTAGTTTCTAGATCGTTTAGATCTATGTTGGCCAGGGTGGTTCCCAATCAGAGGCAGCTGTAGCTCGTTGTCTCTGATTGGGGCCCATACTTAGGTAGCCTGTTGGCACTAGTGGGTTGTGGGATCTTGTTCCGTGTAAGGTTTGTTGTGTGTACCTTAGGACGTCACGTATCGTTAGTGTATTGTCTTTGTTCGTTGTGTTTATTCTATATATAATAAACATGAATGCTTATCACGCTGCGCCTTGGTCCTTCTCGTTCGTCAACGATCGTGACAAGTACTAAGTCATGTTTTTCAGAGGGGTCAAATACTTATTTCCCTCATTAAAATGCAAATCAATTTATAAAATTTTTGACATGCATTTTTCTGGATTTTTTTTGTTGTTATTCTGTCTCTCACTGTTCAAATAAACCTACCATTAAAATTATAGACTGATCATTTCTTTGTCAGTGGGCAAACGTACAAAATCAACAGGGGATCAAATACTTTTTTCCCTCACTGTAAATAAAGTCCACCTGTGTGCAATCTAACTAATTATGTGACTTCTGAAGGTAATTGGTTGCACCAGATCTTATTTAGGGGCTTCACAGCATATGCACGCACCACTCTTCCTTTATTTATTTTTTAGAATTTTTTGAAACAAGTTATTTTTTTTCATTTCACTTCACCAATTTGGACTATTTTGTGTATGTCCATTACATGAAATCCAAATAAAAATCAATTTAATTACAGGTTGTAATGCAACAAAATAGGAAAAACGCCAAGGGGGATGAATACTTTTGCAAGGCACTAATATATATATATATATATTCGTTTCTAAACTGAACAAAAATATAAAACGCAACATGCAACAATTTCAAAGATTTTACTGAGTTACAGTTCATATGAGGAAATCAGTCAATTTAAATAAATAAATTAGGCCCTAATCTACGGATTTCACATAACTGGGAATACAGATATGCAACTGTTGGTCACAGATCCCTTTAAAAAAAAAATGGGCCTCACAATGCTCTCAGGATCTCGTCACTGTATTTTTGTGCATTCAAATTGGCATCGATAAAATGCAATTGTGTTTGTTGTCCGTAGCTTACGCCTGCTCATACCATAACCCCACCGCCACCATGGGGCACTCTGTTCACAACGTTGACATCAGCAAACCGCTCGCCCACATGACGACATACACATGGTCTGCGGTTGTGAGGCCGGTTGGATGTATTGACAAATTCTCTAAAACAACGTTGGAGGTGGCTTATGGTAGATAAATTAACATTCAATTCTCTGGCAACAGGTCTGGTGGACATTCCTGAAGTCAGTATGCCAATTGCACGCTCCCTCAAAATTTGAGACATCTGTGACATTGTGTTGTGTGACAAAACTGCACATCTTAGAGTGGCCTTTTATTGTCCCGAGCACAAGCTTCTTGATATGCCACACCTGTCAGGTGGATAGGTTATCTTTGAACAGGAGAAATGCTCACTAACAGGGATGTAAACAAATTTGTGCACAACATTTTAGAGAAATAAGCTTTTAGTGCGTATGGAATATTTCTGGTATCTTTTATTTCAGCTCATGAAACATGGGACCAACACTTCACACGCTGCGTTTATATTTTCGTTTAGTGTAACATTATCTTATCGAAGTCTAATTATTGATTCTAAAACATTTACTTTTTAGAAAGAAATTGTTGAAATCGTAGAAAGGTACAAGGTTGGGGTAAATTCCATTTCCAATTCCAGTCAATACAGGAATTCACTGAAATTCCAATTCTCTTCAATGCTTTTCAATGAGGACAATTTGGAATTGAAATTTGGTTTACTTAATGAATTGACTGGAATTTAAATGGAATTGACCCCAACCCTGGGAAGGCAACATAATTAGCCTGGAGAAATCCATGTCTCCCGAGTGGCGCAGTGGTCTAAGGCACTGCATCGCAGTGCTAGCTGTGCCACTAGAGATCCTGGTTCGAATCCAGGCTCTGTCATAGTCGGCCGCGACCGGGAGACCCATGGGGCGGCGCGCAATTGGCCCAGGGTAGGGGAGGGAATGGCCGGCAGGGATGTAGCTCAGTTGGTAGAGCATGGCGTTTGCAACGCCAGGGTTGTGGGTTCGATTCCCACGGGGGGCCAGTATGAAAAAAAACACAAAAAAATGTATGCACTCACTAACTGTAAGTCGCTCTGGATAAGGGTGTCTGCTAAATGACAAAAAATATATATATATATAAAAAAATTAAATAAAAAACATTAAAAACAACAAAAAAATTAATAAAAAAATCCAGTCTGATTGTGCTCACATTCCACTCCTTGCCACTCCACGTCATGCCAAACGTGATGATTTCGCCAGGCTAATTATCTTATAGATGTGTGAACTTGTTGGTGAGAGTGATTAAAAATCAAACATCGTAGCTCAGACACTTACTGTATAATTTGAGAGTACGTGTGTGGTATTCATAGTGATCAGCAGCTGAGGGCTCTACCAGGAGCAGGCTTGGAGGAAGTGGAGAGGGGGGCATCTATTAGCCCGATCGGTTTTTCCATTGGTAGTAACTGGAGGCATGCCACATTGCCTCCCATGTGCACCCAGCGAGCAAGGCAGGGGGCATCGACACGACAACCTCAAGAGCTCTCCTCTCACTCAGAGCAATGCTAACATTAGCATTAGCAACAAGTCAAACTGCCCATTCACAAGCTATCAAGTAAATTCTGATGATATAAACACCCGTTATAACACTCAAATGTACTGTCATAAGACATGTATGTTCACTTGACACACACACACACACACACACACACACACACACACACATCTAGTAATACCACAAAAATCCTTAATATTGAGTCATATTGCTCCACTTGTAGTGGACAAGTGAAGTCAGGGCAGGGTTAGTGTGTGGGTTCATCTGGCCAGTGGCCACTGACTGTCCCACAACAGACATGTGGGTCAGTGTGCTACGCAGTGGTGTTGTGGGGTCATCTCACTGTGTTAGTGTTTCCATGACATTACAGGTTATGATGATGTACGCAAACTTAGTGTGATGACAGGTGGGTGTGAGAAGTTCTTCTGCTGGCACAGATGTCACACTATGGAAGGTGAGATCTTTCTTTCACACATACAAACTGTCTTTTCCCCATTCTCCCTCTCACATACATGCAGAGAGACAAGAGCATATAGTACAGTAGTGATGCTAAATAACATCTCCATCCATGTAGCCAACAACATGGTTTCTACAGGAGATAATATCCTCTTATACACTACATGACCAAAAGTATGTGGACACCTGCTCGTTGAACATCTCATTCCAAAATTATGTTCAGCAATATGGAGTTGGTCCCCCCTTTGCTGCTATAACAGCCGCCACTCTTCTGGGAAGGCTTTCCACTAGATGTATGAACATTGCTGCAGGGACTTGCTTCCATTCAGTCACAAGAGCATTAGTGAGGTCGGGCACTGATGTTGGGCGATTAGGCCTGGCTCGCAGTCGGCGTTCCAGTTCATCCTAAAGGTGTTCGATGGGGTTGAGGTAAGGGCTCTGTGCAGGCAAGTCAAGTTTTTTCACACCGTTTTTGACAAACCATTTCTATATGGACCTCGCTTTGTGCACGGGGGCACTGTCATGCTGAAAAAGGAAAGGGCCTTCCCCAAACTGTTGCCACAAAGTTGTAAGCACAGAATCGTCTAGAACAGGGGTGTCAAACGTCCGGCCCGCGGGCCGGATCAGGCCCGCAAACGGGTTTAATCCGGCCCGCGAGATGATTTTGAAAAAATAATAATAATAACAATAAAAAATAAAAATAAAATTGTAAAGTATAAAAATGCGCTGCAATTTTTCAATAAAATAAACTGCTGTTCCAATTGCGTCCACTGGATGGCGCAATAGCAATTGTGTTAAGCAAGCAAACTGTTTATACCGGGGCAGAGCAAGTAGGTCAAGCACGTGCAGCCAATGAGCTACTTTGTTTTGCCCACGATATTTATTACGGCTTCTACTTTTAACATTATGTGCTTTGGCACCCTCATTGCCCCAATATGTCTCTGTCAAAAAAGAGAAAAGTGGACGCAGAGTGCAGAGTGTTCCAAGAAAAATGGTCATCCTATTTATTCACGGAATTGAATGGGAAAGCTGTATGTTTGGTGTGTTCAGAGCATGTTGCAGTGCTGAAAGAATATAACCTTCGTCGCCACTATGTGAGTCTTCATGCCGACAAATATGACAACTTTCAAGGACAGCGGAGATGAGAGAAGGTGAATGAACTGTTGGCGGGTCTGAAGAAACAGCAGTCTGTGTTTACTCACAGCCGAGACATCAGTGACGCTGCAGTGAAAGCTAGCTACCTCATTGCTAATGAAATCGCAGTGGCTTCAAAACCATTTAGTGAGGGTGAATTTGTAAAAACATGCATGATGAAGGCAGCGGAGATTGTGTGCCCTGAAAAGCGGCAGGCTTTTGCAAATATCAGCCTGACAAGAAACACAGTTGCAGACAGGATTTCCGATCTTTCAGTGGATTTGGACAGCCAGTTGAAGCAAAAAGTAAAGTCATTTATTGCGTTTTCGGTTGCAATTGATGAAAGCACGGACATTACAGATGTTGCACAACTGGCCATTTTCATCCGCGGAGTTGATGACACATTGACCGTCACCGAGGAGTTCGTGGAGTTGGTGCCGATGACAGATACAACGACAGCAGCTGATATTTTTACCGCACTCGTCGGCGCGCTGGACAGGGTCGGAGTGGACTGGTCCCGCGCTGTGAGCCTGGCTACAGATGGTGCGCCCTCAATGATCGGGAAAAAAGCAGGCGTTGTGACAAAGTTCAGAGAGAAAGTGCAATCTGCAAATGGAGGACGTGATTTTTTGACTTTTCACTGTATTTTGCACCAGGAGGCTTTGTGTTGCAAGTCATTAAAGATGGATAACGTCATGAAGGTGGTCATCCAAACTGTTAATTTCATCCGATCCAGTAGCCTGAATCACCGTCAGTTTGACAGCCTTCTCAGAGAGAAAGACCACATCTATGGCCTGCCATACCACACTGAGGTAAGATGGTTAAGCCGAGGTGCTGTGCTGAGGCGTTTCTTTGATTTACGAGAAGAAATTGAACAGTTCATGGAAGAAAAGGGCAAACCAGTGTTAGAATTTCATTCCGCAGAATGGATGCAGGACCTTGCATTTATGGTGGATGTTACAGAGCACCTGAATAACTTGAACAAACAGCTGCAAGGGCGCAACAAAGTTGTCACGCAGTATTATGACAGCATACGTTCTTTCAAGTTGAAGCTGTCATTGTGGGAGACACAACTTGCCGGTGGTGATGCAGCTCACTTCCCCTGTCTGAAAAATGTGTGCGCGACCCAACATGTGGCAGACATGAAGCGGTTCAAAGATAAAATAACGGGACTGTTACGGGAGTTTGAGCAACGCTTTCAGATTTATGTTTATATGTTTTTATGTTGATGTGCTATTGTTTTTAATTGATTTTATTTTATTTGTATATTTAACCTATTCTTGACTCTGTGGTTCTTGCACTTGTTTGGGGAACAGGATTTCATTATTTTTATCTACATTTCTGCCTGAGAAATGACACCCTGATATAGTTCTGTGATCTGTGAAACAGTTCTGTTAATCACTGAGGCATTGTGTGTTTGTGTGTTCTTTTTCTTTAGAATTTTCAAATAAACTTGACGTGTTTTATGATTAATAGTGATGTTGTGCTTGTACTATTTTGTTCACACTGTCCTCAGGCTCCAGCTTTATGTTGTATGTTGATCGTATTAAAACAAAGAAAACAATCTGAAGTTGTTGTTTTTAAGTTATATATATATACCATGATTTTTCCGGTCCGGCCCACTTGGGAATAGATTTTCCTCCATGTGGCCCCTGAGCTAAAATGAGTTTGACACCCCTGGTCTAGAATGTCATTGTATGCTGTAGCGTTAAGATTTCCCTTCAGTGGAACTAAGGGGCCTAGACTGAACCATGAAAAACAGCCCCAGACCATTATTCCTCCTCCACCAAACTTTGCAGTTGGCACTATGCATTGGGGCAGGTAGCGTTTTACCGGCATTCCGCCAAACCCAGATTCGTCCGTCGGACTGCCAGATGGTGAAGCGTGATTCATCACTCCAGAAAACGCGTTTCCACTGCTCCAGAGTCCAATGGCGGCGAGCTTTACACCACTCCAGCCGACGCTTGGCATTGAGCATGATGATCTTAGGCTTGTGTGCATTGGCCAGTACAGTACTGTAATACCGTAATATATGCCATTTACATAGCAGATGCTTTTATCCAAAGTGACAACAGTGAGTGTTTATATTTTCGTATGTGACCCCAGTGGGAATCGAACCCACAACTCTGGTGTTGCTAGTGCCATGCTCTTACGAACTGAGCCACATACAAGACCACTACAATACACAAGTACAATACAGATGTATGATTGTCATCCCCATGAGCATACCACTCTCCTTCAGGCCATGATTGAGGCATGCAATGACATCAATCCATGCTTCGTCAGGCTTGGATTCTCCATGCCAAAAGGTTTTTCCCCAGGTGCATGAAAAATGAGGACATTTACTGCGATGTCGATGAGAACCTGTGGCCAAATGCTCAAGACAGGGTTGATGCAAACTAGTGCCTGCTAAACGTTATGTTTCTTTAATTTCTTTAATTTGATTACAGTACACCTATGTTGTAATTATATCTGAACAATACATATTTTAATTTTTCAATGATTGTGAACGATCACACGTGATAGAAATGATCGAAATTTGATGTTCAGTCAATTTTAATAGGTAGTGCAAGTGTATTTATTGTCTAATGTGAAAACAGTACTGTAATTGACAGTACTGTTGCATATTATATTCAAAGGGACATTTTGAAACTATTTTGCTCTTGGATTAACTAGTTGTTAAAATAACTACATTGAGAAGACATTATTATGGTGTTTTTTGATGATTAAATCAATGTTTACGTGGTATTTCACAGTAAATTTATATTTTGGATTAATGGTTGTGTCGTGAAAAATGTCTTCAAACAAAATAAATGTACAATAAAAAGTTATATGAGACTTGCCGTGTTACCATTTTGGAGTTTTGTGTTAAGAGTTTAGAAAATTCACCACATACTTTTGACATTAGCACCAAAGCGATTGAAGAAAACTGTATTATTATCATTATATATATCATCTTCCTGTTTGTGTGTGTGTGTGTGTGTGTGTGTGTGTGTGTGTGTGTGTGTGTGTGGATGCGTGTGGAAACTCTTGAGTGACATGCAGCTGCATCCTCAGCAGAAAGCTTGCAACACAGGAAGCCAGACCGAAAATATGTAATCTACCATTTCTCAATAACCCAACGTTCCTTTTACCCAACATCCTGTGTACAGAATATCTCACATGCCATTCTGAAAAAGCTCACTTTCAAAATCCCATAATATATAAGCAGAATACAGGTTGACTGGTTGTGTGATATGAGTGCGAGTGAGGACCATGTGTCTCACCTGTGTGACATGTGTGACCTTCTCTGTGACGTCTCGGTGGCGGTCCTTTACTTTGCTGGGAGCGATGATCTCGATCTCAGTGGGCGAGGGCGGTCGCAAGAGGTCGGAGGCGAAGCTGAGTGTGAGGGGGTTACGAGTGCTGGTCCTGCGAGTGCTGGTCCTGCGTCGCATCAGGTCTGAGTCTGAGGTGGAGCTCAGAGTACCGGCCTTCAGGTCTGCACACAACAACACTCATCTCTCATTACTGTGTATCTATCTGTTTTTAACGACAAGTTCACATATTATATTACCGCTCAAATCCTTTATTTAAACTGCAAGTAACACATTCAGAACCAAAAATGTAATGTGTTATAACACAATTCCCATTCCTCTAGGTGAGAAACATCTTGGTTTAAACTCAGCAAAGCATCTGAGTGAGAAAGATACAGAGGGAGTTTGTTATCTATTTCACTTGCTTTGGAAATGTAAACATATGTTTCCCATGCCAATAAAGGCCCTTAAATTGAATTGAGAGAGATAGAGTAATGAAGTGAGAGGGAGTGTCTTAATGCATTGTGGGGATGCATGTATTACTTTACATTATTTCCCTGGGATAGATGGGAAGCCCACAGCCCCACACTCCATAGTATTAGCTGTGTGATGAGTAAAGGATGGCCTCTGCGTGACTGGGACTCCTATAGAACACACACACACAGCTATGTCTTACTATACTTGTGAGGACTTTTTGGGACCAACAATTGATTCCCATTAAAAATACTATTTTTCCTATCCTTGACCATAATTTTAAACCTAACCCCTTAGACTAAAATAGCCTTTTTACAAGTGAGGACCGGCAAAATGTCCTGACTTCTCTGAATTTTTGTTGGTTTGCTATTCTTGTGAGGACTTCTGGTACTCACAAGTATAGTACAACATGTACACACACACACACACACACACACACACACACACACACACACACACACACACTATAGGGTAGAGGCATTGATTAGTGACCCTGCTTCACATGCTCAGTGCTTGGGGAATGGGGGTGAGGATTCTCCTTTCTACAGAGCAGAATACCTCCAACAGGCCCAGGTAGCTTTGGCTTGGTTTGTTTTGATTCAGATGGAACTGTAAGAGGAGACAGCCACATTTCTTCCTGTCAGAGGGGGTACAACAATGGAAACAGACTACACGTTTGACTGGGTACACACACACATATACACACACGCACTCACTGCTGTTGGAGCGTGGGTCTCCTGTTCGGCCCGACTCGGCCCTCATGCTGTCGAGGTCATCCAGGGAGGAAGCTCTGCGGAGGCTGCCGACAGTCTCTCTTGAGCGGCTCCGGGGCAGGACCGTCCTGGGGAAGGCTGCACTGGAGAATGGGCCGCTGGGGAGGAAGGGAACGCTGGGGTCCAGCCGCTCCGACAATAGGGACAGACGTTTGGGGGAGCAGTAGCTTGCAGGCTGGGGGGACTCGTAGTCCTGCTCTATCAGCGCCTCTGTCTCAGACTGCATGCAGCTCTCCTTGGACGGGATACGGAACTCCTTCAGAGGGACCTCTTCACTGTTGGGCTGAATTAGGGAAGGAGGGAGAGGACACTCATAGGTTAAATACTGTACTAGATTTCTACTTACTGCTAAATGTATGTGATGACTGAAGCTTTCTTCATTACAAAATATGAGATACAGGAACTGAGATAATCAAGATATATTTTAGGTAAGGTCATATTTAGACGAGTACTGTGTGTATAGGCCTATATGTGTATGGGAGTCTCTGGCCACCTTACCTGTAGGTAGTCCACCACCACCCCCTCAAACTGGTCTTTGGCGAGGGAAGGCCGACGCATTGCACGCACTGATGGCAGTCTCAACTTCAGCCTGCGACTCTGCCCTGAGAAACCAGAGAGTGCTTATACATACACTTTACATAAAAACACAAGCACACCTTCCAGGATGTAGTCACATTCTGTATGTTATAACACAGCTACATTCAACGTAGAGTAATGGAATAAACAGGTTAATACAGACAGACAGACAGACAGACAGACAGACAGAATAACACACACACACACATTATCATCGCACACACACTTTCCACACTGACCTGCCCCTACCCAGCCCTGGGCCATCCTCTGTCTCAGCCCTGGTTTCTTGAGGGAGGGGTCAATGATTTCCTGGAAGTTGAGGATGAACATGATGACCTGTCCCTCTGCGTTCTTCACAGGGACCACATCAATCAGACAGGGCCTGCAGGTCCCTGCAGGGGGGAGAGAGAGAACATTATAAAGCTGCTAATGGCCATCCTCATCTGAGCTCAAAGGTAACTAAGTAGACTTCAGGACAGCTCAAGTAACTGTAAATATTGTTTAATCTTATCTGACTGTGCTCTCTTTAACACTCAACACATTTAGGCTCAGAGTCTCAGGTTCCATTGTTGGTGGGCTGTTACTGCCATCTCATTTCAGTTGTGGAGAGGCCTTTCAAACAGCAGTAAAGTCTTGTAGTTACTTTCCATGACTGAATGTTTTCCCAGGGCATTTATGGGACCCTCCTTTCTGTTTAAGTGAAGCCAGGGTGGGGGCTGTCAACATGTCCTAGCAGAGGAGACACATATAGAGGGGGGAGGCAGCAAAGGAGATATAGAGGGAGATAGAGAATAAGACCAATTGAAATGTAGACAGACTGTAGGAAGAGGGGAGAAGGCAAGCGAGAGGGAGAGATAGAGAAAGAGAGAGAGGAAGGAAGAGAACGAGAGAACTACAGAAGAGAGGGGAATAGAGTGGTATATCAACCGTAGTACTGAGCGATTAGTGCTTTTTGAGGTCAGTTTGTTTTCGGATCGATTATTAAAAAATAATCACGGTTTTCGATTTTGGTTTCGATATATTTAAAAAAAACATTAAATGCACTATGCATTATGTGGGTTGAATGCTGTAACAACACAGAATAAAACAATTAATAAAAGTCCCATGATGGTAGTTGTCACGCCCTGGCTCTGGGGACTCTTTAATGTTGAGCCAGGGTGTTAGTTTCTATGTTTAGTTTTCTAGGTTTATGTTCTAGATCGTGTGGATCTATGTTGGCCAGGGTGGTTCCCAATCAGAGGCAGCTGATTCTCGTTGTC
Organism: Coregonus lavaretus; assembly: GCF_964263955.1. NCBI lineage: Eukaryota > Metazoa > Chordata > Actinopteri > Salmoniformes > Salmonidae > Coregonus > Coregonus lavaretus. Next base: position 51,492,708 of record NC_139989.1, read on the forward strand.
TCTGATTGGGAACCATACTTAGGCAGCCTGTTTGGCACAGTTAATTGTGGGATCTTGTTCCGTAAGGTTTGCTTTGTATTAACCTAGGACTTCACGTATCGTTTGGTTTGTTGGTGTTAAGTACACAATAAAGTATGTATGCCTATCATGCTGCGCCTTGGTCCGCTTCAGTAAACGATCGTGACAGTAGTGACTGCCCATTACTGCTTATCACTTATTAACAGTAATTTATTCACATTACTTTACTTTATAAAATATTTCAGTTGGTGTCTATATTACGTTTGTTTTATTTGATGACTTTATTATTTCATTCCAAGTCATCATCTAATCTCTATAGAGCTGCTGCCTATGCTGTCTGACAAAATCACTATTCTTCCAAGTAAAAGACAGTTCTGCCAAGTTGTTCTGCGGGAGTTAGTCGAGGGAGGCCTCGCTCTCTCGCGTCCCCAGATGTTTAGTTAATTTCATTCCGATCTCTTTTGCATTATTGTAGCCTTTTCTGTAGCCTGTCAACTATGTGTCTGTCTATCCCTGTTCTCTCCTCTCTGCACAGGCCATACAAACGCTTCACACCGCGTGGCTGCTACCACTCTAATCTGGTGGTCCCTGCGCACACGACCCACGTGGAGTTCCAGGTCTCCGGCAGCCTCTGGAACTGCCGTTCTGCGGCCAACAAGGCAGAGTTCATCTCAGCCTATGCTACCCTCCAGTCTCTCGACTTCTTGGCGCTGACGGAAACATGGATTACCACAGAAAACACTGCTACTCCTACTGCTCTTTCCTCGTCTGATCATGTGTTCTCGCATACCCCGAGAGCATCTGGTCAGCGCGGCGTGGCACAAGAATCTCATCTCTCCCAAGTGGACATTCTCTCATTTTCCCCTGACCCATCTGTCTATCTCCTCATTTGAATTCCATGCTGTCACAGTCACTAGCCCATTCAAGCTTAACATCCTTGTCATTTATCGCCCTCCAGGTTCCCTTGGAGAGTTCATCAATGAGCTTGACGCCTTGATAAGTTCCTTTCCTGAGGATGGCTCACCCCTCACAGTTCTGGGTGACTTTAACCTGCCGACGTCTGCCTTCGACTCATTTCTCTCTGCCTCCTTCTTTCCACTCCTTTCCTCTTTTGACCTCACCCCCTCACCGTCCCCCCCTACTCACAAGGCAGGCAATACGCTTGACCTCATCTTTACTAGATGCTGTTCTTCTACTAATCTCACTGCAACTCCCCTCCAAGTCTCCGACCACTACTTTGCATCCTTTTCTCTCTCGCTCTCCTCCAACACTACTCACTCTGCCCCTACTCAGATGGTAATGCGCCGTCGCAACCTTCGCTCTCTCTCTCCCGCTACTCTCTCCTCTTCCATCATATCATCTCTTCCCAATCAATCCTTCTCCCTCCGGTCTCCTGATTCTGCCTCCTCGACCCTCCTCTCCTCCCTTTCTGCATCTTTTGACTCTCTATGTCCCCTATCCTCCCGGCCGGCTCGGTCCTCCCCTCCTGCTCCGTGGCTTGACGGCTCATTGCGAGCTCACAGAACAAGGCTCTGGGCAGGAAATGGAGGAAAACTAGACTCCCTGCGGACCTATCATCTTTTCACTCCCTCCTCTCTAAAGCCACTTTCTACCACTCTAAATTTCAAGCCTCTGCCTCTAACCCTAGGAAGCTATTTGCCACCTTCTTCTCCCTGCTTAATCCTCCTCCTCCTCCCCCTCCCTCCTCCCTCTCTGTGGATGACTTCGTCAACCATTTTGAAAAGAAGGTTGACGACATCCGATCCTCATTTATTAAGTCAAATGACACCGCTGGTCCTGCTCACACTGCCCTACCCTATGCTTTGACTTCTTTCTCCCCTCTCTCTCCAGATGAAATCTTGCGACTTGTGACGGCCGGCCGCCCAACAACCTGCCCGCTTGACCCTATCCCCTCCTCTCTTCTCCAGACCATTTCCGGAGACCTTCTCCTTTACCTCACCTCGCTCATCAACTCTTCCTTGACCGCTGGATATGTCCCTTCCGTCTTCAAGAGGGCGAAAGTTGCACCCCTCCTCAAAAAACCTACACTCGATCCCTCCGATGTCAACAACTACAGACCAGTATCCCTTCTTTATTTTCTCTCCAAAACTCTTGAGCGTGCCGTCTCTAGCCAACTCCCCTGCTATCTCTCTCAGAATTACATTCTTGATCCTAACCAGTCAGGTTTCAAGACTGGTCATTCAACTGAGACTGCTCTTCTCTGTGTCACGGAGGCTCTCCGCACTGCCAAAGCTAACTCTCTCTCCTCTGCTCTTATCCTTCTAGGCCTATCTGCTGCCTTTGATACTGTGAACCATCAGATCCTCCTCTCCACCCTCTCCGAGTTAGGCATTTCCGGCGCTGCTCACTCTTGGATTGCGTCCTACCTGACAGGTCGCTCCTACCAGGTGGCGTGGCGAGAATCTGTCTCCGCACCACGTGCTCTCACCACTGATGTCCCCCAGGGCTCAGTTCTAGGCCCTCTCCTATTCTCTCTATACACCAAGTCACTTGGCTCTGTCATATCCTCACATGGTCTCTCCTATCATTGCTACGCAGACGACACACAATTAATTTTCTCCTTTCCCCCTTCTGATAACCAGGTGGCGAATCGCATCTCTGCATGTCTGGCATACATATCAGTGTGGATGTCGGATCACCACCTCAAGCTGAACCTCGGCAAGACGGAGCTGCTCTTCCTCCCAGGGAAGGACTGCCCGCTCCAAGATCTCGCCATCACGGTTGACAACTCCATTGTGTCCTCCTCCCAGAGTGCAAAGAACCTTGGCGTGATCCTGGACAACACCCTGTCGTTCTCTGCTAACATCAAAGCGGTGACCCGATCCAGCAGGTTCATGCTCTACAACATTCGCAGAGTACAACCCTACCTTACACAGAAAGCGGCACAGGTCCTAATCCAGGCACTTGTCATCTCCCGTCTGGATTACTGCAACTCGCTGTTAGCCAACCTGCCAGCTTAGTGGAGTCTGCCAATAGCATAGTCAGTGTAGTCAGCTCAGCCATACCCATTGAGACTGTGTCTGTGCCTCGACCTAGGTTGGGCAAAACTAAACATGGTGGTGTCCACCCTAGCAATCTTATTAGGATAAAGACCTCCTCCATTCCTGCCATTATTGAAAGAGATCGTGATACCTCACATCTCAAAATAGGGTTACTTAATGTTAGATCCCTCACTTCAAAGGCAGTCATAGTCAATGAACTAATCACTGATCATAATCTTGATGTGATTGGCCTGACTGAAACATGGCTTAAGCCTGATGAATTTGCTGTGTTAAATGAGGCCTCACCTCCTGGTTACACTAGTGACCATATTCCCCGTGCATCCCGCAAAGGCGGAGGTGTTGCTAACATTTACGATAGCAAATTTCAATTTACAAAAAAAAAAATGACGTTTTCATCTTTCGAGCTTCTAGTCATGAAATCTATGCAGCCTACTCAATCACTTTTTATAGCTACTGTTTACAGGCCTCCTGGGCCATATACAGCGTTCCTCTCTGAGTTTCCTGAATTCCTATCAGACCTTGTAGTCATAGCAGATCATATTCTAATTTTTGGTGATTTTAATATTCACATGGAGAAGTCCACAGACCCACTCCAAAAGTCCTTCGGAGCCATTATCGACTCAGTGGGTTTTGTCCAACATGTCTCTGGACCTACTCACTGCCACAGTCATACTCTGGACCTAGTTTTGTCCCATGGAATAAATGTTGTAGATCTTAATGTTTTTCCACAAAATCCTGGACTATCGGACCACCATTTTATTACGTTTGCAATCGCAACAAATAATCTGCTCAGACCCCAACCAAGGAGCATCAAAAGTCGTGCTATAAATTCTCAGACAACACAAAAATTCATTGATGCCCTTCCAGACCCCTTCTGCCTACCCAAGGACGTCAGAGGACAAAAATCAGTTAACCACTTAACTGAGGAACTAAATTTAACCTTGCACAATACCCTAGATGCAGTTGCACCCCTAAAAACGAAAAACATTTGTCATAAGAAACTAGCTCCCTGGTATACAGAAAATACCCGAGCTTTGAAGCAAGCTTCCAGGAAATTGGAACGGAAATGGCGCCACACCAAACTGGAAGTCTTCCGACTAGCTTGGAAAGACAGTACCGTGCAGTACCGAAGAGCCCTCACTGCTGCTCGATCATCCTACTTTTCCAAATTAATCGAGGAAAATAAGAACAATCCAAAATTTCTTTTTGATACTGTTGCAAAGCTAACTAAAAAGCAGCATTCCCCAAGAGAGGATGGTTTTCACTTCAGCAGTGATAAATTCATGAACTTCTTTGAGGAAAAGATCATGACCATTAGAAAGCAAATTACGGACTCCTCTTTGAATCTGCGTATTCCTCCAGGGCTTAGCTGTCCTGGATCTGCACAGCTCTGCGAGGGCCTGGGATCGGGAGAGACACTTAAGTGTTTTAGTACTATATCTCTTGACACAATGATGAAAATAATCATGGCCTCTAAACCTTCAAGCTGCATACTGGATCCTATTCCTACTAAACTGCTGAAGGAGCTGCTTCCTGTGCTTGGCCCTCCTATGTTGAACATAATAAACAGCTCTCTATCCACCGGATGTGTACCAAACTCACTAAAAGTGGCAGTGATAAAGCCTCTCTTGAAAAAGCCAAACCTTGACCCGGAAAATATAAAAAACTATCGGCCAATATCGAATCTTCCATTCCTCTCAAAAATTTTAGAAAAAGCTGTTGCGCAGCAACTCACTGCCTTTCTGAAGACAAACAATGTATACGAAATGCTTCAGTCTGGTTTTAGACCCCATCATAGCACTGAGACTGCACTTGTGAAGGTGGTAAATGACCTTTTAATGGCGTCAGACCGAGGCTCTGCATCTGTCCTCGTGCTACTAGACCTTAGTGCTGCCTTTGACACCATCGATCACCACATTCTTTTGGAGAGACTGGAAACCCAAATTGGTCTACACGGACAAGTTCTGGCCTGGTTTAGATCCTACCTGTCGGAAAGATATCAGTTTGTCTCTGTGAATGGTCTGTCCTCCGACAAATCAACTGTACATTTCGGTGTTCCTCAAGGTTCCGTTTTAGGACCACTATTGTTTTCACTATATATTTTACCTCTTGGGGATGTTATTCGAAAACATAATGTTAACTTTCACTGCTATGCGGATGACACACAGCTGTACATTTCAATGAAGCATGGTGAAGCCCCAAAATTGCCCTCGCTAGAAGCCTGTGTTTCAGACATAAGGAAGTGGATGGCTGAAAACTTTTTACTTTTAAACTCGGACAAAACAGAGATGCTTGTTCTAGGTCCCAAGAAACAAAGAGATCTTCTGTTAAATCTGACAATTCATCTTGATGGTTGTAAAGTCGTCTCAAATAAAACTGTGAAGGACCTAGGCGTTACTCTTGACCCTGATCTCTCTTTTGACGAACATATCAAGACTGTTTCAAGGACAGCTTTTTTCCATCTACGTAACATTGCAAAAATCAGAAATTTTCTGTCCAAAAATGATGCAGAAAAATTAATCCATGCATTTGTTACTTCTAGATTAGACTACTGCAATGCTCTATTTTCCGGCTACCCGGATAAAGCACTAAATAAACTTCAGTTAGTGCTAAATACGGCTGCTAGAATCCTGACTAGAACCAAGAAATTTGATCATATTACTCCAGTGCTAGCTTCCCTACACTGGCTTCCTGTTAAGGCAAGGGCTGATTTCAAGGTTTTACTGTTAACCTATAAAGCGTTACATGGGCTTGCTCCTACCTATCTTTCCGAGTTGGTCCTGCCGTACATACCAATACGTACGCTACGGTCACAAGACGCAGGCCTCCTAATTGTCCCTAGAATTTCTAAGCAAACAGCGGGAGGCAGGGCTTTCTCCTATAGATCTCCATTTTTATGGAACAGTCTGCCTACCCATGTGAGAGACGCAGACTCGGTCTCAACCTTTAAGTCTTTACTGAAGACTTATCTCTTCAGTAGGTCATATGATTGAGTGTAGTCTGGCCCAGGAGTGTGAAGGTGAACGGAAAGGCTGGAGCAACGAACAGCCCTTGCTGTCTCTGCCAGGCCGGTTCCCCTCTCCACTGGGGTTCTCTGCCTCTAACCCTGTTGCAGGGGCTGAGTCACTGGCCTGCTGGTGCTCTTTCATGCCGTCCCTGGGAGGGGTGCGTCACTTGAGTGGGTTGAGTTACTGACGTGATCTTCCTGTCTGGGTTGGCGCCCCCCCCCCCCTTGGTTTGTGCTGTGGTGGAGACCTCTGTGGGCTATACTCGGCCTTGTCTCAGGATTGTAAGTTGGTGGTTGGGGATATCCCTCTAGTGGTGCGGGGGCTGTGCTTTGGCGGAGTGGGTGGGGTTATATCCTTCCTGTTTGGCCCTGTCCGGGGGTTTCTTCGGATGGGGCCACAGTGTCTCCGGACCGCTCCTGTCTCAGCCTCCAGTATTTATGCTGCAGTAGTTTATGTGTCGGGGGGCTGGGGTTAGTTGGTTATACCTGGAGTACTTCTCCTGTCTTATCCAGTGTCCTGTGTGAATTTAAGTATGCTCTCTCTAATTCTCTCGTTCTCTCTTTCTCTCTGAGAACCTGAGCCCTAGGACCATACGTCAGGACTACCGGGCATGATGACACCCTGCTGCCCCCAGTCCGCCTGGCCTTGCTGCTATTCCAGTTTCAACTGTTCTGCCTGCGGCTACGAAACCCCTACCTGTCCCAGACCTGCTGTTTTCAACTCTAAATGATCGGCTATGAAAAGCCAACTGAGAGACCTGAGCCCTAGGACCATACGTCGGGACTACCGGCCGTGGTGACTCCTTGCTATCCCCAGTCCGCCTGGCCTTGCTGCTATTCCAGTTTAAACTGTTCTGCCTGCGGTTATGGAACCCCTACCTGTCCCAGACCTGCTGTTTTAAACTCTAATGATCGGCTATGAAAAGCCAACTGAGATTTATTCCTGATTATTATTTGACCATGCTTGTCACTTATGAACATTTTTGAACATCTTGGCATGGTTCTGTTATAATCTCCACCCGGCACAGCCAGAAGAGGACTGGCCACCCCTCATAGCCTGGTTCCTCTCTAGGTTTCTTCCTAGGTTTTGCCTTTCTAGGGAGTTTTTCCTAGCCACCGTGCTTCTACACCTGCATTACTAGCTGTTTGGGGTTTTAGGCTGGGTTTCTGTACAGCACTTCGAGATATTAGCTGATGTAAGAAGGGCTATATAAAATAAAATTGATTGATTGATTGATTGATTGGCTGGGCTCCCTGCCTGTGCCATTAAACACCTGCAACTTATCCAGAACGCTGCAGCCTGTCTGGTGTTCAACCTTCCCAAGTACTCTCACGTCACCCCGCTCCTCCGCACACTCCACTGGCTTCCAGTTGAAGCTTGCATCTACTACAAAACCATGATGCTTGCTTACGGAGCTGTGAGGGGAACGGCACCTCCTTACCTTCAGGCTCTGATCAGACCCTACACCCAAACGAGGGCACTACGTTCATCCACCTCTGGCCTGCTAGCCCCCCTACCTCTACGGAAGCACAGTTCCCGCTCAGCCCAGTCAAAGCTATTCGCTGCTCTGGCACCCCAATGGTGGAACAAGCTCCCCCACGATGCCAGGACAGCGGAGTCACTGACCACCTTCCGGAGACACTTGAAACCCTACCTGGAATAGTATAATAGTAATCATTCTACCCCACCCCTTTACTACCACGGTCTTTTGTCTAAACTAACACCTGACTTTTTTCACCTGCTAGCACTCACTTGTTTAAAGAAATGTACTTATTGTGATCGAGATGTAGTTGTCCCTGATTGCACTGACTTTGCTCACAGCTGCTTGTTTGAAGAAGTGTACTTACTGTGATGAAGATGTGGTTGTCCCACTGGCTATCCTAAGTTGGATGCACCAATTTGTAAGTCGCTCTGGATAAGAGCGTATGCTAAATGACTTAAATGTAAATGTTAATAAGGCATACTTTTATGACTGCTGAATACCAACTATCAATCACTTAGTTCATGTATTTTCAGGTAGCGATAACTTGCGAAGCAACAGCTGTATCTATATTACCTTCACGATCGTACATTCTTCTGTCTCCTCTGTAGAAGGCGTAAAATAAACACAGACCGGACAAGTAGATGCGCAATGGATTATGGTCATTGTAGTTAATTACCATGTTTTATGCACTAAATTATGTAGAATATTGGCTTGTTCGAAACTACAACTCCCTCCTACATCGCACAGTTCCGGCTGGATCTGATTAAACTGTGCTATGTGCGCATTGAGCTCACAGAAAAAAATATGAACTAAATGGAATTCCGATTATTGAACTGACATCGGTCAATTAGTTGTTTAAAAACCGAAAAATAACTGAAATGTCGGTTAATTGCTCAGCACTAATCAACCAGTCCTCCCACAGGTCTGACTTCACTCTGCTATAAATGTGGTCTAAAAATAGAGACGGGGAGGGTCACACACACACACACGTTTGTTTTACTATCCTTGTGGGGACCAAACAATTGATTCATAGGGTTGGGCGGTGTCCAGATTTTCATATCTTCATACCATCCTTCTCTCATCCCGGGATGTACGGTAATACCGGTTTAGTACACAAGGGGGCACCAAATATTCTACAAACCACAGCATTGGGCGTCTATTACCCGAATGCTAACAAAATTAACAGAAGTAATAGTGAATTTCCATGGAGACTGCTAGCCAAATATGCTAACGAGCGCAAACGAAAATAAACAAATTGCAAAGACAGGCAATCCAGCTCATAGAGTTATACATATATAGGTAGAAGCTACCGAATGTCATTTTTGGTGAGTTTGGATATTTACAAGCGAATGTGAACGAGAGACATTGTGCATATGAACAAAGTTTTGACGCATGCTTGTCTGAAGGACAAGTACTGGCTCTGGAGCAGCATGTGTACAAACTGTGTCGAGTCTGGAGTCGCTAGGGCAACGGACCTGCCTGCTCTTCTCGGAGAAGATTGGGGAGGAGACGGGCCGAGAACAGAGAGGAGAAAAAACGCAAGGAAATCAAAAGATAGCAGTGGCAGCTGTACAGATAACTCATCCAAAGGGCTTTGACTTCTCAAACATGGCAGAAAGCTAACACAATATGATGCCCCGTCACCTTATTAATTCAGCACTTACTTAGATACAGTGCATTCGGAAAATATTCAGACCCCTTCACTTTTTCCACATTTTGTTACGTTACAGCCTTATTCTAAAATGGATTTTTTTTAAAAATCCCCTCGTCAATCTACACACAATACCCCAGAATGACAAAGCAAAAACTTGTAGCAAATGTATTAACAATAAAAAACGGAAATATCAAATTTACGTAAGTATTCAGACCCTTTACTCAGTACTTTGTTTGAAGTACCTTTGGCACTGTTGACTTTCAATATAAAATGCAACCCCTGTCAATACACAGCTGGACTCACCTGTTCCTGCTTTCTCCCGTTGTCCTATAACACAAACAAACACGTGACTGGCTCAACTGTTCTGGGGAACTACGGTAAGCTTCATAATGTAAAATAATGTGACAGGTGAAAAGAAGAACACGATCTGCTTTATCTCCTAACGTATTGCACAAGTTGACTGCAGGTATTTACTTAAAAAGTAGCCACAAATATGACAATTTATTGAAACACTTCAAATAAATAGTTTCAACGGTATTGACGGTATTGAAAAACCATCCTGTGGCTATTTCCAAATACCCTGGTATACGGTATATGCGGTATACCGCCCAAGCCTATTTGATTCCCATTCAAAATCCTATTTTCCCTAACTCCTAACCCCTAAACCTAACCCTTAACCAAACCCTAACTCCAACTCTTAACCCCTAACCCTAATTGTAACACTAACCCCTAAACCTAACCCCTAAGCCTAAAACAGCCATTTTCCTTGTGGCGACTGGCGAAATGTCCCTGTTTTACACTCACACACACACATTAACCAACAAACACATTAATTCAGTTTTAGGATCAATTAATTAACTATAAGTACAGCAACATAATGCATTTTTAATGGGTATGATGAATTGTACCCATTTACAATTGATACGTGCTTGTGTGCGCACCTGCGTTCATGACTGTATGCATTAGTGGGATACAAAATAAATAGATGTTCAGTGTATTTGAGCTGGCACGCTGACAATATTTCCATGACAACAAGCTCTCCGACACGGCACTTCTCATGCCCAAATGACCAAGGTATTGTGTCTACAGCCTCACTAGCCAGGTCTGTTTGCTTGTCCCTCTGTCCTTTGCAGGGGTTGGAACCAAACTGAAAAATTATAACATTTTTAAGGAACAGAATCAGAACCGGGAACGAAAGTGATCTATATTGTTCTGGAACAGAACTGTTTTTTAAAATTCCCACAAAAAACGCAACAAAGTGCCTATGCAAAGCTCTCCCTCTGTCAATCATTAACTTCTTCCAGTGTCTGCCTGCCAGCTGAAAATCTTTGCCAATGTGTGTGCTTGTAGGCTACCTGCCCTTCCATCTCGAAGCATAGCTGTAGCCTACTGACATTTACGTCATTTAGCTGACGCTCTTATCCAGAGCGACTTACAGTTAGTGCATACATTATTATTTGCATACTGGCCCCCCGTGGGAAACGAACCCACAACCCTGGCGTTGCAAACGCCATGCTCTATCAACTGAGCTACCTCCCTGCCTGCCATTCCCTCCCCTACCCTGGACGACGCTGGGCCAATTGTGCGCCGCCCCATTGGTCTCCCGGTTGCGGCCGGCTACAGCAGAGCCTGGATTCGAACCAGGATCTCTAGTGGCACAGCGCCACTAGACCACTGCGCCACTCGGGAGACTGACGTTACAAACATGATTCAGAAGATAGGGAGAGAGATTGTTATGAAAAATGTATGCACTCACTAACTGTAAGTCGCTCTGGATAAGAGCGTCTGCTAAATGACTAAAATGTAAATTAACTTTTCAATGCTAGTTAGGGATACTATAGTTATCACATTTCACATTGGATTTATTAACTATAAAAAGGTAAGATGTGTTTTTAATTCAGGTGCACAAGCTTGTTAGCTAGCCAGCTACTCTGGTCCAACGTTAAGCCAACACTGAAGTTCAAAGACATTCAACATTTCTCCATAGAAGCCGCTCCTCCGTAGGTATAATTCTGTGGGCCTAATTCAGATAATGCATGTCATCGCAAGATTCCCAGTGCTTCAAACCAAGCCTCCTTCTCCTCCACCCTCTCTCGCTGTCTCCCCACTTGCAAAATTTCAGTTGCATCTCATGCCCTACACTTGTCTTTCCATAACGCATATAAATAAACTCACTGAGCTATAGCTTGCCCGCTCCATAGCAAGCTGCTCTATCCATACTGCATAACTGGTGAAGTAATTTACTGTCAAGCTAAATGTAAAATAAATAAAAAGGAACAGAAAGGAACGATATAAACTGTACTTTTTTGGGGTTTGAACCGGTTGCAAACTTTATTTTGCTGGTCGGAACAGTGGAACGCAAAAAATAATATATGGTTCTGTTCAGAACGAAACGATTGGAAAATAATTTTGGTTCCAACCCCTGGTCCTGTGTACTAGAGACAAAACACAGGAGCATAGCTGCGGGAAAAGTTTTTAAAATGTATTTTTTATTTTTTAAATCACAAAAGTAGTGCACTGTGCCTTTACTTGTCCTGTATTAGCGGACCTATGTAGCCGTCTGTAGCGCAGCAAAAAATGAATAATCTGCATCCCCTCATCCCCCTGCAGCACCCCACCCCCAAACTACGTCCTGCAGCTATGCACAGGAGGATAATGGGGAGTGGGGATGAATAAACATATTGCAGGTGAGACAAGTAAATTAGTAGATGAGAGTTCACCGAGTCTGCAGCAACTGACTCCACATACTGTAACACTGCATCATTCAGTAGCATTACATATAAAAGTGAGAGGGAGACAGCCATGACACTTGGAGGGACCAAAATATTCTGTATGTGACCTTTACAGCACTCCCCACTATAACGAAGGGGAGTAATGTTGTCACTTTGACTCCCTTGCTCTTTCCATCTCTTTCTCTCTGAATCTCGGTCTACCCCTCCACCTTCTCCTTACCTTCTTTGTTGTAGTACAGGATCTCCACCTTGCGCTCCTCTGACCCTAGCAGGGCCTGTGCCAGCTGTGTCAGGGCAGTCTTCATGGTGCCAGGCCCCACCAGGAACTGGCAGGTGCAGGGCTGCTGCATGATCTCTGCCCGCGAGAAGCCAAACATCTGGCAGAAGCCCTCGTTACTGTAGATAATGCCACAGTTCTTCATCTGGGCGTTGGCTATCAGGAACTTACGATCTGGGAGGAAACCAAGTGGAGAGGTAGAGGTCAGAGCAGATATGAAAATGGACAAATATGGTGGGAATGTGGGACATTTCATAAAAATTATAATTGAAGGCTTATTTCAGCAAATGCAATATGCAAAGTCGGACATTCAAAGTTTATCCAACTTCAGAAACATTCAATTATCATATTCAGGTAATGATCATTTCAAGGAGAGGTCTCTCTCAATCAGATCCGATTCAAGTCTGGACTGTGTTAACTTCAGTATCCCACTCAACTAACCACATTCACCTCAACATCAAGTTGAAATTGGAGTAACCAAGCCGGTCTCTCTGTAGCGCAAATCATATCAGTGCAATGATTCAAGATGGCCCCAGAGGGACTAATACGGAGCAGCTGGACTCAGCAATGACAGTCCTCCATGTATTCCTCTGAGGCTCCATCTCTGTCTACCTCAGTCCACTCCCCTGGTCTGCAATCAAGATCAAAATATACTACAATAGGTTTCAGCCGTCCTTACCTAGGTTCATGAGTGTGGCTATTGTCTCCAGCGCTAATGACAATTGCCTTCGAAGTCACATCAGCTACACTGATATTGTTGTACAGCATGATATTCAATCAGTACAGTTTATGTTGAAATGCTGCTCAAAAGTCTGTGCTTCTGACTCGGTCTCCACTCCTCTTATTATCCCCGGGTGAAACTGAGTTACACAACTCTCATTCTTCCCCATTGAAACAAATGAGAGGAGAGCGATTTAGTGCTTCGCCCAGAAAAAGCAGAACCCCTTCCCACTCCTTGTTCCTCTGTGTAGAGTAAATAGGTGAGGTCGTTTGGTGGAAAGCACATCTTATCCAAAGTCATTATCAATGCCTCAGAACACAGACACCCAGACTCAGATTGTTGCTAAGCAGCAGTGGTTTGGCACACGCATCACCAGGCAGGCACACTCGCGTGTGGCTCTATGCTTACGCACGCACACACAGATAAGGAAGACATCAGTTTGATGGGACTTATCGGTCTCTGAGGACCCCTCTACAGAGAGCTTTGAAAATCCCAGAGTAACACAATTAATTCCGAACTGTCACCTGCCAGCCCAGCAAATTAAACAAGCTGAAATCCTTCAACATGAAATGGAGGTGAAAAGTGGAACATTGCATCTTCTCCCTTTAATGTGGAGCAGCGGGTGGAGAGGGTTATTTTGAGCAGTACCCCTGTGGTCAACAGAATGTCTTCACACTGTGACTAGAGAACACTGACAGTGACAGGCACAGTCGGACTTACAGTAGCATAGAGATAGGCCACTTCTGAGCTAGGTTATAGGCCTCTACTGTAATTGCAATTCAGTGCTAATCAGAGCCATTACTCTTTTTTTAAACAACTGGATTTCTTCTTTGCTGAATGGATCAGTTATGTTTTGTTTGAGTGAGTTGCAAAGACATTCTGGTGCGGTTTCTGTGTGAGCAATAGTCAACTACGATACCATTTAATTCAAGACAAAAGCATGAAAACAGAGAGGCACTGTGGGGGTAAAGTGTGCTGTGATGTGCTGCATAAGGCCCTGTTCAAGAAGGATATCACTCAGTTATATGCACTAACAGAGTGTGTTGTAGTGGTCAGTGGTCACATGCAAACTCTGTAAAGCAAAGACAGAATGTACTCTTTCTATCAGGATCCAGTGGTCTGACCAGTGTAGGGACAGAGAACATGTCAACTCATGCAATATAATCTAATGCAACATGTGAATTCATGCAACATGCGGAACACATAGGCAGGTGCAAAGACATACTAAACACACACGTATAGTATTAAACATGACAATTTGGTATATTCAGTACATGCATATGGACATAACCTAAGTTTGAACTGTAAATCAAATGTAGAGATAGGAGGAGAGCGGCTTGGACTAGTAACCCAACATTTACAGGGTAATGCAGTAACACCTGTGCAATGCAAGGGACCACTAGACAAATGCATTTGTCTTTACATTTTATTACACTTTGCATGATTGAATGGCTACATGGAAAAGGCACACATTTTAATTTCCAACCAGTCTAATTGTTTGTTTTTGGGATGATACAGTTATGACAGCTTGCTCATAGTCACATTATGTTATTACTTTTTCAGTCATAATGCAAAGTGTGTCCACTTACTTTGTCCATCGAATTTCCGGATAATGGTATCCAGATAAGTGTTCTGGAAGGCTACATGACCGCGTCTCACAGGCATTTTGACTCAGAAAGATGAGACTTCTCAGACGCATGAATCTCCAGAGTTTTAAATAAATCAAACGAAAGACGTAGGGAAATACCCTATGCAAAAATGGCCCCGCGTACAGGCAGGTGCAAAAAGGCGAATTTAATATGCGATGGCTGATGAGCAAAGCGACAAGAAAATGTCACAAGGCAGCAGCCGCGAGTACCAGTTGCCAGGGCGATAAAAAAAAAAAAGGCGCTCGCTCCACAGGAGAGAGACTGGAAGCCGGTTTTTGCGCGCCGTACACAGGCAAGTGTAAAAACTGTATTTCATTAGTCATAAAACGTTTCACTTTGCCTACAAAATAATAAACAGGCTCTATAATTAGTCTAGCTCTGCCAGTTGTTATCATCATTAATGAAAAGGAGAAAAACCAACACCGCCCTCCCCATCAACAAGATCATAGAGAAGTGAAAGAAAAGGGGTAAATCGAAGTCTTAACCACTACGTTTCATCCGGACAGTAGAAGAAGCTACTATTTGTCGAATCTCGGATGCACACACCCCTAGCGCCCTCCCCATTTGACAGGTTTTACCAAGCACTGCGCGGGGAAGGGGGAGTCATCATCAAACCAGAGGCGCCTGCCACTTTTTGACAGTGAGCAGAGACACCCTCATCAACCGCTTCACTGCACATCACAAGTCTCCACTCTAAAAATAGTCCCTCTCTCTCTCTTTGGCCTCTGTAGCGCTCCTCTTCACTTCTTTAATATTAATACTTGACTGGTTGAAGGGTGTCAGTCCAGTGTGTTTGTGTGTGATCTGTAAATGTTTCATTTTCCTTATTTCTTGGTGAATTCATGCTATAAGTGACCACACAGTTAAAGGTCCAATGCAGACGTTTTTATCTCAATATTAAATCATTTCTGGGTAACAATTAAGTACCTTACTGTGATTGTTTTAAATGAAAATAATCAAAAAGAAACAAAAGTAGCTTCTTAGCAAAGAGCAATTTCTCAAGACAGAATTTTGCTAGGACTGTCTTTTCAAACATCTCTTATACTAAAAGGGCATTATCATCATTTTCACAATTTCACAGTATTATTCCAAACTCATAGTGTGGAAATATATATACAACACAGGAAAATCACGTTTTTGACTACACTGGGCTTTTAATAAAAAAGAAAAAGACAAACAAGATCACAATTCTGGGAATTGGCATTCCCTCTCCTCATAAACACCCACTGAACCAACTTAGTGAATGACAGCCCATTTATATGTCATGTGACAAGAGGCAGATAAGAAAAGATACACCAATAAAAAGTGTAAAATAAAATACAGCTCTTATGTCAGACAGGAAACAACAGCAGTCTAGTGTATAATCTTGTTTCAAGATAAAGGTGAGAAAACATAACATGGGCTGGAAGGTGTCATCAACACATGTCAAGTATAATGCCTTATGCATGCCTCATGTCATCCTGTCAAACCATTGGTAGGAATTCTCCATTCTCATGTCTCAAAGCTCCTTCACCCTGCTGCTCCCTGAGCCAGTCACTGATAACACTGGCGACGGCTGAGAAGTTTGGAGAAGATTCACATAAAATTATGTGACAGCGAGGGCACTTCAACTTAACAAGAGGCACAGTCTGGGTATGTTTTGATGACAGTATATAGCAGGGCCTCAACCTAACCATTAAACTAAATGCTAATTAACAATATGGCAAGGACCTGGACCTGAGGAGGCTGGTGGGAGGAACTATAGGAGGACGGGCTCATTGTAATGGCTGGAATGGAATAAATGGAACGGTATCAGACACATCAAACATATGGAAACCACGTTTGACTCCATTAATTCCATTCCAGGCTTTACAACAAGCCTGTCCTCCTATAGCTCCTCCCACCAGCCTCCTCTGGCCTGGACGTACACTTGCACACACCCACACAGACACACACACGCACATGATGACAGTGTGGCAGCAGGTGCAGGTGTAGATTATTGAAGGGACACAGGAGAGGGCCCAAGTGCCAACATGTGATCTGTGCCAGAGAAGAGACAGGCACTAATGACCAACTGGGGTGTGTGTTCCGAACAACACTTGTCTCAGTTTCTAATGAGAATAGATGCTTTTCCATATACGTATGTACCTGTCCATCGGTCTATTGTAAATATATCCCTTTTTCTTATGAATAATATGAATCATCCCAACATTGATTGACCTAAAGTTCCTTATTGTATGACCCCTTGATTACGACCTCTTGATAAGGATCAGTGGAGTCGTCAGTAACCATCAACAAAGACTGTTCACAGTATATTTAGTTTGATTGGTTGATTACACATATTTTGCTGACGTTATCACAGGTGCAGTGAAATGCTTATGTTTCTATCTTAAGCAGTGCAGTAATACCTAACAATACAAAACAATACACACAAATCCCCAAAATAAAATAAAAGAAAGAAAGAAATATCAGAACGAGCAATGTCAGAGTCCATTATGTACATACTGGTGTGAATAGACAGTATGGACAGTATATGACTAGAAAAGGTGTGTACAGCAGTAGTTATATAGGATAAGCCTTTACTAGAATACAGTATATACATATGAAGTGGGTTCAATAGGGCAGCAATCTCTAAGGTGCAGGGTAGAGTACCAGGTGGTAGCCGGCTAGTAACGGTGATTAAGGTTCAGGGCAGGGTACTGGGCAGAGGCCGGCCAGTGGTGACTATTTAACAGTCTGATGGCCTGGAGTTAGATGTGTTAATGGAATTGGTGTGCGTGTGTGTGTGTTTATGTCGGTGTCCGTGTCCGTGTCTATGTCTGTGGGGTGCCTGTGTGTCGAGAGTGTTCATATGCGTTGCTGCGTTGCTTTAAATGTAGTACCACCTATCATTTTAGCTGGATGTCTCTGACATGTCTCTCTTCCGTCTCCTGTAGATCTGATGTATGCCAGTATCTTTGGTAACGTGTGTGTGTGTGTGTGTGTGTGTGTGGCTGCGTTTACACAGGCAGCCCAATTCTGATCTTCTTTTCACTAATTGGTCGTTTTAACAATCAGATCAGCTCTGAAAAACCTCTGACGTGAAAAGATCTGATGTGATTGCTCAAAAGAGTAATTAGTGATACAAATATCAGAATTGGGCTGCCTGTGTAAATGTAGCCTTAGTGTGTCAAAAGTCACTGCAGTTGTTTATGGAGTCTGCTAGAGAATCAAAGAGACAGAGAGAGTTGCTTTAGGGTGGTGGTGTTTGGTGGAGGGGTTGACGTGGTTGTTCTGTGTTGTGTCTCAATGGGTTTGATGAAATGAGGGCTAAAATTAACCAACAAGTACACATGCCTTCCCATGACCCTTTGGTGAGAGGGCCGAGTAGGGCAGGAATGTGTAGTGAAGAGGGGAGAGGACAAGGGGGCTGAGAGGAGAAGGGTGCTGGCTGCAACAAAGAGATAGGGCATGTGTGTGATGCTCACACATCTAGCATCTTATTACCAGCATTAGTTCTCTGTGTACCTTTACATAATAAGAGCTGAGTACTGGAGTAGTGATTGATGAGAAAGAGTGCTTGATGTTCTGCGCTGGTACAATCAAATGCATTAGGGGAGCTCATTATGGATTCTGTTAGCGTAGAGAGCTGACAAACAAACACACACTAGGGTCAAAAAGTTTCAGGGAAAGAAGACGGCAGCATACTCATTATCCTCATTATAATGATTGTTAGAGTACAAATGATGGGTCATTTTAGTCATCCTCTCTCATGGAGTAAAGAGGCCTGTATTGCCAGGAGCCCTGTGAGTGCATAAGCCGTGGGGGGTGTGTACAGGGTTGTGTGATGTTTGGGGTCAATAAGCCGTGGGTGGGGTGTACAAGGTTGTGTGATGTTTGGGGTCAATAAGCCGTGAGTGGGGTGTACAGGGTTGTGTGATGTTTGGGGTCAATAAGCTGTGGGTGGGGTGTACAGGATTGTGTGATGTTTGGGGTCAACAAGGGAACTGATGAAGTGTAGGGGATTTTGAGAAGTACACTCCTGAGATAACTTCATTGTGACCCCTTTCTCTCCGTAGTTCTACAGTACGTATAGATGCTGAGGAGAAAAAGCCCTTTAATAGTAACCGGTCCTTACCCCCACCGCTGAACGATTGGCTGGAAAAGTTGCAGTGGGCCAGACGTCAGGGCCCACACCCTGGTGGAGTGAGTGTTTTATCTAGCCAGAATTCCTTCAGCTCGAGGCCACCTCCATCCCAGACCTGAGACACGCTAGTCCACTGATAAGAGCCAGGCTACATACAGTACTACACACACACGCACACACACAAACACACATACACACGCCTACACACACACATGTGCACATGCACACCAGTAGTGGCTGGTGGGAGGAGCTATAGGAGGACGGGCTCATTGTAATGCTGGAATGGAATAAATAGGACGGTATCAAACACATAAAACATATGGAAACCACGTTTGACACGTTTAATTAATTCCATTCCAGCCATTACAATGAACCCGTCCTCCTATAGCTCCTCCCACCAGCCTCCCCTGATACAAACACACACACACACACACACACACACACACACACACACACATAGAAATACATTAGCTATGGGATGAGTAAAGGATGGCCTCTGCGTGACTGGGACTCCTATAGACCTGCCCCCCACATACATACACACGTATGCATGTTTCCTCCTTGAACTCCTGTCTGGCTGTTTGTCAGAAGGGCCCCAGAGAATAGTGTAGAAGGTGAGGTTGTGTGTGTGGGGCCACTGAGAGCACTTATATAATCTCTTTGAGTCGTTCTCCTTACAGGAAGACTCATAGATTCTGGGCAGGGAGTGAAGTGATAGGTCCTTGAGGGCTGAAAGTGTGGATAGGTTGTTTGATCATCCAAAACAGTGTTACAGTCTGACCCCGTCTGTGAGAGAATATACTGTCTATGTGCTTCTGTAGGGGCCTGGGCAGAGCACTGACAATGACACTGACAAGTGACTATGACAGTAAATCTAGGCCTTGGTGTCGAACCCTCCCACCTCAATTCCCCTCGCCACTGGACAACAACCAACGTAGTGATGATGATGAACTTTGACCACTCCTGTCAATCTCAGCGGTCTGCCATGCCAGTCATCATCTCTCCCACATACCTCTAATGTGGAGCCTGAGACAGAGGTTGGCTGTCAGACTCATTAATATACTCATTCACCGCAGACAGATAGGAGCTTACATATGGATGGATGATTATCATTATGATAAATGACACATGTTGATTATGATTATGTGGCTTCCATTGATTACGACCAATCAACAAGTGTCCAACTGTCCTCCTGAAATCTGGCGGCCCACACAACCAGTTTCTAACATAGTGTACGCACATCAACATCTTGCAGGTGCTGGGTATATAAAATAATCTCATGAAAAAAGGTAAATATCCTGGGTAGCATTCATCAGTGAGCAGGTACTGTATCTATCTTTATTTCATGAGCCCACACAATCATACAATAGTACACATTCAATCCAAGCAACAGCTTGTGTTGGACAAAACAAAGCAAATAAAAACTCAACTGTCATTCACAAAAGACTCATTCAGACACAAATACTAATCAAACAACATGGTTTTATTGTTGTTAACGGGTTGTCATAATGTTGGTCAAAACTAAGGTTATGTTCACATCTTTTAGGTTTTTCTTTGACCTACTGCAGTGTGGTTCAGCTGTGGCTACTGTAAGATGCAGACAAGAAGATAATAAATAGTATCTAGAGCTGACAGGTGAAAACATGAACCTTGGGTTGGGGGGGGGGGGGGGGGGGGGGGGGGGGGTATGATGGAGGGATGAAATAGATATGGTGTTTGGCCCTGGGGGAGGGTTAAATCAGCTTATTTTCACCAACAGTTCTGCCAAAAACACTGTCGAACACACGTCATCTTCCTTGTCTGAGACCCATCCTGTCCACTGCTAACCCCAGCAACTGTACTTTCCTCTTGACTTCTCACATCCACTCAAACCACACAACTTCAGCATGACCCCTGCCACCAGCTGAATAACAGTCACTACATTTCAAGGCCTCCTCTCTGGCTACTATCCAAACACAATGAGAACATTTCCCACTCTGAACTGTCACTATTATGAGCTGAACAAAAAATACATTTCCCAGCATGAAGTCTGTTAATCACAAAGGGTAGTAGTCCAAGACCCTTCCTTCTAAGGTGCAAGGCCAAACTTCCTAGCACTAAAGCCTATCTACAAGCACACTCAAGCTACAGTTACAGTAATAGAAAAATATAACTTTTTGGCAAAAGTGCTAAAAAGGATGCAATGAGGGATTTTTTTTTAGTTTCAACAAAATGCAACTCCTAAGAATTTAATGATGTAACATGGTCTGGGGGTGATGATGATGAAGAGGGGAGGAAGGGGATGGTGAGGTGGTAGCAACTGACTTTGAGGTTTGGAGAAGAGGGAGGTGCCTTGTCAGGAAAGGGTATCATTATCATGCAAGGCCTCCAAGCCTTACTGTGGAGTGGGGACAGTGTGACAGACATAGCTAGCACCATGTGTCCTTTAAGGACTGTCAGGAATCTCCTTCCTCTCAGCCGTAGACTCCTTAATGATCTGAAACACAGAGAACAGGGAACAGGGCATGTTAGGTTGTAGATGCAGCAGTAGGGAGGGACTGTCTGTAAGTGATCTGAAAGCTTGTGAAATTGCATGTATTGAATAATACAATGTAGCATGCTGCCCTCTGGAGGAGCTAAGCAGGAAATACAAGCACATTCACGCATCGGATATGGCAATCAATCCCCCATGGGTTCATTCAATGATCTATGATGTTCTACATACCTC
This sequence comes from Coregonus lavaretus, assembly GCF_964263955.1. Lineage (NCBI taxonomy): Eukaryota > Metazoa > Chordata > Actinopteri > Salmoniformes > Salmonidae > Coregonus > Coregonus lavaretus. Next base: position 51,514,085 of record NC_139989.1, read on the forward strand.
CCCGTCTCTAGTCTCCACAGTCCGCACTATGATGCTCCTCTTGACATGGGCCTCTGGAGAGAACTTAGTGTCCATACTGGTCTCTATACTCAGGGAGAGGGTGAGAGAGACCTTTAGCGTTCAGATGCCCATGAATCCAGTCAGAGCCGAATGCTAACTTGAGATTTATGCATCAGCACATCATTCATATGGTTGGGGTAAATTATTCAATGCCATGATAGAGTAAGCTAATATGGCTGGGTCGGGATACCCTTACTCACCTCTGAACTGCAGGTTAGAGAAGCTCTGCATTGGAACAGTGATTCTGAGGAAGAGGAAGAGAGTATCAGTAACTACCAGCCACCGTCTATTTTCTTTCCTTTCTTCATCACACTGTCTCCTCCTGACCCAGCTCATTTTATCCACTTTGTTTTCTCCACTTTATTCCCTCCAACACCCTCTCTCACCTTCCCTCCTCCCTCCTCCCTCCTCTCTTCCTACACTCCCTCCTCCCCTCTCCACCCTCTTCTCCCTCCACCACCCTCCTTCCTCTCCACCCTAATCTCCTCACCTGCTCTCCTCTCCCTCCAGCAGCTTCCTGTAGGTGGCGATCTCTATGTCCAGGGCCAGTTTGACGTTGAGCAGGTCCTGGTACTCCTGCAGGTGTCTGGCCATCCCCTCCTTCAGGGTCTGGATCTCCTCCTCCAGATGACCCACCGTATCCTGGTAACCAGCCGTCTCCACGGAGAAGCGGTCCTCCATCTCACGCAGCTGCTGCTCCAGAGACTCGTTCTGCAGGAGAGGAGGAAGCGAGGGAGAAGGAAAGGAAGGGGGAAGAGGTTTAGAAAGAGATGAAAGAGGAGAGATGGTTCAGTTAGAGAGGGGAGTCATGGGACTCATGGTCTTCTCATGTCTCATTGTTGATACAGCACACTCTGCTCTGATTGGACGACTCACTGTTCCACGTTGTGCCTCCATGTCACAGGTCATGGCCTGGAGTTGCCGGCGGTACTCGTTGCCCTCCTGTTTGGCCAATCGCAAGGCGTCTGCATTCCGAGTGGCTGCGTCGGTCAAGTCGGCAAACTGTGCATAACAACAAAAGAAGAGACAGGATAATTCAAAAGTCTGTATCTTATAGTGTGTTGTCAATGTGTGCATTGTGCAATACCTGGCTGTATGCATGTTGATCTGTATGGTAGTGTGTCTGCCTGTGCAGTAATGTTTGTACATGTATGTGCAATAGCCCAAGCTTTCTGATATGACCTTGGAGCGGTACCACTCTTCTGTCTCCTGAATGTTAGAGGAGGCCACAGACTCATACTGGACCCGAATGTCCCTCAGAGCAGCGGTCAGGTCTGGCTTGGACACGTCCAGATCCACATGGACCTGCTGGGCCATCAGCTGCTCCTGCAGCTCACGCAGCTCCTATAGAGAACCAACCACAGTCTTAAAGGTTAAAGGTCACCTCTTTCACTCTCTGAATATTCACTATTTACTTTAAAGATGGAAACAGAGGTCGGTCAGTAAGGACTAGAGATTGCCATAGAGACGAGGGGAAGCTGAAGCTCACCTCCTCGTGGATCTTCTTGAGGAAGGCGATTTCATCCTGCAGCGCGTCTATCTTCCTCTCCAACTGGACACGGTTCAGAGATGCCTCATCCACGTCCTACACACAGAGAATCCTTAGGTCAATGTGACGTGTATATTCCTCATATAAAAACACGGGCTGTGAAGATCACATACAAAGAGGAACATGGTCAATAACAGTGAAATTGATACGAATTATGAGAGAAAGGACCTCACCTGTCTAAAGGTGTTCAAGTTGCTCTCTGCATCCTGTCTAAGAACCATCTCATCTTGCAGTCTGATTGAAAGGCAAAGAGAGAGTGAGAAAAAAGAGAAAACAGACAGATAAAAGGTGAGGCAGGGTTAGGGTGCACACTAAGTCCACTCACTGGTCACCCAGAGGATCCATGCACCTCAGATAAAACATAGTTTCAGCCTATTCTCTATTGATACAAAATCAATGAATCCCAGTCATGAGCCCACCCATGACCCAAAATATATGATCATGTTTTTCCATCCAAAAAAGTGAAGGGATCAGGATATGATCAAATGTGTCTATGTATGAATATCCTTGTATACATAATGACATGAATAAACTGATGATAAGGACTGTGTGAGTACCACTTGTCTTCCGTGCTGCAGTAGCAGAGTTGGCAGTAGGTGGGCTGAGCTCAGCTGAATGGAGAGCTTACGCATCATTAGCCATTCACTCCTATCCATCAGCCTGCCATTAGCCTTCCCACTGGGGTGGAGTTTACGCATACACAATGGAGCCAAAAACACACGCACACACACACACAAACACGCACATACACACACACACACACACACACTCCCAAACTCCATCTGCCCCCATCTGCCCCACACGTAAACACACATGCTCACACACTCCCAAACGCAGATCTGTATCTTTTCAGAGACTGTTAGATTAATTGGTCTTAGAGAGTAGAGTTGGGAAACCAGCAGGAAACACTAACTGACCTTTAACCTTGTCACCCATGACCATCGTCACTCATACTGAGCTCTTAGAGGGGAAAAGCAGCTGTGTGTTAAAGTTTTTTTCAATCGCTTTGGTGCTATTTTCACAAGTATGTGATGAATCTTCAAAACTCTTAGTACAAAACTAACACCCGTTAGTTACATTCAAAACCTTTTATTGTGCACTCATTTTGTTTTGGAGACATCTTTCACCACACAACCATTGATCCTAAATATAAGTGAAATTGATTTAATCACCAAAACACAACATAATGATATCTTCTCAATTTAGTTGTTTTAACGACCAGTTAATCCAAAAACCAAAAAATTGCCCTTTGAATGTAATTTGCTACAGTACTGTAAATTACAGTATAATACATTGTTTTCACATTAGGCAATACACTTGCACTACCCATCAAAATTGACTGAAAATGACATTTCCACACGCTTGGCATTCTCTCAACCAGGTTCATGAGGTAGTTACCTGGAATGCATTCCAATTAACAGGTGTGCCTTCTTAAAAGTTAATTTGTGGAATTTCATTCCTACTTAATGCGTTTGAGCCAGTCAGTTGTGTTGTGACAAGGTAGGGGGGGTATACAGAAGATAGCCCTATTTGGTAAAAGACCAAGTCCATGTTATGGCAAGAACTGCTCAAAAACGCAAAGAGAAACGACAGTCCATCATTATTTTAAGACATGAAGACATTTCAATAACTTTTAAAGCTTCTTCAAGTGCAGTCGCAAAAACCATCAAGCACTATTACATTTACATTTGTAGTCATTTAGCAGACGCTCTTATCCAGAGCGACTTACAGTTAGTGAGTGCATACATTTTTATTTTTTACACTGGAATCGAACCCACAACCCTGGCGTTGCAAATGCCATGCTCTACCAACTGAGCTACATCCCTGCCGGCCATTCCCTCCCCTACCCTGGACGACGCTGGGCCAATTGTGCGCCGCCCCATGGGTCTCCCGGTCACGGCCGGCTACGACAAAGCCTGGATTCCAACCAGGATCTCTAGTGGCACAGCTAGCACTGCGATGCACTATGATGAAATTGGCTCTCATGAGGACCGCCACAGGAATGGAAGACCCAGAGTTACCTCTGCTGCAGAGGATAAGTTCATTAGAGTTACCAGCCTCAGAAATTGCAGTCCAAATAAATGCTTCACAGAGTTCAAGTAACAGACACATCTCAACATCAACTGTTCAGAGGGGACTGTGTGACTCAGGCCTTCATGGTCGAATTGCTGCAAAGAAACCACTACTAAAGGACACCAATAAGAAGAAGAGACCTGCTTGGGCCAAGAAACACAAGCAATGGACATTAGACTGGTGGAAATTTGTCCTTTGGTCTGTAGTCCAAATGTGCGATTTTTGGTTCAAACCGCCGTGTCTTTGTGAGACGCGGTGTGGGTGAACGGATGATCTCGCATGTGTAGTTCCCACCGTAAAGCATGGAGGAGGAGGTGTTATGGTGTGGGGGTGCTTTGCTAGTGACACTGTCTGTGATTTATTTAGAATTCAAGGCACACTTAACCTGCCACAGCATTCTGCAGCGATACGCCATCCCATCTTGTTTGGGCTTAGTGGGATTATCATTTGTTTTTCAACAGGACAATGACCCAACACACCTCCAGGCTGTGTAAGGGCTATTTGACCAAGAAGGAGCGTGATGGAGTGCTGCATCAGATGACCTGGCCTCCACAATCCCCCGACCTCAACCCATTTGAGATGGTTTGGGATGAGTCGGACAGCAGAGTGAAGGAAAAGGAGCCAACAAGTGCTCAGCATATGTGGGAACTCCTTCAAGACTGTTGGAAAAGCATTCCAGGTGAAGCTGGTTGAGAGAATGCCAAGAGTGTGCAAAGCTGTCATCAAGGCAAAGGGTGGCTATTTGAAGAATCTCAAATATAAAATATATTTTGATTTGTTTAACACTTTTTTGGTTACTACATGATTCCATGTGTTATTTCATAGTTTTGATGTCTTCACTATTATTCTACAATGTAGAAAATAGTAAAACTAAAGAAAAACCCTTGAATGAGAAGGTGTGTCCAAACTTTTGACTGGTACTGTAATTATAACATAGGTGTACTGTAATCAGATGAAAGAAACATAACGTTTAGCAGGCACTAGTTTGCATCAAGCCTGTCATGAGCATTTGTCCATTGGTTCTCATCGACATCGCAGTAAATGTCCTCATTGTTCATGCACCTGGGGGAAATCCTTTTGGCATGGAGAATCCAAGCCTGACATAGGTCTGGATTGATGTCATTACATGACTCATTCATGGCCTGAAGGAGGGTGGTACGCTCATGGGGATGACAATCATACATCTTCCACCTGTATTGTAATATGTATTGTATTTTACAGTATTGTATTGTACTTATGTATTTTAGTGGTCCTGTACATAGCTCAGTTCGTAATAAGAGCATGGCACTAGCAACACCAGAGTTGTGGGTTCGATTCCCACTGGAGTCCCTTTGGATAAAAGCGCCTGCTATGTAAATGTAATATATTACGGTATTAGAGAACTGCATTGCCAAATGCAATTTTAGTAAAGCAATGTGAAACCCCCCAATCAAAAAGACAGCAGCAACATCATTTTGGATCCATGTTTATTGTAATGGGGATGCCTTTGTTACATACAGTTATAGCTGTGCACATAATACCTTTTCACGGTCTACATTTGAACATGGTCTTCTTTTAGGGTGTGAACGGGAATGGTCAGAGTTAAGTAGCCCTTTCCTGCAGCCAAATGACTTAGTGGCCTCATGGGTGGAATGTTTTTAATATTTTTCATAATTTCATAATTAATAAATATAGCCGACGAAAATCTGGTGTTTCTATGTCAAACATTTTTGTTATATTTCAGTATTCTGTGATGTATATAAAGTATAATATTGGGATGCAAACTCAAAATGTAATACATTTCAACTCTATATCTGACATGGTACAGGTGTCTTCTTTTTTTTAAAGCCCATAACCATGTGTGTGAGGTGTTTAAGACTGCTAATATTAGGCCCTAATCTATGGATTCCCCAAGACTGGGCAGGGGCGCAGCCATGGGTGGGCCTGGGAGGGCATAGGCCCACCCACTTGGGAGCCAGGCCCACCTACTGGGGAGCCAGGCCCAGCCAATCAGAATGAGCTTTTCCCCACAGAAGGGTTTTATTACAGACAGAAATAGTCCTCAGTTTCATCAGCTGTCAGAGTGGCAGGTCTCAGACGATCCCGCAGGTTACACGTGGTCTGCGGTTGTGAGACCAGTTGGACCGACGTACTGCCAAATTCTCTAAAATGACGTTGGAGGTAGCTTATGGTAGAGAAATTAACATTCAATTATCTGGCAACAGCTCTGGTGGACATTCCTGCAGTCAGCATGCCAATTGGACGCTCCCTCAAAACTTGAGACATCTGTGGCATTGTGTTGTGTGACAAATTTGCACATTTTAGAGTGGCCTTTTATTGTCCCCAGCACAAGGTGCACCTGTGTAATGATCATGCTGTTTAATCAGCTTCTTGATATGCCACACCTGTCAGGTGGATAGATTATCTTGGCAAAGGAGAAATGCTCATTAACAGCGATGTAAACACATTTGTGCACAACATTTGAGAGAAATAAGCTTTTTGTGGGTATGGACAATTTCTGGGATCTTTCATTTCAGCTCATGAAACATGGGACCAACACTTTACATGTTGCGTTTATATTTTTGTTCTGTATAATATAATAATACATTTCTTGGTAGTCCAAAAAATATTGCTATCAGTTTGTAAATCACAGCTGGCCTGGTACATTGTTTGCTGCCTCCACCCATTCGGGATGCACTGTTTCAGTTTTAATGACTCAATATTTCGAACAAAAATGGACGAGTGTAGGCTGGGACTGTCAATACAATCAAACTAGCAAGGGCAATGATCAGAAGTCAGTCCCAAAAGGCCCGCGGGCCGCATAGTACACACAAGCGAGTATAAATGAGTAAACAGTTGAGTAATCTATTTTATGAAATTATAGCCTGATGTGCTCGCATCGGTGAATTCAACTTCAATTCCGCTGCTTTCGTGTGTCATGTTTACAGCTGGCAGATAAGAGAAAGTAAACAGACACATGCCACAGTCCTAGCTAGGCTACTAAAAGGTTGCAGTCTGGCTTCGATTTTTAAAGCTTGACAATGAATAACCAAAAAACTAAACCTGCAACGAAACACCATGCAAAGGAGAAACATGTAGGCTCATTACAGCAACATTTGAGCAGTAGCCTAGGCTGGCTACTCAACTACAATACATGTTGAGTGCACCATACAGCAATGCTGCATTCAACCTCACGGGTGATCAATGCAGTGCAAAAAAATGAAAAACATGTTTTGAGTTTGAATGTTACAACAACCTATAGCTACGTTTTTGTTATTTTAAGTTATTAAATACTTTTTGATTAGCGTCGCAGCATCTGCGAACATAGCAGCAAAGGCTGGACAAATATTATTTATCTCTAATTTTGTTTTAATATGTTAAAATACTATATACAGCATCCTATGTACATTAGTGGATATTATAAAGGGCCATATAAAAAAAAAAAAAACAATGGCCTGTTTGGGTCGCAGTTGCACGATTTTTTGTAAAAACAAATAGGCCATGTCTGGCCCGCAAATTCGTTGTGTTTTTTCAATATGTCCCATGCACTGATTGAGTTTGACACCCCTGGGCAAGTGTATCTATTAATGTAGCTAGCTATTTATTTAGCAAGCTAGAAACACAGAGCCTAACGTTAGCTAGCTAGCTGCTGGGAGGATGTCATGTCATTGGAGTGGCTGAGTGACCAACTTTTTACCCTCATATCGTTAGAGATTAAAGTGTCATTTTGTTAGCTAGCAAGAAATATGAATCGCTTTGCTAGCTAGCTAGCTAGCTATGCTGAACTTGAACAACTGTTATCCACAGTTAGCATATATCTTAGTTGTCAATCAAATGTACACTGATAAAAAAAATAAAAAGGGAACACTTAAACAACACAATGTAACTCCAAGTCAATCACACTTCTGTGAAATCAAACTGTCCACTTAGGAAGCAACACTGATTGACAATACATTTCACATGCTGTTGTGCAAATGGAATAGACAACAGGTGGAAATTATAGGCAATTAGCAAGACACCCCCAATAAAGAAGTGGTTCTGCAGGTGGTGACCACAGACCACTTCTCAGTTCCTATGCTTCCTGGCTGATGTTTTGGTCATTTTTGAATGCTGGCGGTGGTTTCACTCTAGTGGTAGCATGAGACGGAGTCTACAACCCACACAAGTGGCTCAGGTAGTGCAGCTCACCCAGGATGGCACATCAATGCGAGCTGTGGCAAGAAGGTTTGCTGTGTCTGTCAGCGTAGTGTCCAGAGCATGGAGGCGCTACCAGGTGACAGGCCAGTACATCAGGAGACGTGGAGGAGGCCGTAGGAGGGCAACAACCCAGCAGCAGGACCGCTACCTCCGCCTTTGTGCAAGGAGGAGCAGGAGGAGCACTGCCAGAGCCCTGCAAAATGTGCATGTGTCTGCTCAAACGGTCAGAAACAGACTCCATGAGGGTGGTATGAGGGCCCGACGTCCACAGGTGGGGGTTGTGCTTACAGCCCAACACCGTGCAGGACGTTTGGCATTTGCCAGAGAACACCAAGATTGGCAAATTCGCCACTGGCGCCCTGTGCTCTTCACAGATGAAAGCAGTTTCACACTGAGCACATGTGACAGACGTGACAGAGTCTGGAGACGCCGTGAAGAACGTTCTGCTGCCTGCAACATCCTCCAGCATGACCGGTTTGGCGGTGGGTCAGTCATGGTGTGGGGCGGCATTTCTTTGGGGGGCCGCACAGCCCTCCATGTGCTCGCCAGAGGTAGCCTGACTGCCATTAGGTACCGAGATGAGATCCTCAGACCCCTTGTGAGACCATATGCTGGTGCGGTTGGCCCTGGGTTCCTCCTAATGCAAGACAATGCTAGACCTCATGTGGCTGGAGTGTGTCAGCAGTTCCTGCAAGAGGAAGGCATTGATGCTATGGACTGGCCCGCCCGTTCCCCAGACCTGAATCCAATTGAGCACATCTGGGACATCATGTCTCGCTCCATCCACCAACGCCACGTTGCACCACAGACTGTCCAGGAGTTGGCGGATGCTTTAGTCCAGGTCTGGGAGGAGATCCCTCAGGAGACCATCCGCCACCTCATCAGGAGCATGCCCAGGCGTTGTAGGGAGGTCATACAGGCACGTGGAGGCCACACACACTACTGAGCCTCATTTTGACTTGTTTTAAGGACATTACATAAAAGTTGGATCAGCCTGTAGTGTGGTTTTCCACTTTAATTTTGAGGGTGACTCCAAATCCAGACCTCCATGGGTTGATAAATTTGATTTCCATTGATAATTTCTGTGTGATTTTGTTGTCAGCACATTCAACTATGTAAAGAAAAAAGTATTTAATAAGATTATTTCATTCATTCAGATCTAGGATGTGTTGTTTAAGTGTTCCCTTTATTTTTTTGAGCAGTGTATTTGACATCGATCAAATGGGCAGGCAAATTCCCATTCAAGTGTCAAAATGTGGGTTGGGACAAGCATGCATTGGCAGGCAAGCTGCATAAGGGCGAGCAGACTACTATTCCCCATCGTTTATTAGTGCAATTTTGATGACCAACTAGCTGAAAAAGTCTGAGAGGGTTTATCTAATGTGCCCTCGTTAGATTTTAGCTCATCTCGCTCTGGCTAGCATTAGTTGTTGATCTTGTTGTTGTTGTTGATGTGCATAGGCAACTAATGGAGAGCGCTTACCTTTTCATGGTTGTTTGAACAATAGGACTCCTGTGGTATTTACATATTTGCAGAAATCCATTCAGGTGTTATTTGTGGCTTTTGGCTAATGCGTTCTAATGACCTAAAGTCGCGCTGTTGCTACTGCCTGTAAACACACAGTCCAGTTCAAAGGGAATGATGGCAGGCCCATGTGGCAAATTACTTATTTTCATATAGGCCTACTGTAACTCTGATTGGCTATGGCGCACCGGTCTGCGTAGACTCCTGTCCTGGACGAGACAGATGATTATTATTATTACGTTTTATTTACTGCAGTGTCTATTAATTGTCCAATCGCACTGCTGCTTTCCCACTATATATTGCTATAGAATTTTCACAAATGCCTTACTATATGTCATTCCCAAACATTCTATTAATTTATGAAAATGACCATATCTAAGAGCTCGCTTTTTTATGTGTCATATTCTTCCTGGGGGTGTAAATGAATAGATTTTAATAAGATTTCATGTTTCTAAAATGATGTCAGTTCCACTTTAAGGCAGAACAGGTCTATGCAAAGTATAGTGCCATTGTTTGCCCATGGTGATAGGAGGGACAGGAGGCAGACTAAGGGCAAGGGCAGGGAAGCCACCTGAACTGCCCTACAAAGGCAAAGAGCAGTCTACGCAAACAGTGAATCTGAGAAAAATGGCTTTAAAGTATTTGTTTTGCTTTACAGCCAAATATGTTGTAGGTAGATAAGTGATAATGCACTGATATATTATCTTATTATTAAGTCATTTTTTATGCATATAACCATGAACACTTATCTGACCTATGACCCCTAAAATGCTGATACTGTACTCTGCCTTTGTCTGACCTTAAACAACTATATGGGTAATGCAAAAGCAAAGTGCAGTATCTACAATCTAAATGTGTTTATCCAACTTTTGACTGTCTCATGATGTGTGTGAGGGTATGTCATGATCGGGATGGCCTGAACTCGGAGCCCGATAGAATACCAAGGCAAACCGCAGTAACTTCACTTAGTAACTTCACTTACTGCTGTTTGCGTTGGTTTTTACTTGGATAGTGTAGTTACTGCAAATTTGAAACTAAATTTTCTTTGAAACGGAAGATAATTGAACCAGGAGACTAGAAAGCCTGATTTCAGTCTTAACTCAATTTGACCAAATGTGTAGTTACTGCTGGTTTCAATTGTATGGCAGAGAACATCTCTGATCTTGTCAATATCAGATTATAAATGTTTTACTGTGAAGTCAAATCATAATAGTCAAATCAAAGTGTATTGGTGGTGTACACAGATTTGCAGATGTTATCGCAGGTGCACTAGTACTGGTACTGGTACCCCATGTATATAGCCAAGTTATCTTCCTCATAGTGCCACTTCACTCTTTCTCTCTGCATTGTAGGGAAGGGCCCGTAAGCATTTCACTGTTAATCTACACCTGTTGTTTACGAAGTGACAAATACAATTTGATTTGATTTGATTTGTGCAGTGAAATGCTTATAAAATGCTTATAAATGCTTCATCATCATAATAGTACATTACAGTATATATCATACTTTCTATGTTTATACTTTACCAACATACATTTTCATTATGTAGTTCTCTAAACCTGTAGTAGAAAAAACTGAAAAAAATCTATAAGTTTACCAAACGGTTAAGTGATTATCAATTAAGAGCAGTCGGATTAAGTAATAGTAAGATTTATTTTAACAAATGAGAAGACAATCATCAAAAGTAAAGTGAGCATTGCATTGTGAAAAGCAATTACTTTATATGAACATGTATTACATTGTGAATGTGAAACATGTATTTACAGATGAAACACTGATTAAGTTTGGTGAAAAAGGGACTATGATTTTATGTAGTACTTAGTTAATTGAAAATGTGCTTAGAGTTTTGAAATAACTGCCTTTTTGATGATCTGTTTTGAGTTTTGTACTAAGCATTGTGAAAATATATCACATACTGCACCAAAGCAATTGAAAATAACTGTAATCAGAGAGCAGTGACTCTCACACACACGTCTCTGGTCCATAGTATACACAGGCTCTGAAAACATTACACACTTAGATGTTTCCTTTGCCCTTTGCAACAACAAAAAAACACCCTGTGAAAACATAAACTATAACCTCATAACTATAAACTATGCCACTTAAGCAATAAACCAATAAACAGCATTAAGAAGCATGCATTTTATGAATGAGTATAAAGGGGGAGCAGGCAAAAACAGAACATCTGCCTGGCTCCCTGGTCTCTTTGTGGAAATCAGCACTATTTTGTTTCCTCCATTCCTCCACACTCATTGACTGGCTGTAGAGGTCTGGTCTGGATCAAGTTTATAAAGAGGGACACCCATGAGTAGAGCCTTCTCAGACCACAGTGTTTTCAATAACTAACAAACCAAAGCATCTACTGAGCAATTTTATCATGTAACAGGATATTCAGGTATACTGAATTGTGTTATGGCAACTATCCACTTGTTGCTTTTAGACTGTAGCAAAGATTCCAATTCAAAATTAACAAGCCACATGCCATACACTAGGATTCCACAAAATCTAATTACGAATAAACAGTTAAGTGGACAGACTGCTGAAGCAATTAGAACACCACAATATCAATTAGAACACCAAAATACTAAAACAAAGTAGACTGATCAGTGCCAAAGTCTAGTGATGGAAATGAGACTGCCTCATTCTCACCTCTGTTTGAGCGTGGCCATGTCAGCAGCCATGTTGTCCCTCTCTATCTCCAGCCGGGCCTTCCCAGCGCTGAGTCCGTCCACCTGCCTGCGCAGCTCCCTCAGTTCCTCCTGGAAGATGTCCCCGAGACGGCTGGGCTCCTTCCCCCTCAGTTGGTTCAGCTCCGTCACCAGCACCGTGTTCTGCTGCTCCAGGAAGCGCACCTTCTCTATAAAGCTGGCGAAGCGGTCGTTCAGACCCATCATCTCCACCTTCTCGTTGGTGCGCGTCTCCCGATACTGGGCCTTGAGGAGTGAGTCAGCCGAGAAGTCCAGCCGGTTCCCAGGGGTCCCCAGGAGCAGGGCCCCTCCAGCTGACCCCAGGGAGAGGCGGGAAATGGTGCTGGAGTGGGTTATGTGGCGGGGGCTCCCATGGAGGGAGAGGCGGCTGGAGGAGAGGCTGCTGAGCCTCAAGCCCCCACCCACGCTGCCGGCCCCCTGGTGCCCGAAACGCTTCCTGTAAGACGACAGGACTCTCTGACTCTCCATGGCAGGGAATGAAGCCGTCAGGGCACACACATGCCTTTTATAGGGATAGATACCCCCCCATCCCGAGAGAGAGTACACAGGGAGGGGCGGGGGGGACGGGCCGGTCACTGAATGGGACAGAGAGAGGGACCGACAGAGAGAGAGAGAGTGAGAGACAGAGAGAGAGAGAGAGAGAGAGAGAGAGAGAGAGAGAGAGAGAGAGAGAGAGAGAGAGAGAGAGAGAGAGAGAGAGAGAGAGAGAGAATGAGAGCATCAGTGAGAGAGAGAGAGAGAGAGAGAGAGAGAGAGAGAGAGAGAGAGAGAGAGAGAGAGAGAGAGAGAGAGAGAGAGAGAGAGAGAGGAGGGTGGTTTATGTGATACTCAAAAGCTGTGTGCCAGGGATTGTTTGTGCTTGTCCACTCAGCTGCAAATGTCTCCTGGCCTCTCTCTCGCTCTCTCTCTCTCCCTCGTACTTGTTTGAATAGGATTTGGTGCGACAGAGCTTGGCCACCAAATCAAACCTGCCTCCCACACATGCTCAGTCACACAGAGACAGATGGGGACAGAGTGTGATTGAAAGGGAAGAAGAAAAGCAGGGAGGTGAAGGAATGAGATCTCTTTTTCTCCATCCCCCGTCCCTGTTAGTTGGTGACTAATAGTATCAGAAAAAGAGAGGGACAGAGAAAACTGGGACAGAGAGAGGGTCAGATAGTAGCTGTGTTGTTGTGTGGCACTCCGTCTCGCTTGGCATCCAAAATATCCCACTAAGCCCTCCGGATTTATTGGTATTATTCTGACTGGCCCCCCGCCACTCTGTGTGTGACAGCAGCACCGTCTAGGAGCGTCTCACACCCATCCCTGTTCCTCTGCTCCTCTTTTGTCTTCTCCTTGTCTGAGTCAAAATGGGAATGGGTACAATTACATAACACACTAAGAAAAGAGCAAGTTAGTTAGGTTTGTCTCTCTCTCTTGTCTTATCTAGGTACATCAAATAGAAGTCAAGAACAGTTAATCAATTATTGGATAGCTACATTGACCACAGTATCTCCAAACTATTGTGAGATACTGAAGACAAAAGTAGGAGAGAAAACAGAGGGGAGTAGAAACAAAATATCGTTATAATAACTAAATGCATTATTAGATTAACTCTTATTCAACAGCTGACCTTATGAGAATAAGGGTATGCATATCGAAAATCCACCAACTGTTTGTCCTTGTAGTCATGGATACATAATGAATGCCAGTGTACTAAACAATCAACAAGTGACACCATTACAGTGCGCTAGCCAATAGGAGCAGCTTTGGGGCCTCAGGGCTGAACAGTAGCAGCTATACATCTCCACCTCTGTCCCCCCTGGTGTTTCTGACCATGATGTCACTGACAGGCTACAGATAGATGCATAAGATCTATAGGCCACATCTATCAGTGGGTTGGAGTGCTTCTCTTTAGACAGACACACAGGCACACACAGGAGCATGGCAACATAACACGCACACATTATTAATCGATCACGATCACTACCATTATTAACTGTGATCAACTATAAAGGAAGCTATGCATCAGAGTAAGACCAGAGGCAGCCAGTTGGATTGCAGCCTCTTTACAACAATAACACCACTCCCTCTTCTACAAGTGACAGCTCATAAAGCCCTATTGTAAGTGATGGCAGCTGATTCAATCAGACTTAATGACTGCTTAGCCTGAAAAGAGGGCAATTGGACCTGGAGAAAAAAGTCTGTGTTGGGCATGGTCAAAAAGCCCAATGAGTTCTGGGTAAAGTACCCATCCAAACAATAATAGCTATCGCAAAGTAAGTATTAGGTTACTATAAAGGGGAAAACCTAGTCAGTTGTACAACTGAATGCATTCAACTGAAATGTGTATTTTGCATTTAACCTAATCCCTCTGAATCAGAGAGGTGCAGGGGGCTGCCTTAATTGACATCATCACTGCCCAGGAGTAGTTGTTGGGGATTAACTGCCTTACTCAAGGGAATAATTTTTCAACCTTGCTTGCTCTGGGATTCAAACCAGCAGACACAACAGTGGTAGGCCTGATCACCGACAACGATGAGACAGCCTATATGGAGGAGGTCAGAGACCTGGCAGTGTGGTGCCAGGACAACAACCTCTCCCTCAATGTGAGCAAGACAAAGGAGATGATCGTGGACTACAGGAAAAGGAGGGCCGAACACGCCCCCATTTACATCAACGGGTCTGTAGTGGAGCGGGTCGAGAGTTCCTTGGTGTACACATCACCAACAAACTATCATGGTCCAAATGCACCAAGAACGCCTTTTCCCCCTCAGGAGACTGAAAAGATTTGGCATGGGTCCCCAGATCCTCAAAAAGTTATACAGCTGCACCATCGAGAGCATCCTGACCGGTTGCATCACCGCCTGGTATGGCAACTACTCGGCATCCGACCGTAAGGCGCTACAGAGGGTAGTGCGTACGGCCCAGTACATCACTGGGGCCAAGCTTCCTGCCATCCAGGACCTATATACTAGGCGTGTCAGAGGAAGGCTCAAAAAACTGTCAAAGACTCCAGTCACCCAAGTCATAGACTGTTCTCTCTGCTACCGCACGGCAAGCGGTACCGGAGCGCCAAGTCTAGGTCCTACTACTTGCTGTTTATGATCTATGCATAGTCACTTTACCCCTACCTACATGTACAAATTACCTCGACTAACCTGTACCCCCGTACATTGACTCGGTACAGGTACCCCCTATATATAGCCTCATTATTGTTATTTTATTGTGTTACTTTTTTATTTTTTATTTGTTTTACTTTAGTTTATTTAGTAAATATTTTCTTAACTCTATTTTCTTAAAACTGCATTGTTGGTTAAGGGCTTAAGTAAGTATTTCACGGTAAGGTCTACACCTGTTGTATTCGGCGCATGTGACAAATAACATTTGATTTGATTTTATTTGAGTCTGGGATCCAGAGCTATTAGACAGTAATGCTGCCCAGATCAACATTCAGCAATGAGCAGCAAATATGTTCCTAACATGCTCAAACAACCAGGTCTACGATCTCTCAAGCTGCTATACCAGCAAGATCCTAGGCCATTTTCCATCCTACTCGCCTTTGTTCTCCCTCTCCCCTCCAACCAACTCTGGCCCTGCAACAGGTAGTAAAACCCACATCCCAGACCATAGAAACCCTCTTTGTTACCAACACACTCTGTTAAAAGAAATGTGCAGCCAGTGGGAACCAGTATGACTGGAAGACTGTAAATACAGAATACAACAGAGTGACTTGAATTCCAATTGGTCCCTGTTGATAGAGGTTAACTGAACAGGTCCACTGTCAGTCTGGCTGGATGTGTTGTTTTAAAAGCTTCCATCTAGCAGGATTAACAACGTGGTCTCATCATTAAGGTGACACTAATTGTATCGCCCCCTGGATTTCTGAGACAGTCACTGTGGTTGCCTCAGATCTGGTCACTTAGGTAATATCTGTCAGATGAGAAACATTCAGAAAGAGAGAGAGAGATGGAAAGAGACAAGAGAGACGAGAGAGGGAGAGTGAGAGAGAGAGAGAGAGAGAGAGAGAGAGAAAGAGAGAGAAAGAGAGAGAGATGGGTAGGAGGGAAAGAGGGTGGCCCCAGACCTCTCCCTCTTTCTCCCTCTCTCTTCCCCCTCTCTCCTCTTAGAGCCAGTGGAAGGCCAACAAACCATCTGATTCATGTGGGGTGACATGAGGAGGAGCCCGTCTCATTTGCAAGGAGCAGAAGAAAAGGCGCCTTGACTGGGAGCAGAGCAGAATCTTAATGCTGTTCCTCCAGACTGATCTCCTTCCAGAACCACAGGGACTCCAGCTCTGTTTGCCTGCACACAGCTCACCCCACCTCACCATTCAGGCCTTTTAGACCCTTTCTGTTACTGCCGGTTTCAACCCCTTTCCCCTCTCTCCTATGTGAGCTACCCTACCCCAGACCCCCTTGCACCCCCAGCCTCCTCTCTATGCAAATGAGCACACCCCAAATTCTGAACATTCAGCTGGATACACCTCATCCCCCACCCATAAAAAAACTCACACAGCAGCCCCCTCCTTCTCCACTAGATCAAGTGCGCCCCATCAACTCATTGATGTGGGCCCCCAGTCAGCTCAATCACGTATAAATCCCCACGTCCCATTACTTAATCTCAGTCCTCACATGGAGCTCAGGGACCCGGGACCCCATCCTCTCTGCCCCTCTCTGCCAACAAAGAGCCCATTGATAACAGCAGAACCCGGGGGAATGGCAGTCCCAATGGCACATGGGTCTCACCTCACCTCACACTCGCAGTCTATGCCCACACACAGCATGCAGTGTACTAATCACTGATGTACAGTATCACTGATGTGCATGCTAGCATTAGCACAGGACCTCTCACGTATTATAGGACGTTGTATGTAGTTGTTAGTGGTGGAAGGTGCAGTTGTGATGTCGTAATATGCCAGTTGTGGCTGCAGAGGTCCAGTCCCCGCTGGTGCCCAATGTGTGTGTGTGTCTGTGTGTGTGCTGGGAGCTTAACTGGAGCAGACAGGCAGGCTGAATCACTGACTATGACTCAGCACCACTGGGTCCAAACTGAGTGTGGTCACAAAGAGGGGCCTGGGGAGCCAGTTTAGTCTCTGTCCTGCAGTCTGCCTGTCAGCACTAATGCTGGGGCCCCAGCGGCCCAGAGACATACCTCACAGACAGAACTGCATACCAAACAGACCCAGACACCTAGCACACGAACAGAACCGCATACCTCCCAAACACTACCACTGACCACAATAACATGCTGACTACAGTAACTCACTGACCACAATAACACTACCACTGACCAAAATAACACTACCACTAACCACAATAATACTACCACTGATCACAATAACACTACCACTGATCACAATAACAATACCACTGATCACAATAACACTAACCACAATAACACTACCAGTGATGACAATAACACTACCACTAACCACAATAATACTACCACTGATCACAATAACACTACCACTAACCACAATAATACTACCACTGATCACAATAACACTACCACTGATCACAATAACACTACCACTAACCATAATAGCACTACCAGTGATGACAATAACACTACCACTGATCACAATAATACTACCAGTGATGACAATAACACTACCACTAACCACAATAACACTACCACTGATCACAATAACACTACCAATGACCACAATAACACTACCACTGACCACAATAGCACTACCACTGACCACAATAACACTACCAGTGATGACAATAACACTACCACTAACCATAATAACACTACCACTGACCACAATAACACTACCACTGACCATAATAACACTACCACTGACCACAATAACACTACCACTGACCACAATAACACTACCACTGACCACAATAACACTACCACTGACCACAATAACACTACCACTAACCACATCAACAGACCTGCAGGCCACATGGAGAGGTGCAGTGCAGGTGTAGGGGAAGGTTATGTAACTGGTATCAGATCCTGGTAATCAGGGGCCACGGGTCAGATACACAGGAAGAAAATGGCACAAGCAAGCAGCATGCTAAAACTGATGTACAGTATCACTGATGTGCATGCTAGCATTAGCACATGACCGCTCATGTATTATAGCAAGCAGCATGCTAAAACACACAGAAAAAGTGCATTACCAGGAAAACAAAGCAATAAAGCATTATCTGCCATCCATCCCCTTGTCACAGTAGCTCAGAAAAGGAACCTTTGTTTGGTCCAAGCTTTTCTCTGTCCCATGGCCACACAGATGGGTTAACAGAGCTCTCTCTGCCTCCTCTTCTGTCTTAAAGGGAGGGAGAAAGAGATGGAGCAAGCATCAATCGGGTTGCTTCTTTCTCCCAACAATGAGCTCTATTCAGTGAGATGTTCTTTTATTTACTGGACTGGGCCCGTCTGACTTTCCAACCTGCTGGCTGCTCAAAGATAATGAAGACAGGCATGGAAAGACTAGCCAGTGTCTTCCAGAGCCGCTGGCCCAAAAACATCTCATACAATACCAAACACATCTCCATCAGAGCGGTGCACATGACTGGAACGTGCACAAAACATTATGCAAACAAACAAGTAACCAGTTCAGAATATTGGACCAGAGACAAAGAACATTTATTTGTTTTTGAAAGTAGGCACTCAAAGATATATAAAAACAATGTCATTTAACATACTGTTCTTTTTTCTACGTAAATACATTTGATACACTGGAGTGACTTTGCACTGCAAGTCCCCTGTCATTAAACATACTCATTTATACATTTACATACATGTATATATCTAAACTTTTAACTCCTATTTCATTTGCTTACCCCAGGGTTCTTTCTGTTAACAGAAACATTTGTTTTGGCTCTTTGTATATAACAGGACCATTTCTAATACTGAACTGATTCTTAGCTGCCTTCTTTAACATCTAGCAGTCACATGATATCCATTTCATTCACTTAAGAAAGTATTTTAGAGCCAGTCACATTGAAAAGGTCAGGACAATAAATGGAAAATAAAACCAAAATAAGGTAATTGTAGAAAGCCCTTTGCTCAGTGTGGAGGGCCCCAGACATTGGGCACCGGTCGGTCTCTTGAACCCTGAGCTAAACAAAGTCGTCATGTTGGGTGGAACCCCGGTTTCTGGCATCTACCTGATCAGAACTCCTCCATCCCTGTCCCTGCTCAGCTCAGTCTAACTAACGCACACATTCAGTCCCTCTGCTCAGCAAGAATGACACTAAGAGAAGGTTATTCTGGTGAGACACATCATTCTAGTGCATACTCTTAAAAGGACACTTCATATACTTCCCCTCTATTTCCCACACATCACGCAAGCAAGGAGAAATATGGAGAAACGTTAGTAGCCTTTAACTCATAGGCTGTGGCCTTGTTAAAAGAAGTATTGAAACTGTGAGAGGTTTGACAGGGCAGTCCAACTGAAAGGGTCCAATGGAAAAGTTTTGCCATATAATAAAGCATGGACTTTTTTACATAATATATTATACTGTAGCTAGGAATGTGGATACGTTTCTTGTTTTGGAGCAGAGACCAGGTAAGATTGCCAGAGGTCGTTTTCCACCCAAAGTTTTTCACTAACAAACCCCAATGTTGTAATTTCTGCAAAACCAGCTGCTTTCACAATTTATCATTTCGAACGGCATCATTTACCTCATAGGTCTAAATGCATCATCATTAGATTTCAAATGGTCTATAATCAATATATAAAAAATATATTTATACATATATATTTGAAATCTAAAAAAAAAACTGAAATGGATGAACACAGGGATATAAATAAAAGTGAAAGAAATGTCACATTAAAAGTTTTTTTAAAGTTACTTTCGTAAGGCGAACAATAACCAACAACATTAATTTTACATAAAAGTGCATCTGACTCAAATTAATCCTAAATGGCAGTTCCACTGTTTGGCGTAGCGTTTTCCTAGATACACATAGAAAGCCGGTAAACCTAATGGCAACTCACTTTCAAATCAAGGCATTAGGATTGTATTTGTCTAGGACTAAAAGAAAATATATCTTTCAATCACAAAGTACAATATCATTTGTCATATTGTGTAGTAGGCATATCCTCCAACCAAACTGGAAACCAACCCCTTCATGAATGAAATCAGTCATTTTTGGTACACTCAGAAAACACTGGGCTGTGATACTGAGGGGCTGTAGCGGAGGGTTGGAGTATAAGGCACAGTCATCACAATGGTCTACTGTGAAGGTCATAATTATGACAAAACAAAAACACTGATGGCTCTGGTTCCCTGAAGTTTGGTGAGGACAGGACAGATCAGCATGGGCTTCCATCAGGGACCGTGAGTCTTCAAAACCATAAAGAGGCACTTTCTCAAAAATACAAAGAATTTCAGAGACGGATCCGAGGAGAAAGTGAAAAATAAATCCATCCGTTCTCAATAACACTGAGTGGTGCATCTGTTGGTTTCATCAGTCAGCATGTTGAAGCACTGTGCTGTGACTGTGGGTCTGCTGGCTTGGCCTAAGTAGACCAGACACTGCTCTGCTCAAGCTTACTGTAAGTCCCATATGAAACAGTTCATTACCTCAGGGGTCTCACCCAGTCCATCTAGAGAATGTAAACTTAGGAGGGGACACTTTGGCATATTTAAAAGGCACATTCGACGGACATGCTTGATCAAATCCCATCCTGAACCACATATAATAGATTAGATTTGTTTGGAGTGTGTGTGTGTGTGTGTGTGTGTGTGTGCGCGTGTTTGATCCTCTCACAGACCACCAAGGTGATAGCTGAATAGATACAGTTCATGTGGAGTTGGTGGGTCCAGTTCTCCACAGCAGACAGATCAGTCATATAGCTCCCCCTAGTGGGGGAAGTTAGAGGTGAATTTGATAATGGTCATTAACAGCTTGGAATAATGACACTGTGCTATTATCCATAATAATGGATCATGTGTTGTTGTGGGTTAAGATACGAGTCTGACTGGTGGTGAGTCTGGTTTGGGGAGAGAGCTGTAGGATGGACAGGGCCATGTTCCAAATTCCAAGTCTAGAGTCTAGATGTCTGCTGTAGACCATGAGTCCTGAGGAGCGGTCGAGACAGAGAGAGTGTACTAGTACTTCCCCTCAGCAGAGGATCTGGGAGAAGGGGTGTCTGAGAAGCTCCTCAGCACTGGGCCGGTGCTTGGCCTCCACAAAGATGCGGTGGATGAAGTCACGGGTGTGGTCCGAGGTGTGTGAGGGCAGCAGGGGTTTGGTGGGCTGGGTGGCGATCTTAAAGATGGCCGCCATGGCCTCGTATTCAGCCCAGGGAGGCTTCTCTGTCAGCATCTCCACCACCGTGCAGCCCAGGCTCCTGGGGAAGGTGACACAAACACACGGTTAAGAGAACACCCATATGAGCTCAAACACACAATTTAAATACTTGCCCCCCAATCCCCCCCTTCCACAAAACGTGTAAATATTGGAATATAAATTGTGCCTTCCTGTGTTATACTTACTAATAAATATATTATATTCTACTGAGCCATTTACTTTATGTTCGTATTATTATATTTTATTAGTTCTTATTGTTGTTGCATTGTTTCGAGAAGGAACCAGCAATTAAGCATTTTGTTGGATGGTATATACCATAAGTTTCCTGTACATACGACTAATAAAACTTGAAACCCGCTCACACACAAACATCAGAATAGGACATTCAATGCAATACACAATCAGAGAACTTATTGACTTGTGTGAATTGACAAAAACAGTGTTAGCACACACTGAAAAAACAAAGGGCATCTTTTCCTCACTACAGGCACGAAGGGAACAGACCATCCCTCTCCTCTTCTGCTTTCCCAGGCTCCACTGGAATGTTTTGGTGGAAACTTTTCCCCTGTTGACAATTAAAGTATCCTTTTGCTGGCTACGGGAGGCCGTTTCAGTCCTGAAGTCAGACAGAGCAGGGGGCTGGTGAGGGGAGCTGGGTGGCCAGGGACAGACTCCCCTTTGGACCTGTTACCCCCTACCGACGCTCCCGGCCTGGTCCCCCAGGGGAGCTATGAAGTCGGAACATTCCGACCCCTGTCACAAGATGGCTGGTTGGCTGGTTCTTGGCCAATCACATTCCTCGCCTGATGGGACACTACCCAATCAGATTGCACAGGGGAATCTCTGGGCAGCAGGTGGGCCCGACCCATTTCAGGGCCCTGTGCGTGGGAGTGAGGCAGTCCTTCTCAACATTCTCTTTTAAATATAGCACCTTTCCTCTTTTATATATAGCACTTTTTCCCTTTAAGAATAATGGTTTCCCCCTTTTAGAACAGCTATTTTCCCTGCCTTCACATTCTAGCAGTCTAACCACTCTGCTATCAGGGAAGGAGCCTACTTATAAGAGCACACAAGGAAAGCATCTGACACTTGACTTGAAGATACATTCACATACTCCCAGATGAGACATCTATCCCCCACCTCAACACAACTAATCAGAATCACCTGCATGTGTATAAGACCTCTTACCCAAACCCAAACCCCAAGCCCATGTGTCCCGGTCCTTACCAGACGTCAGCCTTCCTGCCGTAGCCCTCCCCGCTGATCACCTCGGGGCTCATCCAGTAGGGGGTGCCAGTGACAGAGCGGATGCCCGTGCCAGACATGCAGATGGTCTGCAGCCTCTTGCTGGCGCCAAAATCTCCCAGCTTCACGTTTCCCGCCGAATCCCGCAGGATGTTGGCACCTGGATAAGGAGACGACAGAGTAACACCATGTGACACAGACTCACCCAACCACCTTCCTTGTATTTTAAATGTAGCTTTTAGGTCCTTGTGCTTGAGTCTGGAAGTCTATAGCCATTTAGTTCACTATCTTTACTACAAATGGCCATCTGAGCAGTGTGTTGACATAACTACCTTTGATGTCACGGTGAACGATCATGTTGCTGTGCAGATAGGACATGCCCTCCAGGATCTGCCGAGTGTACTTCCGGGTCACGTTTTCTGTCAGCGCCCCGTAGGCCTTCAACTGGTCTTTGACTGAACCCTGAGCGACAAGAAGGAAGTGCATGGTTAATACTCATATCCCCAGGAGAGACTGGGACACAGTCCAGGGCTGAACACCACAGATACCCTTTAACCCCCAACACTCCAGCCCTGAGCAGAAGTGTGAAGAACAGACTGACCCCTGGCATGTACTCCATGAAGATGGTGAGGGTCTTCTCATTGTGGTCCCTCAGACAGCCGTAGTACTGGACGATGCGTTCGTGGTGGAGGTTCTTTAACAACTGGATCTCACACTCCAGAGCACTCACCTCCTACAGACAGACAGGGAACAACAGGTTGAGGGTTGTTGTACAGAACCACTGCTCTACACTGTGAACAAAAGGAGAGCAAAAAAGAAAGGAAAAATACATTACAGCAACCAATCCACAACAAATAAACTGCTCAACATTACATGATATGAATGAGTCAACTGTCCACAAAAAGCTATACAAAGATTTAAAAAATACTGACAAATGGAAAAAGCATTTCAGACACACAGACTAGCTCTCTCTCTGCAGATAGGACATTAGCGGTAACAGTCCAGTTCCTCAAAAGCAGTTCCTCTGTTTACCTCAGAGAATATGGCCACAGAGATCACATCACAGAGAGAGAGAGAGAGAGAGAGAGAGAGAGAGAGAGAGAGAGAGAGAGAGAGAGAGAGAGAGCGGAAGAGGGAAATGGAGATATATACAAAGTATCTGCAACACAAAGACCCACTAAATAGATAAAAACAACAACAACTGATTAACATCCACTGCAGGCTGGGGGGCCAGAGGCAGAGAGGGAGAGAGAGAGAAAAGAGAGAGCGAGACAGAGAGAGAGACAGAGAGAGAGAGGGAGAGAGAGAGAGAATGAGAGAGAGAGAGAGAGAGAGAGAGAGAGAGAGAGAGAGAGAGAGAGAGAGAGAGAGAGAGAGAGAGAGAGAGAGAGAGAGAGAGAGAGAGAGAGAGAGAGAGAGAGAGAGAGAGAGAGAGGAGAGTGGAGTTTAAGGGGTGATTGGAGGCCAAGGCAAAGCTGGCTCCGCTACTCTCCCCTTCCTCACCCCCCTGCAAATACTCCACTCAGATACAGGAAGTGACAGTGCATGTTTTCTCTGTGGCAGACAGGAAAATACATTAAAGAGGGGGGAGAGAGAAAGGAAAGAAAGTCCCGTTAATCTCCTCAAAGTTCATTGCTCTCAGAGACAGAGATGAGCACTCAGTCAGGATTTAGTGACTACGTCAGTGATTCAGAGCATGAGTTTATTTGATTCCTGACTACAGATCATTGAATAGCGCCTGTTGTGTTTAAGACAGTTGACCAACCCTTACGATAGTGAAACTCAGTCAGGTTAAACACTGCACCATACTGCATTCCTCCACAATCGCCTCTTAAGAGTAAAGTAGCTTGCTGAACACATTACCTCATTCTTGGCATTGCTCCAGGCTAAAGGTGCTCCAGGCTAACCCTCTATGCATCAATCTTTAACAATACACGGGAACTCAAGTCATACCAAGTTCTCCTTCAGGCTGGGGAGTCTGAGTCATGTTGGCATAAATACATTAGTAGAGTAGCCTGGCTGTGAACAGTAGACTTTGATATAAAAGCAGAAAACAATCTGTGTAGTAGCATACAGTTCTGGCATCCCCTGCTGTCTCACCTTACTGGTGTCAGGACTGTCCGGGTCAAACACCACCTGCTTGGCGGCCAGCTCCCGTCCCGTGTCCACATCGTAACACAGGTAAACCCTCCCAAATGCCCCCTGACCCAACAGCTTGCCCCGCCTCCACGTCACTGGAGCACTGGGGGCTGTGGAGGGAGGGGCACACACCATACATATCATACTCTCTCCATATAGAAAACATTACACCACACTGCATTCATCATACAAACGAATTCCCTTATTTGAAATGTATAGGATATAAGAATAGATTAATGAGTATGAAATCTCTAATAACCATACAATATATGTAAAATGTGTAATATATGTAAATATAAGATGGAGAGGTGGGGTCAGGACTCACACTTGTGGGCGATGGGGCGCTCCTGTGGGCGGAGCCTGCCCTGCTTGTCCACTAGCTGCCAGCTGCCCAGACTCTCCTCGCTGCCATTGAGGGAGCGCCGTGAGGGCACCAGGGTGAACAGGTTACCCTGGGGGCGACGGATCCGTGGGAACGTCCTCCGACCTGGGGGGATGAGAGGAGAGTTGAGGGTGAAGGAGAGATGAGAGAAGAACAAAGAGACCAAGAGAAGGAGGAGATGGTTCAAGAAATGGGTCAGGGAAAAGGTCAAATACGAACCACAAAGTGCCCCTACCTTCACTATGGTCCTTGTGATGCAGGGAGACATGGTACCTGCGGGGGTATGTCCCTCCCTTCCCCACCACCTTATCATACACATGGTTCTCCCGGTCTGAGAGGGAGGAATGAGTAAAGAGAGCAAGAGAGAGGGTGAAGGTTAGATTACAACAGGATTCAGACTCAGCTCAGTCATACAGCATTCAAGTGAGGCTCTGTTGGTAAGAGCTGCCTTGTTGCTCTGTGCTGTTGCTTGGGACTACATTGTTGCTTTGTTGCTAGGAGCTGCATTGTGGTTCAGGCCTGTTGCTATGGGGCTGGAGAGCGGCGCTGTTGCCAGCACTGTAAAGGGGTTACTGTGAATTTGACAGTAGATTACAGGCAGCTCGGTGGCAAGTAAAATTCTGTATTTCATATTACAGTTCACCTGATGTAATCTGAATACGGTATCAAAGCAAGTAATGTGTAATGACATAAAGTACACTATCATAAAATTGACTGTATTATACTGTAAAAAACTAAATGCTACCGTAATCGGAATGAATGAATTAATAAATGAATGTATTACATTCATTGAGGGGAGGGGTTTGTATTTCACAGTATTTTACTGTAATTTCATGGGATTGGTGCAAGCAGGTTGACTGCTAAGCTTTTACACATTACAGCATATTAATGAATATTTGGTGCTTCATATCACTTGCACTTCTAGAGGCTTTAACAAAGGCTTCCAAACTGGCAGTGACTACAGGGTAAAACAGACCAAAAGGACATGGCAAAATGCTTAACCATTTGCTGCCACTCCAATCTGCCCCTATACATTTTTAATTGATGGGGCACTTTAACCACATTGGAGTAAAATTGGTAAAATATTCTCACTCACGGGTGCAACAAATATAGCCTCTTACAAGGTATGCCTCAAAATACGGTAATAAGCCAGAAACAAAAAAATTACAGTTTTCCGTTACAGTGAGGATCTATATCTTGTGTAGTGATATCAGGAATCTTCCTGGGCACCCACCTGAGACGTTCTCCAGCTGCCGGTTATCAGGGTAGCTCTTAGCTCGGTGCATGCGTGACTTCCTCAGGGAGGGGCTGGGAGGAAAGACAGATAAAGAGAGAGTGAGAGGTGCTGATCACCTCCTCAAAATACATACAATGTCTTTATAACCCAAGTCAAGTATTGTGTGTACGTGTGAGGTAGAATCACGGGTAAAAGTAGATGTAATTTCTTACCGGAACCGGACACCCAAGCGCGCACCCACTTTTTTAAATAAGTGTAATCGTAGAATTACAAATAGAATCCTTATTAATTTCATATATGATCTCTGTGGGCCTAGTAGCCTAGGCTAGTAAAGATTTGTCATATCACTTTTAACATGCAATACCTGTTAACATAGGTGGTGAGTGGGTTTC
This sequence comes from Coregonus lavaretus, assembly GCF_964263955.1. Lineage (NCBI taxonomy): Eukaryota > Metazoa > Chordata > Actinopteri > Salmoniformes > Salmonidae > Coregonus > Coregonus lavaretus. Next base: position 51,540,832 of record NC_139989.1, read on the forward strand.
AAGTTTGGGGAAAATAATTTTCACCATAAAAATGCACCTTTACAATAAAGCATTTCATCAATCCTCGCATTTACAGACTTATGTAAGATAGCCTACTATTCCTAATGTGATGATTATATTGGATAGTCATAATTTAAGCTAATAATATAACAATCACTGTTCACAAAAAAAATAATACTTCAATGCAGTGCGTACTGGCGTAGAGTAGGCCTAGGCTATATCAGATTAATTTCTTCCCCATTTCTTTGCACAGGAAAATGTTGGCCTTTTATAAACACATTTCATGCAATTCTACTACACTTTATATGACTGGAGACATAAGCATAATCTTTTTTTAATACGACAAAAATTACAGGGTAGCATACTCTGCTGACACTGACAAACAGATCAATAAAAACAACGTTGTCTGATCCATTTAATAGGCCTACGGAAAGGGGAAACACAAATACAATATAGTCCATCTAACCTGGAGGAGGAAATAATTGTCCAAAAACAAACAAAAGTGGCACTGACCCAATGATAAAGTGAATATGCACACTCACCGGGGATATGGACAATGTTCTCCGCTGGTGCCAATAAGATAGGCTACTGTTCGCTCAATTAAGTTGAGAATTTGGATGACTAAAAGACAGATTGCAGTCGTTTCATTGTCTTCTCTTTACAGCTATAGCCTTTGCTTTCCAAACTGTTTTCCGCGATTTAATTTTTAAACATTACGATATGCCTGGCTGGGTCTCTCTGCTTTTCACTGACAGTAGCAACTCACATTTGGTATTTGCCACGCGCTGCACAAATTGCGGGCGCTTCCAACTGTAGGCTACGCGATAAAAATTACTTTAGGGAAAGCTTAGCTTCCCCTAGCCTTATGGACACGCCGCCTATGCATTTTAATGTGGCATAAACACAACCAGTCATGATGTTTTAATCTGTTTGTCAAACAAACAATCACTTCAAAGAGGCGGTCCTGTAGCCTACCCGTACACGTTCGTCCACTCACAAAATAATTCCAGCATCCAAACCCCAACAGTGCACCTGCAATTTGATGAATGGAAAGAGACATCTTTTACAAAACACCTACGTGTATTGTAATGACATTCTGCGATTGGCTTAAACTTATAGCCTGAATTGATGCATCTTCTGTTGTCCACGTGCCTCGGTCTTGGCCACTCATCTCCGCCTTGTCTGTGCATGTCTCGGTCTCGGCCACTCATCTCCAAGGCATGCAAGTGTTCTTGTCGAACCACAATGCAATTTGGGGAATATACCATCCGGTTTCAAGTCAATTCGCACATTTTTCATGCAGAAGACATTAGGTAAAGTTAAATAATGGTGTAATAGACTACAGTTTTCTTGGCATTTTGTGTTAATAATGATAGGCTCACGTTTCACCAGTACGGAGTACCCCCACTATTTATTTTGCCAGGACGCTGTACCAGTCCATACTGGCTTACTTTCACCCCTGGGTAGAATGTGGGACAGAGCCCTGCCCTCACCTGTCTGAGCTACTGTCCAGCGACTGGCAGCTTCCTGAGACAGAGTTCTCTGCACTGCTCCAGGGGTCCAGCACCTAGGAAGAAGAGACACAGTATTAGCCCAACAGTGTGTGTGTGTGTTTGTTTGTGTGTGTGTGCGTGCGTGTGTTTGTGTGCGCACGTGTTTGTGTACAGTGCAATGACTCACACACTGGTCGCTCTCTGGGATGAACTCTCCCTCACTGTTGATGCTGGTGTAGGAGCCCTGGCGGGCGATCCTCTGCTGCCGCTCAGGGACATAGCCAGGAGGGGGGGAGCTACGGCCTGTGTTCTGAGAGCCTGGGACGGGGGAGAGGAGGAGGAGGATAATAATCTGTCGATGTGCCCTTGAGCAAGGCACTTAACCCTAATTGCTGAGGTAGTCGCTCTGGATAAGAGCATCTGCTAAATGAAAAAAGTAATATTAAAAAAAAGTTAAACAATGGATTATGGGGGAGAAAAGAAGATACAGTGGGGAGAACAAGTATTTGATACACTGCCGATTTTGCAGGTTTTCCTACTTACAAAGCACGTAGAGGTCTGTAATTGTTATCATAGGTACACTTCAACGGTGAGAGACGGAATCTAAAACAAAAATCCAGAAAATCACATTGTATGATTTTTAAGTAATTAATTTGCATTTTATTGCATTACATAAGTATTTGATCACCTACCAACCAGTAAGAATTCCAGCTCTCACAGACCTGTTAGTTTTTCTTTAAGAAGCCCTACTGTTCTCCACTCATTACCTGTATTAACTGCACCTGTTTGAACTCGTCACCTGTATAAAAGACACCTGTCCACACACTCAATCAAACAGACTCCAACCTCTCCACAATGGCCAAGACCAGAGAGCTGTGTAAGGACATCGGGGATAAAATTGTAGACCTGCACAAGGCTTGGATGGGCTACAGGACAATAGGCAAGCAGCTTGTGAGAAGGCAACAACTGCTGGCGCAATTATTAGAAAATGGAAGAAGTTCAAGATGACGGTCAATCACGCTCGGTCTGGGGCTCCATGCAAGATCTCACCTCGTGGGGCATCAATGATCATGAGGAAGGTGAGGGATCAGCCCAGAACTACACGGCAGGACCTGGTCAATGACCTGAAGAGAGCTGGGACCACAGTCTCAAAGAAAACCATTAGTAACACACTACGCCGTCATGGATTAAAATCCTGCAGCGCATGCAAGGTCCCCCTGCTCAAGCCAGCGCATGTCCAGGCCCGTCTGAAGTTTGCCAATGACCATCTGGATGATCCAGAGGAGGAATGGGAGAAGGTCATGTGGTCTGATGTGACAAAAATAGAGCTTTCTGGTCTAAACTTCACTCGCTGTGTTTGGAGGAAGAAGAAGGATGAGTACAACCCCATGAACACCATCCCAACCGTGAAGCATGGAGGTGGAAACATCATTCTTTGGGGATGCTTTTCTGCAAAGGGGACAGGACGACTGCACCGTATTGAGGGGAGGATGGATGGGGCCATGTATCGTGAGATCTTGGCCAACAACCTCCTTCCCTCAGTAAGAGCATTGAAGATGGGTCGTGGCTGGGTCTTCCAGCATGACAACGACCCGAAACACACAGCCAGGGCAACTAAGGAGTGGCTCCGTAAGAAGCATCTCAAGGTCCTGGAGTGGCCTAGCCAGTCTCCAGACCTGAACCCAATAGAAAACCTTTGGAGGGAGCTGAAAGTCAGTATTGCCCAGCGACAGCCCCGAAACCTGAAGGATCTGGAGAAGTTCTGTATGGAGGAGTGGGCCAAAATCCCTGCTGCAGTGTGTGCAAACCTGGACCTACAGGAAACGTATGATCTCTGTAATTGCAAACAAAGGTTTCTGTACCAAATATTAAGTTCTGCTTTTCTGATGTATCAAATACTTATGTCATGCAATAAAATGCAAATTAATTACTTAAAAATCATACAATGTGATTTTCTGAATTTTTGTTTTAGATTCCGTCTCTCACAGTTGAAGTGTACCTATGATACAAATTACAGACCTCTACATGCTTTGTAAGTAGGAAAACCTGCAAAATCGGCAGTGTATCCAATACTTGTTCTCCCCACTGTACATCCCTAACACTGATAACAGATATGATCTCTCTCTCTCCAACCACAGAATGAAATGAGGGAAAAAAATATCTCAATTATTAATAACGTGATTGTTCAAAATGTAACTCTGCCTCAGGCGGAGGATCTGCAGAGAATTTAGGATATGTACAGATTCCCTCACACTGCACTAATCTCAAACCCCCCTCCCCTCTCCCAAAACAGCCAGTGTTTCTAAAACCAGGCCATTGGCCTGCTACACTAATAGTGTCTCCATATCTGATTGGCTTGTGGCCAGCAGGCCATTGTAGAGCAGCCAGTGATGGTGGACAGGAAGAGGAAGAGGACCTACTGCTAAGAGGGGAAGCCAGAGAAACAACAGCAGTCAGAGAGAGAGAGAGGGGGTGGAAACGAGAGAGAGGAGGGGGGTGGGGGGAGAAGAGAGCGAGGGGGGGAGTAGAGAGAGAAAGCGAGAGAGAGGGGGGATAGAGAGACATAGAGAAAGCTAGCAAAAAAAATGAGCTAAGAGAGCAAGACATGACAAACACCAAACCAGACAATATCCAACATTACTGTCTCTCCATAGTGAGAGATACCACTAACCTTCCCTTTCTATTGTAAAAAAAAAGTTAGAGCGAGAGGAAGGGAGAAAGAGGATGTTGAAAGCAAAGGCAGTAGAATAGAGGAAGCAGCAATGAGTTGAATCTGCTGTTCATACTCACTGGTGGAGAGGTGGCGCCCCCTGGGCTCGGAGGGCTGGTACACCGTGCTGACATCACCCGCGGACTGGGCTTTGATCCTCACCTGCTTACTCACCGTGTGGTGGGAGGAGGGAGAGGGAGAGGGAGAGTGGGACGGGGAGGCCTAGGGGGAGGGATTACAGGGGTGTGGTCAGAGTGCTGGTCCACATATAGACACTACACACTATCCTATTACATATGATTTTAATAACATGTGTTATTGCTTAATGTGTGTGTTTGTTTATTTATGTATGTCTGTGTATTTATGTGTGTGTGTGTGTCGTACATTGCACTGCTCCTGCGTCAGCAGCAAGATCTTGATGCTCTTAATCTTGGAGCTGCGGTCCAGCAGGTCAATGGCCTTGTCCAGGTCATCCTGACCACGCAGAGGGATGGACAGCTGGACATACAACACACAGAGATGACTCAACCACCACACAGAGACACTAAGGGAGAATTTCCATTAAACATGCATCTTTGTACTTCGGACTAAATGTCCAGGAAAATGTCCGTAAAAGTTATCTACATCCAGTGGGTTGCTGTGAGGGCAAGTGTTTGTGTGTGTATGCATTGTGTTGGTGTATGTCTGAGAGAGTGTTTGTAGGTGAGAAAGGGAGAGAAAGAGATGTGGGATTAGCTGTACCTCATTGTTCATATAGTGCAAGTCTAGCTGTTGGCCAAAGACTGTCTTGACCTTCTGCTGGATTTCTTCAAACTGCACAGGCCTCCCAAACATCAGTATCCTACACAAATAAAAAAATATGTAGACAACCAGTGAGTAAGATGGACAGACAAACAGCGGGTAAGATGGACAGACAAACAGACAGAAGGAAAAAAAGGGTGTCGGTCAGGAAACTATAACCTCTTTTGATCTGCAACACAAGCGTGCACACACTTTTACAAACATATTCAGTTTCCAGCGTGTGCATTTTCCTCTAAGCACACCTAACATAGCTGTGGTTTCTGCTGGCAGACACAGCTAAACCACACTCCTTTCCCTTTCCATTCTCCGCTTCACATACCAGTCTGACTGGAGAGCTGGAGTGCGTTTGAGCCGAGCTGACCGTGCTCTTCTCACAGACAAAGACGTGATAAAACAGGCACACACACATACAAAGACACACACACACAAAGACACACATCCAAAAACAAGAAAACCAACTCACCTCCTCTCTCCACTGAACTCAAACTTTATTCTGACATCGTCCTGAGGAAGTAGAGAGAAGAAGCCCAGTCAAGAGGGGTCACGGAAGGTCACAGGGTCAGGATGGGGTCATGAAGGGAAACAAGATGTCTGGTAGGGATGATATTGACATGCCTGTCTGAGGAGTGTGTGTTGTTGACTGTGTGGGGTGGTAGATGGTTTACCTGTCTCTTAGCAGGAGTAGGGGCAGGGTTGGGCAGAGTCTTGGGTTTTCCCGTGTCATAAGAGGGCACAGGCTGGCGCCTCGTCATCTGGAGGGCCACCAGGTCCTTCATTATGGAGTGGAGAGCCTGGCGCTCATCTATAGGGGAGAAGGGTTGGTGGAAACACACAGTTACCATAAGATAAAATTGAAGTGTAATTGTGTGTTTGTGTGTGTGTGTGTGTAGCCACTTAAATCCCACTTCTAGTTGTGTACACAGAAAAAGAAGTGTTTTTATAATAAACCCACATTGAGAGTGTTCAGCTAGCGACAGGGTAATGGAGCCAGTGAGAGGACAGACTGCAGTGTTTTTGATATTCCTATTCCCATGTTTGATCTCTGAGCGCTGCATTGGCTGTTTTAGCTCACGAAGGGAAATATTCCCCTAGTGTAGTTTGGACAGACATCACACAGCAGCAGGGCAGGAGAGAGAACCAGAGCCCCATCTCCATAACACTGAAAATCAATCCTTCACCCGCCGGCCCGGCCAGCGTCTGGAAAACCAGCTCAGCTCAGCTCACACAGGAACTGGGGTTGGGGAATAGTGTGTGTAGGTGTGTGTGTTCATCTGAGTGTACATTTATGACGTGTAATATTGTGAGTGTTTCATGTGTGTTCTAACATCATCATAATCAACACAAGGAACTCACTCATTTTGGCGATGTGTGTGTGAGCGCTGTCTAAGCCAACAGCCTTCAGAGATCTGCAGATCTTCAGACTCCTCACTCTGCAATGGCACCCATCAACAGCCTGCAGGGAAAGCACCAATTTGTTAACATAGGGAATATATTTCATAACATAAGCTGCAGTTGTCATCATATTCACAAGTCATCATCATATTCATCATCTTTATGTTCAACATATTTTGTAGCACTGGCAATAGATTATCTTATAGTGTGAAGTGTACGACATCATCAGTCCTTAAAAAACAAGCTGTTTATCTTTGATATAAACATACTAAATGGTTTGTAATGCATTTAAAGATAGTGTGCATGAAGAAGGTATATAAGAACATGTAATTTCTGAAGTACCATCCATTTCTCAAGGAAAGCGTGGAACATAAACTAAAATTACTTTTCTGGGACGAGGCCTGGCCGAGCGGGAAACTGCCATTTAAAAAGCACTTGAGCTGTGTGTGTGTGTGTGTGTGACAGAGAGAAACTTTGCACATAAGACAAATCGAGAGTTGAAAAGGTCTGAAATTTGAGCTCCCCTGGCACTGACAGATCTGGCACGAAGCACATTAAAGAGTTTTACTGTGAATATTCTGCAAGCTTTAAACTTCTCAGACTGCATGAGCCATAAAATACTCACTCAACCATGTCATAACTTCACTTTTAATGTTAAGAGGGCAATATTCTCTTAAAAAGGATGACAGAGTTGTGCCAAGTATACATTTTTCCCTGATTTAACATAACCCTTGACAAGGTAAAGTATTAAGGTGTATAGTGTATCCAAGAAGACAACAGCATTAGAAACTCGGGTATTTCCTTTAGTGGAGTGGGTTGCCATATATATGACAAAGAAACACTGGAATTCAAAAAACACTGAGACAACTATAAGACTATAATTCAGCAGAGATTAGTGTGCTTGGAAAATGTGTGCTTTATTTGGTAAGTGAAAGGGTATTTTAGTATTCTCTTTACCTAAAGTGGACCAGACACATATCACATGGGCCTTAAACTACAGTAACAATCAGCACAATAACATTGGTCTTATTACACTGTAACAACGTAGTAAGTACACACAGCTATTGAGAACTCACCAATATAGGGCTCAGTAGGGATGCACAAAATCATTTAGCTGTAGGCTAGTTATTACCATATAGTTTAGTTATTACCATATTATTACACGTACTGGAGTTCATCATCAAAGAATACTGCCTAGGTAAGCACTGCTGTTCCTATTTTTATAAGATCAGCCCCTCAATCTTCCCTGGTCTCTCTGATCAATATTGTTCTATTATTGATCCAAATAGAGCAGGTCAGGAGAGGAACCCAATCCAGAAGGTGCTAGTGTCAACACAGCAGTTATCACCAGCCACCTCACATGCATGGCCACTTTGCCCAGGGGGGTTACCACACTGTAACTCAACTCTAAGTTCAAATATAAATACAGAGAAACACATTGGACCCTAAGGTGAGTGAAAAATATTAACCGAATGAAATGTGTTGTTATTTGAATCTGAAAGGCCTGAAGTCGAAATGGAATGAAACAGGTGTGCTGATGATTGAGCGTTCTCGTAAAAAATACACTACTGCACATGTGTCAAATGCCAACACTGCCCCTGCCTCATAAACAACAGGAAAGAGAGGAAAATTAAGATTGGAGGGAGGTGAGTGGCTGAGGAGGTAGAGTGGTGTGATGAAGAGGGGGGGGGGAGTATAAAGGGGACAACAGCAGCAGCACCTGAAGCACTTCAATGGCCCTTTGGAATTCTGGGTAATAATCACCCACTGGAATGCCAGGTATGTCCGTCTGTGGTCGCCTGAGCGTTACCGCGCTGCTTCCCGGCTAGCCCCCTCGCCACACTCACGTTCTCCTCACCCAAGAGACACACTATATGTTTCTACCCTTTGTACCCCCAAACCAAAGGCCTGCTACCATTGGCCCTCCCTCCTCCTATAAAAACATGGGGTGAAATCCCAGGGTCGCAGATAGCTTCAGGACACACCAACCTTCAAACATCTCACTACCTCGGCTCCATATGTTACATCAGAGCTCACATCCGCCTCTTCCACTACAACCCTTATGTGCTGTAAACATGATGAAGTGATGTCACAGCTCCACGAGGAGCCCTTATCTATCTCTGTTATACATTGACTGGCCTCGCTGTCCGTCGTTCTGTCGTTCTGCTCCCCTGCTCTCCTGATTTTAATTACCTCCTCAGAGGAATGTGGGGAATTCAGCGAGGAGAGAGGCTGCATACTGCCAGCCCAGTCAGCTGTGCCCCCTTCATTTTACTTGTATCGCATTTCCAGGACTCACCGGAGTTACATGGACTTTCCTCCACTTCTCTCTGCCTGCTTTTAGGTGTTTAGTCTAAGGCTGTTTTTCCCAGCCACGGCCCTTGCTCTGTCTGCATCTGGACCCAAAAAACCCTCAGCAGTCCCTGGCCTTATGTCTCTCCTTGCTTAACAGGCTCAAGTGCTCTGGGTTGGGGTGACCTGCTATGTTCACAGCTGCACTGCAAGGCTTGAGTAAAAACTTGCCATAAAAGCTTGTAGTGAGGCCTAGTGGTGCAACTCAGAGAACCGTCTGCCAAGTTTTTTGTACAAACAAAACAAAAATAAAGATCCCAAACAGCCATCCCAGCATTGTCAGGAGGAACCATACTTATGGATTGACTACCACCTCCAGGGGTAATGGCAGAGGGGAAAGAGAGCAGGCAGAGGATCAAGGGAAAGTTCAGAATCATCATATTGCACAATGCTTTGTCATTTCTCCATAACTTTATGCATCCACTCAGTGCTGTAGGGAGGAAAATTCCATTGCAAAACTCTAGTTGGACAAAATTGCATGCATAGAACTGTCCCCTACTGGTACAGATGTAGGATCTTACTGAGAATGTTCCTGCCTAGCAGGAAACGCAAACTTGTAGTGTATTTCAGTTTGAAAAAATATTCTGAAGTTTGTAATTTCCACATTGAAATGTCAGACTTGTTTTGCCCTAACGAAAAAACACTACAGAAATGGCGATTAAAGGAGCAATATGCAGAGCCATTTCCAGGTTTCTAAAATTCTAAAAGTTTGCCTAATTTCAGTTTATGTGACAAAACAAGCAATGTATTGTGTATACAATCATTGTACCATCTAAACCAGTGTAAAATATATTTTCAATAACCAAAAGTATTGTATTTTCAGCTGTTTGAAGCTGGATTACAAAACCGAAAGTAAAGAAGCAAAAACTAAACTTGAGAATGGGAAGCATAGAAATAGTGCACATACAACAGATCTACCGCTACTTAGACTTGCTTTCAATGAGAATGACAGATATATAACTCCGATTTCTATGTGAATTTGGTTGGGTCACCCAATAAGCTACATATTGCAGCTTTAATTATAATCCACATAATAATTCACATTTCCTGTTGCTGCAGGATTATTTTGCTGCTGTAGCAAACTGGCTCAAATTAAGATCCTACATCTGTATCATTCTAAACTCCAGTTCTTGACGGCCAAAGTGTCTGCTGGTTTTCATCATTGCTTTTTAAGGAGTAATTCACTTTGACTTGGGGGACCAGAGCTGGGGACTGTCCAATGTCTGTCCAATTGATCAAGTTATGTCATGGAGGAAGGAGAGAAACCCTAGGAGGCTATGAGAATAACAGGTGATGTACAACTAGGCCTTAATTGGCTTAAGGACACTTAACTATTCATTAATTTGTCCAAAAATAAATGATATCATGACACTTTGAGTGGAGCTTATTGAGTGGAGTCCCATAGCCATATTCAGCATATATGGCTGTGAGTATTTCTATAGGTTGGATGCCTTTGAAATTGTCATGTGATGTGATGAAAATGCATGAGCTCTCACCTGTGCCGTTGCCCTGGTGATTAACCTCCGTCTGGAGGATGAGAGCCGTTCCCACTAGCGGGGGTCCTGGTTCAACTTCTCACTGGGTCACTCAGGAGAGATGCTGCAGCGTCAATTTGAACCGTTATCTCCAGAGCATCATCCTCAGCTTTGATCCCCAGTCTTTGTTGTTGTTGATTCACTCACACAACCACACGGAGATACTGAGGGATGAGGGCGCCATGGTGGGGTTGCCCCCAGGTGCGGGGGCACTAGTGCGCGCGCTGGTCCACGAAAGTTTGTTACGCACTAGCCAGTAAATATAAATTCTAATGAGCAGTAGGCCTACAAAACACAATGTCGTCACATCGAGATCGTCACTGTACATGCGTAGACATTTGGATTTCTCTGATGCCAAATTAATTTAACAGAAATATAGTCCAAAATCCGATACATTAGACTGCGCTCAGAAAGTTACCAAAAAGAAAAGTGTCAACCTTCCGTCACCACAAAAACGTTCGACAACTTGCCCATATTTCCAAACTTGATCAAAAAAGAAAAACGTCTGATGGCATTTCATTGTGGAACAAGAAGGCCAACTTACTGCCTGGAATAGAAAAAACAAACATAGGCCATGATAATACTCTCTATTCAATAATCAATATTTCCCAGTGACATTTTGTCAGCATGGAAAGGGTGAATTAACACAAAAGGTGTAACAATAACCGTGTTGCCTTTATGAAATCCATTTTTAACAGTGTAACAGTACACCAAAGGAAAAGGACGAAGCGATTTCCGTGATTTTGATGGCCTCTTTTCCTGCTAAATTTGCAGATTTTTCTTTTTTGTTCTATGCCCGTATTCTCTCCTAACTGTATTGTTCAATCTCTATACAGAATAATTATTATTAATCCATAAACTGCAAACAAGCACCAGACTTTTTATAACAAAGAAATCAGGTGAAAAAAATGTAATTCAACACACAACATGGTGGAGATGGGAGATGAAGATTTAACTATACGAAAGCAGGCTATTCTTGTCGGAATAATGGTATACAATTCTAGGAGACGGATGCAACACATAGTTGACCACACACAATTAATAAACTTGCATCGATAACAAGTTATGATCAGATGGTTTTGTCGAGAAAATATATCGTGCGCATAACTGAACTTTTACCATCTCCGCGGTGCCCGATATGCAGTTGTAGAACTCAACAAAAGTGGAAAAAATTGTATTTTCTTTGTGCAATAGAAGTGATAAACATGCACCAACTGTTCAGAATACTTGAGGGAAAGATATTCCATAAGTTCAGGTACTGATGCTCACCGACATAAAGTAAAATGAATCTTTAATGCAACCAATTTCCTGACAGAAAAAACAATCCGTCACCGGAACCCCTCTAGTACGCTTCCTACAAAACGAGAAAAAGGTGTATATTCCCAATGCTTTGCAGGCTTAAGATTCAATGTTCTGAATGCGGTGGTTGGTCATGGGCAAAGGTGTATCATAATAACGCAGATTTGTGTTCCATTTGGGTAAAGCATACAGTAACAAAAACGACTCCGTGCTTTTCTCGGGGGCGCGCTGTTCCTCGGTCCGGGTAGCGCGCACAATATTAATGGCGCGCTCAAAACCAGACTCGCGACCATCTACACATACATTGATGACGTAGGCTGCATAAAAAGTAAAGGCCTACAAATTTCACTTATGCGTTCTCCATCACATAAGTACTTTTTAGACAGAGAGCTGACAATATATACCATGAGCAGATACTATTATGAAGACCAAATATAATCCTTAATTAAAGTTTGACTTCAACTTGACTGAACTCATGAACTTCGGTGACTTTTGACACATTCAATTCAATATAGGGTCTAATCGGCACCCAGGGCTGTAATATAGTTTGTGTGAGTGTAGATTATTCAATAGAAGTATAGGGTCAGCAAGACTGATGAATGATACCACAAATGCCATACTGTATATGGTTTAATCCATGGTTCAATAGCAACAAACAAAAAACTTTGCCTATAAAAAGTGAAAGAAACTACAGATGTTCTATCTTCATTTGATCACTCTGTTCTCTCAAGGTTTAAAAAGGCTTCTAAAGTTTGTAATTTCCACTTTAAAATGTCAGACTTCATTGGCACGAACAAAAAATGTACAGATGTAAAACCTTAATTTGAGCCTGTTCGCTACAGCAGGAACATAATCCTGCAGCAACAGGAAATGTGAATTATGTGGATTGAAATTAATGGACATTTTTGTAGGGGTTGATACATTTTTCATAAGGGAAAATCAAGTCTGAAATTTCAAAGTGGAAATTACAAACTTCAGAATCCTTTTAAAATCTCAAATACACTACACGTTTTACATTTCTCCTCCAACAGTGTGATCAAATTAAGATTCTACATCTGTATCAACCCCTACAAAAAATGTCCATTGATTATTATCCACTTAATAATTCAAATGTCCTGTTGCTGCAGGATTATTTTCCTGCTGTGAGAAACTTAAGATAGCACATCTGTACCAGTAGGAGGAGACAATATTGATGTTCTATTTAGTTTTCAGGCACCTTGAACTAAAACAACTCAGTTGTCGAGCATCTGAAAGATTGTATAACAGTATATAATTCACACACTAGCTCCTGTACAATGCATAAAAAAGGCTAACTATTTAACCAACAAATGACTTTGGTATCAAATATAATGAAATATGCACTGCCTTTAATCATCATGTAAAAAAGACAACCACTTCACTTCTATCAACAACAGCATCTTCATTTATTTTTCCAAAAACATTTAAAAAAATAAAAAATAAACTATGGAAAGAAATTGATCGAACAAAATATATTTGATTGTGTGTGTGTGGGGGACAAATCACATTATTTATAATTATGTTCTTCTACAACAATTTAACTGGAGTAATAATCCAAAAGAAGAAGGGAGGAGAGTCTAGGTGAAACAGCCAAAACGTCCTTTTGCTTGTAAGGCCACCATCCACAGGTCAAGTTATATAGAATATTTTTGTTTTTAAACGCATACATATACATTGACAACAGTGACACCTGCATTGAAAAATAAATGTAAAGTCTACATCAAATTTTGCACAAAACTAAACTCAGAACAGATACAGTCATACAGCTCTCATAGACCTGAACCTCCTGGCACCAGGGTGGAAAAGTGTACCTTCTTTCTTTTTGTTTCTCTTTACAAAGAACGTTTATTCACAGGATAACGCCGTTGTACCTTGGCACACTGCACGCACATAACAGACCATATGGACACAGTGTTATTTGATATGATGTTCTTGGTTACAAAGCATTCTGGGTGGTCTCGAGGACCCTTACAAAATGTAAAAAGGCAAATAGATAACCTTACAGCTTCAGAAATTGAAATGAAAAGATGAAAACCGTTCAGGAGGGAGTGAAGGGTGAGTGGGTAAAGAAACTGCTGGCTGAGTGAAGCCACTCATATCCACCACTGGGACAAAGTGGAAAAAAGCAGAAGGATTATTTCCTTTCACAGGGGATAGGCTGGAACAGGTAGAAAGGTATGTGCACAAAAAAAAAAGATGTTTAAAAAAAAAAAAAAAAAAAAGCTATAAATGTTAGGCCATGGTTTTTAGCTATTTATTTCTAAGGCTTTACTTATCAAAAAGTAACATCTCTTTCCTGTTTATTTCCTATTCTGCACAGCATGCTCTAATTCACAGTAAACTTTCCATCACAATATACATTGTGTCATTCAAGTGTTGTGGCATTGGATACTTCCCAAATGACGTATTTCAATGGCTTTAGTCTCATTCTTAAGCAAGAATGAAGAAAATAGAAATGGAAATCTTGTCTATTGAGTTTGTTGGCCCAAGCAGGTGTCACATTCAAACCTAAAAATGCCTATAGCACAGCAGTTTCATCCCGAAGCCACGCCCACATCCTAAAGATTGAGTAAAAGCTATACAGAAGAAATAACTGGGGAAACGTGTTTATTGACAATTGTGTGATATCTAATATCTCAAGCATTTACTGGGTCTGGCTGAACTGACTCAAGCATTTCCTACCTCTCTTCTCCCACCAGGAGGAGCTACTCTGAGTTTCAGGGCACTGTAGGGCTGAACTCACTGCATAGGCAATTCCCTGAACATGCCCCAGGTCAAACAACATTCCCTGTTAGTGCCCACCACTCATATTACTAGGTCCTGGTGCTCAGAATCAGAGATGGAAGAAGAAGCGAGACATCCCACTCCCTCATTTTTTTCTGATTACATTAGTCAATGAAGTAGACCAGACCCAGCTGCTATCTATCGTATTGGTGTCTATGGGAGATCCACCCTGTTAAGCAGACTGAAACTGACAATTTTTCGATGGTAAACGGCCTGAGTGAACAATCTTCATGAATCCAACATCTCTGCTCAGAATCGCATGATACAGTCGAAACAAGGAACCCATAAGATGGAGGCATTTATTTATAATAAAAAAAAAAGAAGAGATGTTTATGTTCTCAAATGTGATGTCACTGAAGAAAAAGTTTTACACTATGTTATTTCACTTTGTGGCCCCGTCCAGACATCACAGTCATATGTGAATTTCTGCTGCATTCAGAACCGGGAACTCAGAAATCTCAGACTTTAGAGCATTCAAGACAATAGGGAACTCATAAAAATAAAATAAAATAAAAGCTCAGACTGGGAAAAATAGTTTTGAGCGGTCATCCAACTCATACATTCAGAGTCGGGAACTCTGGCCTCTTTCTAGAGCGCCAACTTTCAGAGTGGAAGATCACAGACATCAGGATTTGACATTGTTTCCCCCCCCCCCCAGAGTTCACAGTTGTCTTGAAAGCACCAAAAGTCATCCTTAGTTTTTCACACCAATGTGGCCCAATTTAGCACATGATCAGACAGCTCTGCATGGACAGGAAGCTGCAGGGGATAATGCCATGACAGTTGTGTGGTTTCCTGTCAGGCTATGTTCCCTGTCAATCTAACATTGTCTTGTCTGGTGAACATGCATGGTCATATGTGCAAGACAATATAGTATAGTGCGATATGTTCACTAAGCACAAGCTACTGCTATGTACAAACACCTATGAGATACTTCTCATATTCAGAATAAAGACAAAAAAGCCTCAATGAGCTACAGCAACGTATCGCATGACATCAGTCAAACCCAGCAAATAACAGAGCAAAGAGCGCTTTTTAAAACTGGTAAGTGAGATTAAGAGTAAATTAAGCAGATTAGTTTTAAAAAGTCATCCAGAACACAGGAGGGCAGTACATACCAAAGGTAATAAGGCTAAGACACATTCATACAGGACAAACATGCAGAACTGAAACCTAGCAGCCATTCAGATCATAGGAGCAAAAAATATATATAAAAGAAAAATTGAATAATAAAACAGAATTTACCAAGAGAGAGAATGTGTGACAGTTCTACAGTACCGTGTACCCTGTTTGTTTCTCAGATAAGTGGACCCTGACAAACTCACAAAATGGCCTCTGCCTGTGCTACTGCACTGCAGAGGACTGGTCTTTAAAATTGTTATTAGATTTAATTGACTATATGGAACTAAAAAGAGGTCATAAAATAATACAAACTTGCTAAATCAATCTAGCTCAGTATGGTTGACCTGAGAGTATGCTCTACAGCTTACAGTGAACTCTAGCTTCTCTAACGATATGTTTATCTTAGCATATGGTCCTTACACCTGTTGCATCAAAAGGGTGCACATTTTTCAGAAAAATAAACAAGAAAACAATAATGTTGTCCTCAAAAAGCCAGCAAAAACGTACCACTGGTTTGTGAAGAAGCAGTTTGGTCACAATCAACAAACAATTTCAAAGAGAAATAAAACATAAAAATCTGTATTTTTACTAAAACCAAATTAAAGGAATAAACATCCCACTAAATAAAATGTTAAGCAACAGGGGGCGTGACTGGCCAGTCATAGTGGGTCTTCCATGGTGTGGAGAGAGAGCGCACAAGAGCGCTGAGTGCACCCCTCATATGACACATGCTCTTTACGACGTGTTGGAGATGGAGAAGAGGGTTTGGGGGTGAGAAGGGAGATACTATTAAGGATACTGATGACCTGCAAAACAACTACCCAAAACTAACTCTGACCTCAACCAATTCTGAAATTAAATGTCGGTTTGCAGGTCAGGAGTGTCCGTATAGCCTTTCCCGTGGGAGAATGGATGGGACACAGACAGGCAGGCGTGGCTACGCAGTCTTTGTTATGTTCTCTCCCTCCTTGGCGGTCCAAAGCTCCTTGTGCTGCTTGCGGCCAAAGCCCTCGTCATAGTTTCCTTTGCTCTTGAAGAGTTGCTGGTAGTGTGGCTTGCAGTAGAAATCACCCGAGAGGGCAGCAAATGTGCCCAGGCTGCAGGGAGAGGGAAGGGAGGGGTAGAATATAAAGAAAGAGTAACACAGTTTGGTTTGGAGTGAGTGAGTGAGTCTCACCTGAGTTTGGTGTTGCAGTGTTTGCAGCAGAAACAGGCAGAGTGGAATATCAGGTTGTTAGCCACCAATCTCTCCATGGGGTAGACTGTCTTCTCACATGACGAGCACACCTCCCTCGGCGTCTTGAAGCTGAAGGACTACGCACATGAACAAAAACCACACCGTTACTATGGCTTCAAATGTGGTGTTTCAATGGATAAATGATGCATCATCTCAACTTGCTCAGTTATCTATAACCAATCTATCGAAATGAGTTGCTGTTGAGAGAGTATGTGACAACATATACTCTTATATAAACTGAAGTTCCATTATGTATGATGTTTAAATGACATCTGAGTAAAGGTCAGTAGGGGTGGGAGACACTGGGCTCGACAGACAAGTAATGGAGAAGGATAGTGATTAAAAGATAATGGCCTGCTGGGTTGAAACAGGGACAAAGGAGGAGGATGGAGTGATAATGGAGGTATATTTACTTTGGAGCGCTGGACAGGTTTATCTTCAGGGGCATTTCTGTTGTCCTGGAATAGAAATATGAGTAAACCTCAGTACTTTCCTAGTTAGTGTTATTACAACAGAAGTAGAAGCATGATCAGGATTTCCCCTGTTATATTGAAAATACCATGACCATAATATCCCTCTTTCATCTCAGTAGTTTCCCCTTTCCCGCTCTCTCCCTCCCTGCAGCTCCATCTGTCAGTGTACTGTACACCCCGGAGACTAGGTCAGCTACCTTCTGTCTGGACATGTGAGCAGGTACACTGAACACACAATCACAGGGTAGCACAACTATTTCAAATATTAACCCTAAAGGTGATATTATGGACATCCTTAGGAGACTCAACTTGCACACAGCACGGCTGTTTAAGAAAGCAATCAGTGCCAGTGTTACACTACATCACGAATCTGGAATTCTGATGTACTACTTTGAGTCAATAAAAAAAAGCAGTTGTTACAACAGTACAGTGTGTGAGAGCTTGGCCTTAACAGAGCGGTCCATGCAGGTCTGTAGAACTAAAGGCCTTATGGAATGGAGGGCTCTGTCTCATTTCTCTACTCGTGGCTCCAAAGTCCTATGCTCTGATACAAACATGCATCCATTGACTTCCTGCTTCAACTTAACTCTACAGAGAGACCCTGAACACTCCTTCAATCCATGACAACTGCATGATACCGTACACAAACAAGTTACTTTCAACATACACAAATGTGGACTCCTAGACCGTACTGTTGGCACTGACTCCCTGTCAAAACCCATGAGGTATCATTTTGTCTGCCATATTGCCAACAGATGTTGTCCTAGCAGATCATTGTGGTGTGGCTTAGAGTCGGTTTGAAACTAGGTCACAAAAAAGTCAACGTCCACAGGGCAGACAGGGGTCAAGCAATAGGTCAAAGGTGCCTAGGTCTCAGCTGTCACACTTGGCTCCCAACACACCTGGTGAAGAACTATACTTTAAAGCTCTGTGACCATCGGCCTTCAGCAGTTTCTCCACATTGACGTCCACGGCCATGCCCTGAAGCAGGACTAGCAGGTCAATTAGCAGACAGACCGACACATTCAGACACACGCATGTAGGCAGACACAGTGAAAAGGCTGTGTCCGCTTGTGTGCAGGCAGAACTGCTCTCTGGGAAAGTCCACTGCAGACATCTCTAAAACTCTGGCTGTTATGTAAGGAGATTGGGGGTAGTGGTGGCGGAGGGGCTCCTCATTTGTCAGACAACTGTGCATTGCCACATTCTCGCTACAGCCCTTTCATGAAGCCTGTGCAGCTTCATGTGCAGCAGAAAGGAGGACATTTAGGCTACATGCATGTACACTGAAGGGGAGTGGACACACACCAAGCACTGATCCATGGGGATTTGGGTTGTTTACACCAAATCCAGCTCCTCATTGGGTCTGCTCAATTAGAATGCGTTGTAATGACCAGAAAAACTCAATTAAACTGGATGAAATAAAGTTGAGCCGTTACAAGCTGTTGAGAGTGAAACCCATCAGCCATTGATTCAATCAAATTGCAGCCATTAGGGTCAATGGAGAGCTCCCCAAAAGCCCTTACACATCATCTAGCATGTGCACAGATGAGATTACAGTTTGGGAATCCAATTTGTATTCTATTCAATTGTAATTTTTTGCATCAGAGTAACTATCGCCCACTCACTACTGAACCCTGATGTGAAAACCATGTCAGATATCTTTAAACTGAATGACTGAGGGAGGAAGCTGGGGTGTTGCCTCAGTTTGTGAGAACGGAATGATGGTCTGATGGAGGCACTGCAACTTCCTGTAGATGCAATCACAATCCTCGCCAAGTCTCCTTCATTCTCATATTTGGGTAGGGTACAGGGTGCACTGCTTGGTTGGCTGCATGGTAGCTAGCATGACAAAATCACTTCCTGTTGCAGCAAGAGAGCAGCCCCTTCTCTCCAACTTGTAACAGTGAGAGAAAGAACAGCCAGCACTGCTTAATGACTACATAAAAATCACTCACTGGTGAAAAGCAATAGCCCAATTCACCTAAGAAATCCTCCATATGTAACTGCAAGGTTCACCCAACGGGTGAACAAAAAGGGGAAACCATGTGAGTAACTCTCAACAGGAGCTTTATATTTCCTGTTATAGCACAGCACACAACGTACAGTACCTTACAGCAAAGTTGGTCAACAATTCAGGCTGCACAAGTTAAAATCTGCAGTCCAGAATTGCCATAGCCACTAAACAATAATGAAAACAGGATTAGGTGCCATGTCAATGGCAGGCACGTACATACAGTCAAACAAATCCTGGAAGGCTTCTACATGGCTGGTGCCATCGGTCTTCTTTTGCCTTATTTGTACATGAAGACACGCCACGCCACTGACTGGAGCTGACATTGTGGCAGGAAGTAGTGATGACACAGACTTTAAGAGTCCCTGTGGGGAGCCTGCTACAGCTAACTGCCACCCCACTGGGCTTACAGCACAGGCTGATTACAGCAGATAAGAACTACCACAGGGAATGATCAGTGCACTGACCAAACCTCTCCTTAAATGGTGAGAAGGACATTGCACATTGCGGTGTGCCAACTCTGCTCACAACTAAAGGTGCTCAAAAACAGTAGGCTAGATGCAGGTCTGCCCATTAGATTAACAATGTAATTCAATTGCAATTTGGTCTACCCATTTAGATTTGTTTGAAGTTGGAACCACTTAAGAAAGTCTCCCGCTAGATACTTCACTGATAGCCTATCTTTAGCAACATTCAAATTCAGTCTCTTACCCGTCATTTATTTACACTAAGCGGAAGAGACACCACATCTCTGTTTGAGTTTCAAGTAGGCTACACTTCATGTGTGATTCTTCTATGCAGACATTTGAAGAGTTGGGCCCTGCTGTGCTGCACCCACAGTCAGATCAGGTTGAGACTCTCCCTCTCTGCTGACGAGCCCCTAATCTCATTACAATGACAAATCCCATTGCCTGTTCCCCCAGAGCTCAGACCACCCCAACAATGGCAGGGGGTCTGGGGGTGACTCCACCCTGCCTTGAGTAGAGAGGTGAGAGGGGGCATGAACCAGGGGATGTCTGTTCAGGCCCAGGGAAACCACACTGGGGCTAGCTCTTCTCTAATAAATGTATTGAGGGAAGGGTTCGGAGCGTCAAGTACCTGCTATGATTACCATTTTAGACTTTGAAAAGGTCAGTGTTATAAACCAGACCCCTGTTCAATATTTGGGTATGTTTATACAGATATATCTGGCCTAAATCTGCCCCTTTTAGAAAGGTTACAGCAACAGTCAGGAATATTAAGTCATGGGACGTCAATGTCTCCATCTACAGTAGAAAGGCTAAGGGACTTTGTGCTGGTAAGTTTACTTACAACGTTTCACCCCAGGCTGTGTGACTGACACACACACCACACACCGAGCGAGAGATCACCCAGTGTTCTAACTAACGCACACATAGTATAATGAAGCTGGCCCTAGATGTTGAAAGAGGCCCCATGTTAACAGACGTCAGTGGCAATTAATTTCAGTTAGTCTCTCACTCTCATTTTATTTTTAGGACGCTGACCTGCGCCTGATCCCCTTAAGCGAGGGATGGAAAATAAACAGTAAAAATGCACTATGGAGAAAGGCTACACAAGTCTCTTAAAAAGGAAAGTTTCACCCAATTTGAATGTTATATTGTTTATGTGCATCCGAGTGATTGATTCCCTGGGTCATTTCATATTTTCATATGCATCTGAGTTGTTGGCGTTCAAGCAGGCAGAAATCCGTTCGGTATGACGTAGCACTGTGATAAAGTCGCTCACACTACACTGGAAGTTAATAGGAATAAGACTTAAATCGCAAAAACGTCTATCACACATGTCAGATTTCAACATTCGGGAGGATATATTTTCTCGAATGAGCCATTGATCATATTTTTGCGATATTCCTACATCGAGAAATGTGTAATTTAACAGAGGGTATAGCTAATTTTCCCTATTTGCCTGCCTCTTTAGTCCAGGGTGCATTGCATGGTGCGGTTGCCAGAGGTATTATAGAAAGGAGATAGGAATCCAATTAATTAAGGAACGTATAAACGCCCCACCCAGCAGACTGTCGACCAATTGCATTCATGTTGTCATGCTGCGTCACGCGGTTGCTAAACTAATTGTCACGCAATCCCTTCTCAAAGGCAGTGTACATGTCGAGAAACGTAGCTATATGTCCTCTAAAGTATGTAATGTCACGATTCCAAAGCTATACGATATTACAGATAATTTAACTTTCTATCTCACATCTCTGAAAAGATTTGTAGTACTGTACTTCTTGTTGAATAAATTCGTGGCAATTTTGGGGTTTTGAGCTAGCGCCCAAAAGACTCCCATTCACTCCTTGAAGAAGTGCGCTCCTTGTCCCAAAATCGCCCAGAATGCACCGCGCGGCCCATGGACAACGTTTCCCCATTTCCTCAAAAGTACTGTATATCTGCCGTTGTGAATGTCAGACTCCACTCTGAGGCACATCGATCTGCAGGTTGAACATGGTGAGATTGTAGACTCCTAAATTGATAGTGGAGTATGTTTAGGCGATTTCACAGCTAACTAGCTACTTTACATGCAGAGATTGTATTTGGTATGATCATTTGTAGCTACGTTTGCTAGCTAGCCAGCCAGCCCGCCCGCCCATAGAGAGCACTGCGGATTTTGTATTCGACTTGAGCTGCAACAGACTTCCACAACGATTTTCCATGTTGCTACCAACCTTACTAGAACGCCAAAATGAAAAATGTGTTTACAAAAATATTGTTCTCACTTAGTGTTATTTAACACCGTAAATTAAAAGGAATTAGTTGTTTTGGGTGGATTTTTCCTTTAAGCCGCACCCAATGACACACCAAAAAAGTTGCTTTTCCTTGACTACAAAGACATAATAATCCCCAGCAATTTAATAACTCAATTGAATGACAGTAGTAGTCCGAAGTGTCAAACGTGGCAATCATTTGAGATAACATATTGGCCAGTTCTCTTTACTTTTTCCATTCTTAGATTTTAGATTAGATTTTAATCATTTAGCAGACGCGCTTATCCAGAGCGACTTACAGTTAGCGAGTGCATACATTCTTCAGGGCATTTGCACTGCTCACAAAGAGAAAACAGCAGCTGTAGGGTACAAACAGACATATCATCCATCTCTCCTTGAGAGAATATGCAGAGACAGTAGGAACCATCAAAAACATACAGGCGGAGGTTGAGCATGTTGGTTTACAAAATGGGTTCTTTGGCAGTTGTCTTGAGGATTAACAATTAGATCTATTTCATTATCTAGGGATATCAGACGTCTTTACACAGATGGATGGTACTGGGGTGAGAAGGGAGAGTCAGCAGACGTTTCTGGTCACAGGTGGTTCTGAAACAAGGCCACTATGTCCAATGAACAAGCCTCAGCTAACAATTAAGTAAGGCAGTATTGAGGCTTTAAAACCACTAAATTAGCACATTTATTTCCAACCTCTGTCAGTTGATAAGTCTTTCTTCACGCGCACACGTCTGGGGAGGCCATTTCCTGTAAGGCTGCGGCGAGAGAGGTTGTCGTGACACGACTAGTGACAGAGAGCCTCAAGGCCATAATCACAGATGTGAAACCTGTCTAGGGAGGTCACAGCCCAGACGTCTGGGAGAAGAGCTTCATAGCTGAAAAACAGGGGTCACGATTGTCCAAGGAAAACATCTGAATAACATCTACTCTTAGCTTTCACACATTTTGACTGGCATAACCCAATATGTTACAGAAACACTGAATGGACCTCCCATTTCAAAAGGTGAATGAGCAATGTTTAATCTGGGATTTGAACCCACAAACTTTGGCTCGAGGTCAGCCTTTAACAACATTGCTTCTTACTGCCACATCTGCCAATCAACTGATGGAGCCAGCCACACAATGAACACAGCTTGATTCTGTTCCTCAACAAACGTCATTATAAAAGATAACAGAACTTGTTTGAGTTCATGCCGCCAATTAAAACCCCATGACCGTGCCAGGAACTAAAGCATGCGTTAAAAGCCTGAAGGCTCTACTGACTTTAGCGTGTAGGGACCCAGCGAGAGGCTGCTGATCATGCATTTACTTAAGTCACTCAAAAACATCCCTCAGCGTCAAACCTCAGAACTGATACGACGTTATCGCACAGAGAAGAGAAAGTTTCGCAACCAAAGCCTGTGGAGGGACAAGAATTCAGGAAGACATGCCCCATTATGTCGACCAAAACACATGCAAATCTGAAGTCTACCGTTCCATTGGAATTTCACAAAACATGGGCGATTTTAAAACTACAGCGCAAGATACCTTCTGCCCCCTTTGCCTGTTGTGTCAGGCTGTGTGACAGCAGAGGCAGGAGACAAAAGCGTGAAAAGTTACACCTATGCATCCCAAGATTTGAAAAGTGGGTGGCGTGTGATGCAGTAGGCATTCCTCAGTAAACTGGGTTGCCCACAGTATACACTGCACATGTAGACACTTCGCTGCTGTCATTCTGATTCCTGCTTGAGGGGAGGTTGCTGTGGAAAATGTTGAATTTTTTACTGGGCAGTGGGCACAGTTTGTCCTTGGGTCCTCCCAATGTGATTGCATTTGCTTGGTACTAGGCTGTAAGAACAGCCAATAGAAGGGTTATCTAACCGATGGAAACGTTTTAATGGTCTCGTTGAGTTTGCATCTAAAAAGTTTTTCACTACAACCATCTATCTATACAATAGTGCAGGTGTAAACAACACAATTAACAGTTAGTGCCCTTTAGGAAGTTTCTGTTTTCAAGGGGCTTCCGTGTCACAATAATAAAAACAGGAGCGGAAACGGCTGGGATAAATCCCATAATGCTGTGTGAATGAAGTCTTACATCCCGCCAGGGCATTAAAAACAACGATTATTGGATTATTTCTGTCATGTTTGTTTCTTTCCCTGACTATGGTTAATTGCTAGTAACTATATTTGGGACTTTTACCCAAGTGCTCTACATAATGACAATCAAAACTAAGAGTTTCAAATAACAAATTACATTCATTTTTAAAAAGCAATCTACGAGGCATGGCATTTGTAGGCATTTGTAGCTCCTGAGTGGCGCAGTGGTCTAAGGCACTGCATCGCAGTGCAAACTGTGCCACTAGAGATCCTGGTTCGAATCCAGGCTCTGTCGCAGCCGGCCGCGACCGGGAGACCCATGGGGCGGCGCACAATTGGCCCAGCGTCGTCCAGGGTAGGGGAGGGAATGGCCGGCAGGGATGTAGCTCAGTTGATAGAGCATGGCGTTTGCAACGCCAGGGTTGTGGGTTCGATTCCCACGGGGGGGCAAGTATTTAAAAAAAAAAAAATGTATTCACTAACTGTAAGTCGCTCTGGATAAGAGCGTCTGCTAAATGACTAAAATGTAAATGTAAATTTGTCATTATGCCATGTCTTAGTTTATCTTAGGTCAGGCTGTTGTTCAATGATACCCAGAATCAAAGACTGAGGTATCAAAAACTATGAATAATTTAACTGCGCCATTAGGCTAGCTAAAATGGCCATAACCAACTGGGCAGCTACCTACCTTTACTCATTCATAGTCCTATTCTATCTAGCACACATCAGCTGGATGCATCTCCCACTCACACCCTCCATTGATCTGCACCTTCTAAAACATACAGTACCTGAGGGTTCTCTTTTTGCACTTCCTGTCCAATGACGGTAGTATGGAATTGTTATCTACACCATTCCAACAGACCATTTCTGTGACCATTTGTAAATGGATCTGACACTATGGGGACCTAGCAGGTATGGAGGAAAGCTCAATGAAGTGCAGTTGGAGCTGTTCACTCAAATGTGTAAACATTTCCCATAGTGGTATGCACTATATGGTTACTTCAATTGGACCTGCAAGTAACGTAATGAACACATTTTACATTCTGTGACCAAACCCTTCCCTCTGACAGACAGAGGCAGTCTGTGTACCTTTGATGAGTCATTCGGCAAAGGTGCATATGGCTGTACAATGGAAATGCTTCAAGCAAACTGCAGGTGCAATTCTCATTGCAGCCTAGGTGTTTATTTTTTATATATATTTTTTATTTTACCTTTATTTAACTAGGCAAGTCAGTTAAGAACAAATTCTTATTTACAACGACGGCCTACACCGGCCAAACCCGGACGACGCTGGGCCAATTGTGCGCCGCCCTATGGGACTCCCAATCACGGCCGGTTGTGATACAACCTGGAATCGAACCAGGGGGGTCTGTAGTGCCTTACCCAGTGGCGCAGCGGTCTGTCAATACAAGTAGACAGTGTTGGAGCGTTCAATGTAGACAGTGAAACCAGCTTCTCTGGGCGCAGAAGTCAGTCACTCAGAACAAATGTCGTCTCGCCACAGAAGCTTGCGCCACAAATCTGACAGCATTGACGTTAATCTGTCTTCAAACCATGTGTCAATCCTCGGCGAACACTGGGCCAAAATTACAGACAACACACCGACAGATCCCCGGTCTGTCCCCACAAAGTGACGGTAAACGAAAATGACCATATGCCAAGGCTGTAATTATGGAGATGCTGCGTCTTGAATTGATATTGAGCTGGTTTGGCAAGACCGCAGATAGCGCTGAAAATGTGTACTCTAAGGTCTCAACTAGACAAACATGCGGGAATGGAAGAGAAGACAATTTGAAAGAGGTACTTTACCCACACTCCGCTAGTGCTGGGCCATGCTGCTACGGTCATGAGCTCGCAGGGAGACAGATAATTCACACGGGTGTTGTTACAATAAATCAATATATGATATAATTGGATGCATTTCAAGGCAAATACCGTTCACCATGACACAGCGTTGGCTTGCAATGATGCGGTCGCTCATTGCCTTCCAGTTCTAACAAACGCCTACTACACCAGAACCCCTTCCACAGCCCTTTATATAACAGGGGGGAGACGCCAGGTGCTGTGCACCAAATAATGGCTGGCATGATTAAGTAATACAGTACGTAGACATTAAGATTATCAGCCAACCAGCGCTTCTGAAGCCAAACTGGTTGATGCATATGATTGGCAGGCGTTACCTACATAATGGCAAAATATAAACATTTACACTATACACAGCCACAATCTGTTAAGAAAACCAACAAAGGGGGATGGACAGTGCACGTTTCTTTATCTGATTCTACATCAGAATGATTAAAACTAAAGTTAAACAATTGCACTTTATCCTAAATCATTAAATAAAATGTGACTGTTTAAAGCTTCACTTCAGGCAAAACATAATAAAACAAAGCCAGAACCACTATTGCGCTAGCTCGCCAGCTAACGTTAGCTACCAGTAAATATTTTTTGTTTGAGATAAGCTCATTGAGTGAAATGCTGGGTAGCGGCACAATGCCGTACATAATGCCGGAATGATTAATTAGCGTGCAACAAAGAATTGTCAGAGATGGCAAGTTGGCACAGTGCAATAAAATAGGGTTACATTGCACGTTTTTGCCCTATTTAACAGAACAGCAGAGTAACGTTATACATGAGTCATTACACACAAAAAAACGGGTTGGATGGCTAACAACCGTGGTAGCTAGCTAGCTAGCTAGCATCGACTGGACATCACCTCATCACAAAATGAGAGGGAGGGGGGAAGAGAGGGTTTGCTGTCTGCTGTCGCTAGCCATCTCTGTACAAGAAACGCGAGAAATGGGCGAGAAGCACTTACCATCTGTGTACTTTTGTCAACGTTTTAAATAGAAAGACAATTCGGTGCTCAATAGGCTGTGATCGATTGCTTTCTCATTCGTTTCCCCGATTTCTGCTGTCAGGATTCTTGCTACAGACCCGGCGAGTTACCTCAGCTTGGCTCTCACCCCTGCTCTTGTTTTTCAGGAGTCGTTTTTTTGGTGCTTTATATTAGCAGGATGTTGCACGCTATTGGTTCCAGTCCCCTCCCCCCACCCCCGCTCTCTTCCCCCTCCTCCCTCAACTGAAACGGTCATCGGTTCCCCATTACTTTTGTTTTCTGCATAGTTCTCAAATTCAGTAAATAAAGTAATTCTTAAGAAAAAGTGATAAAAAAAGATTAACAATGTTAATCAGGCTTAGGTTTCAAATAAAACAATTAACTGTCACACACATTAATATGCATACAGCATAACTAATTGTCCTCCCCTTTGCTGACAGGGTTTAAAAAAATGATTAACAACAAATCAATACAAAAAGTACATGGGGAAACACCGTTCGACCCTCATCTGCACATAGTCTGACTGCACTGACACTAATGTTTTTTGTGCTGCAAATGACAAAGAACCCAAAGTCTACAGTACATGTAACAAGTCTCAGCACACTCTTCTGTCCAAAGTCCAGTGACTGTGTAGGTGTTTGTCTGGGTGGGTAGATATGGAACACTCTTTTGCCCTGTGGCCCAGCAAAGAAATAGTTCCACATTTAAGAGGCTGAGACATTCTGCCAGACTCAAATAATTTGTAACAGTGCAAAGAATAGCACCCGCAAATCCTTAATTCCTGCTCAATTTAACTCACATTCACAGCACAAGTCTGTTATGCACAGTTTTGCCAACTGGCTTTGTGGTGGGAACCTATGTTTAAATATGACATACATGCAAAAGTTGATCATGATAATAGTAGCACTTAAAATACCATAAAAGCAATTGGTTGTGTATGGCAATTAAAAAAAGACGAAAGAGTGAAGTGTGGAATGGCTGTGTCGTTTGCGGCTGATGTCTTCATTAACTGTTAGGTCCATGTAAGTGCATGTTGTGGGGAGCCAGGGGTGACCCAGAGTCCAGTTATTGAAAACAGATGTTGAGAGGCCTTCATCACACTAGTGTTGGGTTTTATTTTTCTCATAATTGGATCTGTATGAGATGACTACCTTGGAAGGAATGCGTGATTAATGTGAGGAGCTGTTTAGGGAGTAGGGGGAGATAAGAACTTGTGTCTCAAAGTACTAGACCTCACTGCCTCTTTGTATTCTGTGAAACTGTCCTTGAACCTGGATACAGTGGATATTGTGTATTCTCGGTGCTGGCTCCGCAGGTTATCATAGCAACCATGTCTAGTAACAAATGGAGTGCCGAGGAGTTGGGCCCACCCCTGCGCCAACGGATTGGCTGAACCACACTCAGTCCTTTGCTCTGGTTGGCCAACAGAAGAGTACTTGAGAAATTTCTGTAAACAATAATTCTAGTTCTCTGTCGGCCCTGCGTGGTTTGTCAGTGAGCCCGTATACGAACCTTCATACTTATCATACAATACATTTTGCATATAATAAATTAAGCTTGGATTGAAGATCTCTTGATTCTTATTCCAATACCAGATTTGAATTACGCAATCTCAACACTAGAAAGAGAGAGGTGTGTGGGTCTGTAAGTGGGGGGTGGTGTTTAGGCTATTCTGTACTGAGAGAAAGGGGTTGGGGTTGTTACTCTTGAGACTGGAAAACACCTACCATCTAGTGGGGGGTTACTGTGATTGCATTAACGTTGTTGTTGGTGGTGTGGGATCATTTACCATCCATGTTTTAAACCAGAGCCCAGTGGCCTGTACACACATCACGTTCAGTATCAGACATACTGTACGCTCTAACTAACTGTTTTTGAGGAGACTCAGGTCTGAAGACCCTGCAGGTCTATGGCAATGCCTGCATTGCGTGTCCGCCACCTTTTTCCTGTCATCCATCCAGCTAGTGTTTCACTCTGTATTGGAATATTGAGGATTGCCATTAGTGCACCATTGACTATGAATCCTGCTAACCTGTAGACAGCACAGCAGTGGGGTGTCACTAAGGGTTTTGCTGGAGCCATCCAGTGCAGTGAGTGACTCACTACATCATCTGGTAGAAGTTGCAATCAGATGGTGTTAGAAGAGCCACGGCTCTTACTTCTTTGATGTCTCCCTGCACCACACGGATGGAGTCCATCAGGATATCTCTGGCCGGCCTCTCAATACTATGGCCTATTTATTGCCTTACCTCCATAACTTGCTACATTTGCACACACTGTATATATTTTTTATGTTGTATTTTTGACTTTGTTTTGTTTTACCCCATATGTAACTCTGTGTTGTTGTTTTTAAATCGCACTGCTTTGCTTTATCTTGGCCAGGTCGCAGTTGTAAATGAGAACTTGTTCTCAACTGGCTTACCTGGTTAAATAAAGGTTAAATAAAAATAAAATAATAAAATCTTACAGAGCTGAACAGAAGAGCTGTGAGGACAAGAGTGACGTTTAGGTTCATAGGATGAGGTTGTCTTATCTAAACACAAAATAAAAGTATGGGTAGGATGGGTGGGCGGTAACGCAATGGGTAGCTCTGCAAAGCTTATCCACATGGGCACTAAATTAAATACACTTGAACAAAAAAGGTTTAGCTGCTACAACGCTATTCAATTAGCAAACAAGGAAAGGGCAAATGTATGCACAGCAAAAGGTTAAATCAGGGCTTCTCAAACTTTTTGGGTCCGGGGACTCCTATTGATACCAAATTATTCAGGGACCCCCCCACAATCTGAACACAACTCTAGTGAGATAAAAATAGCATACAATGAGTTTTACTATGACTTCGGGCAGTGAATGGCCGGACAAAGCAAGTCTCCGGCCCTTGGAAGGAAGATTTTAAAGGCCAGCCTCTTGACATTGTAGAGAACATTTAGCAGTTTAAGGCAAATATATTTTTTGTAGTTGCAGCTTTAAAGCTAATATCTTGCAGTTTTAAAGCTAATATCCTGCAGTTTTAAAGCTAATATCCTGCAGTTTTAAAGCTAATATCCTGCAGCTTTAAAGCTAATATCCTGCAGTTTTAAAGCTAATATCCTGCAGTTAAAGCTAATATCCTGCCGTTTTAAAGCTAATATCCTGCAGTTTTAAAGCTAATATCCTGCCGTTTTAAAGCTAATATCCTGCAGTTTTAAAGCTAATATCCTGCAGTTTTAAAGCTAATATCCTGCAGTTTTAAAGCTAATATCCTGCAGTTTTAAAGCTAATATCCTGCATTTTTAAAGCTAATATCCTGCAGCTTTAAAGCTAATATCCTGCAGTTTTAAAGCTAATATCCTGCAGTTTTAAAGCTAATATCCTGCAGTTTAAAGCTAATATCCTGCAGTTTTAAAGCTAAAATTTATAATTGGTGGAGTACTGTGAATACCAATATTCCTGTGAGACCCATGTTGCCCAGGGTTAAGAACATAAATTGTAAATTAATAATATTTCATTGTATTATATCCTCTAAACTTATTCCACGGATCCCTTGGCCAAAATTATTTTAATATTTTAGTAAAATTCATTTTAAAAAATGTATATATGAACATGCAACAATTTCAAAGATTTTACTGAGTTAGTTCATATAAGGATATCAGTCAATTGAAATAAATTCATTAGGCCCTAATCTATGGATTTCACATGACTGGGAATACAGATATGCATCTGTTGTTCAGATACCTTTAAAAAATTAAAATAAGGGCGTGGATCAGAAAACCAGTCAGTATCTGGAGTGACCACCATTTGCCTCATGCAGCACGACATCTCCTTCGCATAGAGTTGATCAGGCTGTTGATTGCGGCCTGTGGAACGTTGTCCCACTCCTCTTCAATGACTGCTAAATTGCTGGATATTGGCGGGAACTGCAACAGGCTGTCGTACACGTCAATCAGATCATCCCAAACATGCTCAATGGGTGACATGTCTGGTGAGTATACAGGCCATTTTCAGCTTCCAGAAATTGTGTACAGATCCTTGCAACATGGGGCCGTGCATTATCATGCCGTCATGGTATCTCTGTGCAATCAAATTACCATTGATAAAATGCAATTGTGTTCGTTGTCTGTAGCTTATGCCTGCCCATACCATAACCCCACCACCACCACGGGGCACTGTTCACAACGTTGACATATTCAAACCGCTCGCCCACACGACACCATACACGCTGTCTAGCATCTGCCCGGTACAGTTGAAACCGGGATTCATCATTGAAGAGCACACTTCTCCAGCATGCCAGTGGCCATCGAAGGTGAGAATTTGTCCACTGAAGTCGGTTATAACGCTGAACTGCAGTCAGATCAAGACCCTGGTGAGGACGACGAGCACGCATATGAGCTTCCGTGAGACGGTTTCTGACAGTTTCTGCAGAAATTATTCGGTTGTGCAAACCCACAGTTTCATCAGCTGTCCGGGTGCCTGGTCTCAGACAATCCCGGAGGTGAAGATGCCGGATGTGGAGGTCCTGGGCTGGCGTGGTAACACGTGGTCTACAGTTGTGAGGCCGGTTGGACATACTGCCAAAATCTCTAAAACGACATTGGAGGCGGCTTATGGTAATTAACATTACATTATCTGGCAACAGCTCTGGTGGACATTCCTGCAGTCAGCATGCCATTTGCACGCTCCCTCAAAACTTGCGACATCTGTACCATTGTGTTGTGTGACACATTTCTCTCAAATGTTGTGCACAAATTTGTTTACATCCCTGTTAGTAAACATTTCTCCTTTGCCAAGATAATCCATCCACCTGACACATGGCATATCAAGAAACTGATTAAACAGCATGATCATTACACAGGTGCACCTTGTGCTGGGGACAATAAAAGGCCACTTTGAAATGTGCAGTTTTGTCACACAAAACAATGCCACAGATGTCTCAAGGAATGCCCACCAGAGTTTTTGCCAGATAATGTAATGCTAATTTCTCTACCATAAGCCGCCTCCTCAATGTCGTTTTAGAGAATTTGGCAGTACGTCCAACGGGCCTCACAACTGCAGACCACATGTATGGTTTGCTGATGTCAACGTCGTGAACAGAGTGCACCATGGTGGCGGTTTGGTTATGGTTTGGGCAGGCATAATGAACACAATTGCATTTTATTGATGGCAATTTGAATTACAAGATCCTGAGGCCCATTGTTGTGCCGTTCATCCCCTGCCATCACCTCATGTTTCAGCATGATAATGCACGGCCCCATGTCGCAAGGATCTGTACACAATTCCTGGAAGCTTAAAATATACCAGTTCTTCCACAGCCTGCATACTCACCAGACATGTCACTCATTGAGCATGTTTGGGATGCTCTGAATCAACGTGTACGACAGCATGTTCCAGTTCCCGCCAATATCCAGCTAACTTCGCACAGCCATTGAAGAGGAGTGGGACAATATTCCACAGGCCACAATCAACAGCCTGATCAACTCTATGCGAAGGAGATGTGTCGCTCTGCATGAGGGAAATGGTGTTCACACCAGATAATGACTGGTTTTCTGATCCACGCCCCTAACTTTTTAAAAAGGTATCTGTCACCAACATATGCATATCTGTATTCCCAGTCATGTGAAATCCATAGATTAGGGCCTAATTAATTTATTGGAATAGACTGATTTCCGTATATGAACTGTAACTCAGTAACATCTTTGAAATTGTTGCTTTTATATTTTTGTTCAGTATAAAATAAAAAGCAGACATTGAATATCCCTTTGAGCATGGTGAAGTTAATTATACTTTGGACGGTATCAATACACAGTTGCCTGAGAGGAAGGAAATAGCTCAGGGATTTCACCATGAGGCCAATGGTGACTAAAACAGTTAGAGTTTAATAGCTGTGATAAGAGAAACTGAAGATGAATCAACATTGTAGTTACTCCACAATACTAACCTAATTGACAGTGAAGAGAAGAAAGCCTGTACAGAATACAAACATATTCCAAAACATGCATCCTGTTTGCAACAAGGCGCTAAAGTAACATTGCAAAAAAATGTGGCAAACTAATTAACTTTCATGAATACAAAGTGTTATGTTTGAGGCAAATCCAATACCTTACCAAGTACCATTCCATATTTTCAAGCATAGTGGTGGCTGTATCATGTTATGGGTATGCTTGTAATCTTTAAGGACTGGGGAGTTTCAGGATAAAAAAGAAACAGAGTGGAGCTAAGCACAGGCAAAATCTTAGAACAAATCTGGTTCAGTCTGCTTCCCACAAGACACTGGGAGATGAATTCACCTTTCAGCAGGACAATAACCTAAAAACAAAGCCAAATCTACACTGGAGTTGCTTACCAATAAGACAGTGAATGTTCCTGAGTGGCCTAGTTACAGTTCTGACTTAAATCTACTGAAAATCTATGGCAAGACTTGAAAATGGTTGTCTAGCAATGATCAACCAATCTGACAGAGCTTGAAGAATGTTGAAGAGAATGTAGGTGAATGTTGCACAATCCAGGTGTGGAAAGCTCTTAGAGACTTACCCAGGAAGACTCAGCTGTAGTCGCTGCCAAAGGTGCTTCTACAAAGTATTGACTCTGCGGCGTCAACACTTATGTAAATTAGATTTTAGTATTTCATTTTCAATAAATGTGCATAACAAAATCCAAAAATATGTTTTCACTGTCATTATGGGGTATTATGTGTAGATGTAACAACAAAATGTGGAATAGGTCAAGGTACTGTAGGCTCTGGATAGCTGGAGAAGGAGCGCTCTGGGGGTTTGGTACACTGACCACTGGAAGGAGAGCGCCTTGGCGGGGTGTAGCTGGTAGTCTGCCGCGGTGGGTAGCTGGTAGCCTGCTGGTAGCTGATTGGCAGGCCATTTAATAGACCATATGGTACGCTGCTACGCTCCCCCCATTGCGTTACCATCCCGGGTTTCAGCACCATGCAAAATAGCTTAAAGTCTGGGTGGGAGGTAACGCTATAGGTAGGTCTGCAAGAACACAGGGAGATGGTAGTCTTTTTACATTTGATTAAAACAGGCTTGGTCTTTGAGGCTTCATTTATAGTTTTCGTGTAAGGGTTCCATGCTGGTTTGGTTTGAAAGAGGCTAATGATTGCAGGTGGGGATATTTAAAGAGGTAGTCCCGCCTCTTTCAGGTGGACGTGATTTGGTTGAATACATTGACTGAGGTGTGTGGCAACCAATAAGGAGCAGACTCCCCTTCACGTTGGGGGTGTTTTGCTAAGGCTGCGTTTAGACAGGCAGCCCAATTATGATATTTTGACTTTTGACCAATCACCAATCCTATATTTTCACATCAGATCTTTTTCAGAGCTGATCTGATTGGTCAAAAGACCAATTAGTGAGAGAAACAAATCAGAATGGGGCTGCCTGTGTAAATGCACCCTATGCCTCTAACAAGTGTACATGCACACATAGGGAGAATCTCAAATGCATACTCCTCGTGTCCTCTCTCCTCTCCTCCTTCTCAAAACCCATTGGATGAGAAAGCAAGGGGTCCCTCCCCTGTGATCTCTTCCAATGGGTTTTGGGAAGGAGGCGAAAACAGAGGCGTCACAGTCTATCCTTTTGAGTTTTGAATCAGAGTCTTTACCTGACAAAGTCATGTTAGGATATATCAGTTATCCTGTTAGAGCTTTTGTGCTGAATCCACTGCAGTGTTTCAGGTGCAACGTTCATGGTCATGTCACAGCAGTGTGTAAGAGGGAGATTCCAAGATGTGGGAAGTGTGCAGGAGGGCATTGAGACAGAGGATTGTGTAGTTTCTGTGGAAAAGGTTGTGTGTGCCAACTTTAGGGGTGCCCATGTTGCTAGGGATTGGAAGTGTCCGGTGCGAGAGAGGCAGGTTGAGGTGACCAGAGTCAGAGTAGTGCAGAAGGTGTCGTATGCTGAGGCAGTGAAGAAAGTAGAAGAGGATGGGTCAAGGGTGAGGGAGGATCCCTCACCCTTGAGGAGGATCCCTGTGAGTAGTAGATCTGTGCCAGCACACTCGGATAGGCCAACGAGTGATATATACTTCAGTAACGTTAGCTTCTTAGCATTCATAGCAATGGTTATCAACTGTACCGCAGAAATGGAATGTAAATCACAGAAAATAGATGGCAGCTGCAGAGGTGTATGAGATTTGACTTCAGAAGAGTTACATGGTGTGTTGAGTGGTGGTGTCCCGGCCTCCCAGGCCGTTGACATGGTACAGGAGCAGATATGGTCAAAGTAGTGGAATGGGGTAGTGGGTTTTTAATGAGTGTAGGGTTAGTAGAATTTTATTTAGTATTATGTATCAAAGTATAATGGATTTATACTATAGTCCAGTTGGGGGCGGTAATGCAACATATTGGAAAACCAACCGCCGTTAAACCCCACCGAAGAGGAGAGCGGACGCGAGGAGTATGCAATTGAGATTCTCCCATACACAGGCACACACTTACTCAGTCGATCAGGCTGGACATGGCTGGCGTTGGACCTCACGTGATACTCTGAAAAAGGATACCAATATATATATATAAATAGGTGGCAAAATACAGACCAGTCTTTGGTAAAGAAAAGGCAGTCAATTTACCAAAGCCCATATCAAACACAAGTTAACCAGCAGTGTGTTAATCTAAACAGGAGGCCTGTCCGACCATAGTTCAGCTGTAAGCAAGTGGGTCGGATCTGCTAGCTAAAACACCAGGTATATCACTCTCTTCAGGGTGGTGGCATTCTTTTTCAAATGGTAAATCAGAAGACACTGGCCTTTTCTCAATTGCATACTCCTCATGCCCTCCCTCTTCCTCAAAACATTTACATTTACATTATTTAGCAGACGCTCTTATCCAGAGCGACTTACAGGAGCAATTAGGGTTAAGTGCCTTGCTCAATGGCACATCGACAGATTTTTCACCTAGTTGGCTCGGGGATTAGAACCAGCGACCTTTCGGTTACTGGCACAACGCTCTTAACCACTAAGCTACCTGCCGCCAACTTCCCCAAACTTGACACTCATGCGCTGTGTATGTATGCCAGTTAGGCGCTACACCCGTTGTAAAGCGGATTAATGTGCTTAATTTTAAGAAGTTATTTGGCCACTTTAGTTGTGATACAAACCTTATCAAAACATATAGGCCTATGGGCTAGGCTACATGAGGTGTGCGACTATGATTTGAACAAGTCACACAAAAAAGGCATGAGTTGTTTCTTGCCTTACATTCTTTTTTGTCTTTTTTTTACATTTTAGTCATTTAGCAGACGCTCTTATCCAGAGCGACTTACAGTTAGTGAGTGTATACATTTTCATATTGGCCCCCCGTGGGAAACGAACCCACAACCCTGGCGTTGCAAGCGCCATGCTCTACCAACTGGTCTGGTTAGTATGCAGGCCATGGAAGAACTGGAACATTTTCAGCTTCCAGGAATTGTGTACAGATCCTTGCAACATTGGGCCATGCAATATCATTCTGAAACATGAGGTGATGGCGGTGGATGAATGGCACGACAATGAGCCTCTGGATCTCGTCACGGTATCTGTGTACATTCAAATTGCCATCGATAAAATGCAATGGTGTTCGTTGTCCGTAGCTTATGCCTGCCCATACCATAACCCCACCCCTGTCCACAACGTTGACATCAGCAAATCGCTCGCCCACACGACGCCATACACGCTGTCTGCCCTCTGCCCGGTACAGTTGAAACCAGGATTAATCCGTGAAGAGCACACTTCTCCAGCGTGCCAGTGGCCATAGAGGGTGAGCATTTGCCCACTGAAGTCAGTAACGACGCCAAACTGCAGTCGGGTCAAGACACTAGCGAGGATGACAAGCACGCAGATGAGCTTCCCTGAGACGGTTTCTTACAGTTGGTGCAGAAATTCTTCGGTTGTGCAAAGAAGATCAGAGGGGAGGGACCTCTGGATTTCTCATCCAATGGGTTTTGAGGTGGCGGCGAGGAGAGCGGATGCGAGGACTACGCAATTGCGATTCTCCCCATGTGTGAGGAAAGAGATGCATCCAGAGTTGTGGCTGGCTATGGGTACCTTCTAAAAAGGTGCCCTACAAACCACTCAAAAAGACACGACTAAAAACCACGATTTTATTTAAAATTAGACCATTGAGTAGATGTACATGTGAAAAACAGTCTTAACCCTATAGTCTATGGAAGTTATATGTACACTGAGGAGCATAAATGCATCAAGGATTAAATGCAAAAAGGAATTGCCAATGATATCCTCACATTGACAGCTGTTCGTGTCACATCGTGTGAGCAAAATACAGATATATATATAACAGAGAACCTCACTGGTATTATCATGCCAAAGACTAGTCATTTTCAAGACAGAAGCAGATTCCAAAATTGAAGTTTTTGAAACAGAATGTTATTGAGTTTGAGAGTTCAGTTTTTCACTTGCAAATAACCACTTCTACAATATCAGGTGTCAAAATGTAGTGAGTAGTGACAAAAGTGGGACCAAGTGAATTGATGTTTATTACAGTTCAGAACCGCTGTGTCAGCTGCAGCTAAGTTTAGAATGCACACCTATAGAACTGCCAATGACAAATGACAAACAGAAAAGGAAACTATAGACAAACAAAACAAACTGCCAAAGCCATTTAAATAAAAAATACTTGACATCCTCCTGTGAATTAACTCAGGCGTAGCTTCACATACACACATTAACAAATACATTTGACATACACTCCACTTTCAAAAGCATAAAAAACACCTAAGTGACACAGAGGCACTTTACTAAGAAGTGAATACAAGATGCAAAGTTCACATAAACACAGATGGATTCACAGGAAGTAGTACACTTATAAAAAAGGAAACGAGATCTGTCAGCAACTTGGGTTGATAATATACACACTCACATTTAGTAGATGTCCATTAGGGCTGTGTGGGGTTACCAAGGGCTAAGAGTTTAACTAGAACAACTGGGGGGTGTCCAGTGAGAAAGGACGTAAGAATACAACAGACATCTCAATTACAGGTGTTTTCTGTGGCGTCAGGACTGCATAACAGCTCCACTGCTCCCTTCTATTGACCAGAAAGATTGATAAACTCACTTATGGTAAGGATAAAACTATCTGGATGTTATATTTACAGTAGATTTCTTTCTGCATGCACAGGTCTGACACCAGGAGTAGAACTCTATCCAAAATCTCAACACAGCTTCAGACAAGCAGACAATCAGGAGCCATGTTACTGAATCTCAAACCAAAGCAGGATAACATATCTTTCCCCTTGCATTTAAACCATGCAGTAGGGTCGGTTCACACATTAACCCTTGAAATTCTGTGCATGTTTCAGCTGAAATGACCATCTGTGCATCTACAGGCATGCTCATCTAAGAACAGTTGGTTGGTTGCTTTTCAGGACTTGGTGACGTGTTTTGTGCTTTAGTTGTCCCACCTACTCTTTTTGCGTTTTGGTGGATCTGGGACTGCAAAGCTGTCTGCCTCTCGGTCACCTCTCCCCTCACTCCTGTCCCCCCTTCCTTCACCCCCTGCCCTGTCGCCACTCTCCCTGTCACCTCTACAATCTTCTCGCTCTCTGTCCCTTCTACTTCCGTCTCCATTACGACTATCGCCATGGCGCCCGCTGCTGCCATGGCGATCCTTGTCCCCATATCTGTCGCGGTCTGCGTGGCGGTCCCGCTCTCCCCCGCCACTGTGCCGCTCGCTCCTGTCTCTCCTGTCACGATAGTGGCCATCTCCATGGCGACCCCTATCGTCACCATGTCTGTCATGGGGCCCTTCTCTGGGTGAGGGTGGGGCGGCATACCCCTGAGGAGCACTGGCCTGGCTGTCTGACACAGAGCTCAGGGAGCCAGCGCTGGTGAAGCCTGCCATCTTGGTGCCCATGCCGAGGGCTGCTGGAGGGGCCATGGGTAAAGAGGGGGGCCCACGGGGCCTGTCTGGGCCCTCAGGAGCCCCGGTGGGGATGGAGCTCAGACTGCCAGCGCTGGTCCAGCCTGAAGAGCTACTGGACTTAGTGGTGAGTTTAGGAACCATGCCGGATGCCGCCACAAAGTGGTTCTTATACTGCGACTGGGGAAAAATAGACACATACAACAATTAAAGAGGGACTTCAAGACGTACAGAAAGAATTCATGAGAAAAAGGGATCATTTAGAGCTAACAGATAGGTCGAATGTGTATAAATTAAAATAAGACGGAATAGATAGTGAGTGACAGTTTAGCTACCTGGAAGGCTGACTTCATTGCTGACATGCGGTCTCCCATGGCTCCGGTAGAA
This sequence comes from Coregonus lavaretus, assembly GCF_964263955.1. Classification (NCBI taxonomy): domain Eukaryota; kingdom Metazoa; phylum Chordata; class Actinopteri; order Salmoniformes; family Salmonidae; genus Coregonus; species Coregonus lavaretus. The sequence goes on from NC_139989.1 coordinate 51,579,940, forward strand.
GGCTTGCTGTAGCCCTCATAGTTACCCATGGCAGCACCACCACCACGCTCCTGGAGAAACAACAAAATGTCAACAATCACCAAGAGTTACACTATTATGCCACTGATCTACCAACAAGATATAACACTACAACTAACGCAATAACACAACAATTTCTGTTACAAATAGACATGGCCAACTCACAGAACGTTCAGCTCCCAAGCCTGGCCTCTCTCTGTAGCCCAGACCACCTCCTCCAATGTTCAGCTTCTTCCCTTTGCCGCCCTTGAAGCGTGATTTCCTGAACCAGGGATTCTGAGAGGAATACATCAAAGAAGGTCAGTAAAGACATCATATTAAATTAACCTTTCCATAGCTGTCCTCAATGGTCAGTCGGAGACATGTAGAATGGCTTACCTGCATTGCCAAGTCCATCAGTTCCTTAGAGACGCTCTGATTGGCTCCCTCCAGGTTACGCACAAGGTCTCCTGCAAATGATGTGTCTTTACTGGTGAGAAGGGTGTAGGCAACGCCCTTTTCCCCAGCACGACCTGTTCGGCCAATTCGGTGTGTGTGTGTGTCGATGTCCCGAGCCACGTCATAGTTCACTACTGTGCGTATTGAAGGGATATCCAGACCACGGGCTAGGGAGGAAATGACAAAGAAGGAGTGAAAAATGATAGAATGACAAGTATGTAGGAGCACTGGAATTCAGGCAAAAACCATTTGTCAGTGTCTGTGTAATCATACACAGATCTCTGATGATTGGAATGTTGTGCCACATTCAGTCCCCGTCCCCTCGTCTGCAGCCCACCCCCACCTCACCTGCCACGTCAGTGGCCACCAGCACGGGCAGACTCTTCTTCTTGAAGTCAGCGATGACCTTGTTCCTCTCGCTCTGGTCCATGTCTCCGTGCAGCAGGCCCAGGCTGTGGCCCTCCTGGGTCAGGTTGGTGGCCAGCTCCTCACAGTTGGCCTTCTTGGTGACGAAGATAAGTACAGAGCCAGAGGAGGTGAACTCCACCAGGCGGCGGGTCAGCCAGCCCCACTTCTCCACCCCGCTGGGCATGATCTCCACTATCTGGGTCACATCCTCATTGGCCTGGGGAGGAAGGATGGAGGATTGAAGAGCATTAGATGACTAAACTCCAGAAAATTTTCTGCTGCCAGCTGGTTGACATAAGAGTCTAACAGGCTGGTTGACTGTTCTGGCAATGTAGAACTTTCAATAAATTGTAGAAGTTGCAATCAGATGGTGTTAGAAGAGCCTCGGGTCTTACCTCTCCGATGTCTCCCTGCACCACACGGATGGGGTCCACCAGGATATCTCTGGCCAGCCTCTCAATCTTCTTACGGAAGGTGGCGCTGAACAGAAGAGCTGTGAGGACAGTAGTGGAGTTAAGGTTCACAGGATGGTGTTGTCTTATCTAAACCTCTAACAAGTGTACATGCGCGCGTGCACACACACACACACACACACACACACACACTTACTCTGTCGATCAGGTCGGACATGGCTGGCAACGGATCTCACTTGATACTCTGAAAAATGTTACCAAAAGAATATGATATAAATAGGTGTCAAACCAACTTCAGTAAACAATCTTATGGCATAGTGGTCATTGGTAAAAAAAAAAAAAAAGAGAGAATGGAAAGCCAACTTACCAAAGCCCATATCAAACATACGATCTGCTTCATCAAACACCAGGTATGTCACTCTTTGCAGAGAGGTGGCCTTCTTTTTCACATGGTCAATCAGACGCCCCTGTGTGAGGAACAACATACACAACCCAATAAGTGAAATAACCTCAGGGGATTCTTTTCCTCCAATACATAAAGACTAAACTCAGTCTACCACAGCGATTGTCAACTAGAGCTCTTACCGGGGTGCACACAACTATCTCTGCCCCCTCCTGAAGAGCCTTGGCTTGCTCCCACATGCTGCCTCCTCCATACACCGCCACCGAGCGCAGAGAGTAGGCTTTCCCAAAACGCTTGCACTCCGCGTGGATCTGGGGAGCACAACAATCATTTTCAGGGGCTAAATCAACTTTTTGTCATGGAAAAACATTCCTGGCCCATCTCTCCCTGGCTCTTACCTGCTGACAGAGCTCCCTGGTGGGGCACACGATGACTGCAATGGGCCCCTCTCCAGTCTCCAGTTCCTTCTGGTCCATGATGTGAACTAGCATGGGCCAGATGAAGGCTGCAGTCTTGCCACTACCGGTTTTCGCAATGCCAATCATGTCCCTTCCACTCAGGGCAACGGGCACTCCCTACAGGACAGACGGGGAAGAAAATACAGGTGAGGCCTATATGCTACTAAAGCAATATGAAAGTATGAAGAACAAAATGCCCTAGGAAACAAGCTGCTTAGGTACCTGGCACTGAATAGGTGTGGGCTGGGTGTACTCCGACTTGCGGATTATGTGCATTAGCTGCTCGTCAAACCCAAAGTGGGCGAAGCTGGTGGAGAGTTTAGGAGGGGCGGCACCAGACACCTGCCAACGTCAATGAAGCAAAATAAAGAGAAAGAGACAAGAGGCTTTCGGTTAAAGAGACAATGGGATCATACAACACAGTGTCTCTTTTTGCAGACAGTAAGTGGTATGTTGGCTAGGATTTTGTGTGGTTTGGGTTTAGATGTGGTTGTATGTGTGTGTGTCCTCTTCCTGACACTTACCCGCAGGTTGAGTTTGTGTCTCAGCTCAAACACCTCTGTGTCTGTCAGGCTGAGAAGCTCCTCATGCTCGTTGTAGAAGTTCCTCTCAAAGGGTGGGTAGTCAATCTGATAGGGAATGACATAAATGTAGGACCTCAGACACTAAAATAAAAACTCTAATTGACAAGATAACATATGACTTACTGACTCTTGGGTCAGATAGACTTACTGACTCTTGGGTCAGATAGGTGCAGTATGCAGTTGTTACCTCAGAGTGGTCCATGGGGGGCAGGGGCATGATGATCTTCTTAGTGGTGGGGGCAATGGGATTCCCATCACTGTCATAGTCTATGTTCTCATCCTCGTCCTCTGCGGTCAGCCCAGCCGTGGGATTCTCTGCCATGTAGCGGAAGTAGGCTTCCTGCACAGAGCACAGCCACATGAGTCAACCAGAGTGCAGCTTAAACGCCTAATGTAGCACACATTCATGCAGGCACTCTTACCACTCTCATAACCTGGGGATATACATTAAAATACAGTAAATGGCTAAATGCTCTGATGATCGCCCAGATCAATGTCGGAGTCTATGCCATTTTATGTTTTAACACTTGATTTAAACCCGTCTTTGCGTTATTCGGGCTGAAATTGATCAGTGTCAGATTTTATAACCCCTCCCCCTTCACAAAGTAGTAAGAACAGCAACAGCTAATAGGAAACGTTCATTACAGTATGGCATATTTGAAAATAGATTATAAACTATTAATCAACATGCTTAGAATAGGCATGGGTACATTTTCTAATTTTTTGAAACTTCAGAAGTATGCATGTAGATATCCCAGAAGGATAGGGTGAAGGATTCAACCTGCAATTAGGTTTGTTAGCATAGTGTGAGAGAGAGTAAGAGAGAGAGAAAAAATATTTTTAAAAAGAGAGGGAGAGATGTGGTAGGTGGTAAGACTTGGCCATAGATGGGTCGGGAGGGGAGGTTGGGGTCTGGAGGCTCTCTGATCAGTAGTAAATTAGGAATGTTGGATGGATCACTTACTTGTTCATCTTCCTCTTCAATGTCATCACGTATACCCCTGTAAAAACAAGCGGAGAAAAAAAACTTCCCTGCGACTCGTTTGTTCACCCATGATTCCCCACAACCTGTCTAACGCCACGCTTATCCCCTCCCTACAAAGTCGCTATGCAAGGCAGGGTTGATTAGTTACCTACAGTATGGACCAACTGGGGAAATTTAAGGTAATTGAATGGCAAAACAGATTATTTCAAATGAGACAAGCCTTTGCTCCTCAGTGGTGAATGCAGTTGAAGTGGGAACATTCTATCTACAGTATCTTAATAACATGCTAGAGTTTCAGGATGAGAAGAGATTGACAATTTTGACACTTGACCAATTACCATTGAAATATGTGCAAATCAATACACAGGTGCATGGGAAGAATGTACTACACCTGCCTACCTGGTGGCCTTGAATAGGGCTTTTGCTCATTTATATTATTGACAAGGTAATTTCGAAAGGCACTGAGCTTAAAAGGTAGAAATTGAAGGGATCTTACTTTTCACACTTCTTCTCCTTCTCTTTTTCCTCCAGTTTCTTCATGTCTTTAGCTGCTTGGTCCTAGAGCAGACAAGAGGGTGAACAATATACCCCCATGCAATACTTCCCAACAGCTCTGTGACAATAACCCCAGATCTTAAACAAAGGAACTACAGAGAAAATGTGTATATTTCTACATGATCCAGGTCTAAGAGGGGAAACCTTGACTCACCTCCACTTGGGCCATGAAGGCATCCAGAGGATCATCCTCACTGTCTGAACCCCCTCCAGACTGAAACTGTTGCCGTGTGGGGGAGTTCTCAGCTGGGATATAGGGTAAATCTGTGCTGCTTGACTCCTCTTCATCATCTTCAAAATACCTGGAAATGGGTTAGGAAAGGTATCACCAGTCAAATGTCATTGAAAACAATGTCATGATCATACAGCATATGAAGCACACCAAACCCAATCGAACACTAAAGGAAAGATACGTCTATACTCACGCATTCTCTTCATCAAAATTTGCTCTTTTTGTTCCTATTTTGTAGAATGCAGGGAGTTGCTGGTTCTTGCCATAACCTCCAGCTGTCCCTGCGCCTCCGAAGGAAGATTTCTGAGGCAAGCGCAGTTCTTCTTTCTTTCCTCCTCCACCACCACCACCACCACCACCAAGGGAGAATCCTCCAAACCCGAACCCTCGCTTACCACTCGGGCCACCCTTGCTCCAGTTCATAGCGGACCTACAGAAGCAAGGGGAAAAGAAAGAATATCACATTTGGTATTTGACTGTTGTACATTGCTGTTGCATTCCAGTCCATTCATTCATCGCAGGCCTTGTGTGTCACCCACAAACGTCTGCTAAGTGCTAACCTAATCCAAATCATCTCGTAAATCACTGTCTGGGGGATGTCAAAGATTATTTGTGGCTTCTAGCAAATTAAGATAGAAAATATTGCATTAATCTGTATCTAGCTAATTATGGTTGGATCTCATTAAATTGGCTAACTAACGTTAGCTAAACTAGCTAGCATGCTACGCTTCTCTAGCCTAAGGCCGCAGCAGCACGACGAAGAAATGGATGTGACAAATTATTGACTGTGCAAATATTACTTGTCTAAGGACATTTGCAAAAGCAGTTGAATCTAGAGTACGTTATACACCATATACTTAATTAATGGATGCATGTACTGTTTATTTACCTGTTTTCAGTGCCAAATAAATATCTGTTTACCACTGCCAAATCTCACAGCGCGATTCGAACGTGTTCTGCGTCACAACTGTGTGTTCACGTAGATTACGCGCGACGGATTGCCTCTCACAACAAGGAACCAATCAACGCAAACATGTGAAATTAGTTACCACCCCTTTTCAATAATTGTTGTTTGTTGAAAATGGTAGCTAACTACCTCGCTCCACCAGATACTAGCTAGCTATTTCTTCAAGTTACCATAACGGTAGGTTACTAGCTATCTTTTTTTGTATATAGCTAGATTCCATAGCTACCTAGCGTTAGTTTGTTCCTTGACATAGCTATCTACTGTAGCTAGCTAATGTTGTTAGTTAGTTAGCTAGCAGCTAGTTGTCCTGCTAATAAAATGTTTTTGGGCCTATCATACTATTTGTGAAATGGTTTTCACATATTAGATTTACAGTACAACTTAAACTATTCTATAAGTATTAGGTAGGTAATAGCTTGCTACCTGTCTTGTTCTAGCTAGTTCATAGCGAAGTAATGCTTATGCTTTCCTCTGTTAATGTGTTAGTATTTATTTTGGAGGCATTCTTTCTGGATGGGGTTTCAGCGGTTCTAGCTGCCACAATCAACAGATCCATGTCTTTTCTGGTGAGTGAACTCCGTTAGCGCTCCCCTGCCTGTTGGCATTAGAGCCCAGTCTAGAAAAGGTATCAAATACTTGTGCTGAATCCTTACCAGTCAGTGTCACAGCAATGATCAGTTATTGGAGAAGCGATTGACCTGTGGTATCTGCCCTCTTTCTTTCTTCCTCTCTATCCCAGCGTTGGGTCTCAGAGAAATTGAGCGTGGAGAGCCTGAGGGATTTTGAGTTTTTTGGAGGTAAGGTCAAAGGTGATGCTGAAAATGCTTCCCCAATCAACTGCTGCTTACACACAAGACTTATCATCAGCTATGAAGTTGCCCAACCCTCATACAGAACCTGCTAGCTATATCTTACGTGCAGCTTTGCTTTCAAAACAAGATATTATTGCATTGCGCAGTTTTTTTTAAAAGCAACACCCTCTAACAAACTATTGGAATAATACAATTTAAACCTACAGGAATCCAATCAGCATTGGTTATTTGGCAATATGTGGATGGATACCTCTGTCTCCCACATAGATTCAGGACACGTAAGAACTACTGCTTGCTTCGATGTTTTGCAGGTGTCAAATGTCTCACTGTACCATACATGTGTGCCATGAAGAGAGTTTGTTCCAGTGTGATGTGTCCTTGTCTGACAGACTTGATCAATGCAGTAAATGTGCAGCCTCAGAATACTGCATGTCAGATTAATATTCTGTTGCGCCGTCGGTCTTTGTAGTATATATATGAAGTCGATATGATACTTAGGTCAAATATTTATTTACGGAAATCATATTTTAAGGGTAACATAAGTGTGGTGGGGATGAGGCAGGTTCAACAGTATGTGGGTCTGTTATTAGACACTAACATGAGGATAGGAAAGCGTTGTCAATTTATCAATGGTTGAAGAATCCGTTTTCATAAAGAGAGAAACTGAATAGCTAGTCTATGACAGACATAGGCCTAATGCTGATTTTACTGTATGTATCCTATAAGGGGGGGTTGAACTTTGCATCATCTTTATATTCCTGTGAGCTCAGCTCATCATTGCATCATTGTTCGTTCATTCGCTTGATTTCAAGTTTGTTTTTGGCTGCTTCCTGTTCCCATGGCAATGCATAATCACTGAATCCCGCTGGACTGAATCCTCACTGATTTAACAGATGCATCTAATTAGCCTAGACTGAATCCTCCTTGTGACAGGAGCCAGCCAGCAGCATTGATCCGACTCCTGCAACAAACACCACATGCTATACTTTACACTTACAGTGTACCTAAGGGTTCCCGAGCTGCTCTAAACACAGATCCTTCTCTTGTGTGTGTGTGTGTGTGTTTGTGTTTATGTCATTGATGTGGTTTCTCTACCACAGAGCAAGCTCAGGGAAGCTCTCACAGGAAAGTAAGTGCGGTACTCCAGTCACGGCTTTTGATCGTTCCATCTGCCTGTGTGTGTGTTTGTGAGGGTGTAGCCAACGTGAATGAATTCACAAGCCCTGTGTGCTTTTGTGCATGGGCATCTGATTCTCAATGCTGTGCTGTATGTGCTTTGTGTTTTGAGGCCCATCCTACTTCACCCACCAGGGTTTCCTATTGGGGGAGAAGGGAGATTGGTAGAGCTTACAGTAGTGACATATCCTGTTGATGAGACATGGTTTATAGGGGGTTGGGTTGGAGGAGAGCAACTGAGGTTGTCAAGTCTGAAGGAAAGATGTGATCATGGATAAGAGCGTCTGCTAAATGACGAAAATGTAAATGTGATCAGTATAAGTGGATAGATGGATCACCCCATTAATCACCCCATTAATACTACTTGTTGCCTGATGGCTCCATCGGTTGCTCCAGAGATCAAAACAAAACAGTCCTTCCTGATTCATAAAGTTGACCACAGGTCCGCTCCATAGCAGGAGTAGTTTGTGTCTTTAGAGTGGGCAATGACGGGTCATCCGTAATTACCAGGCTTAATTTACCTGCACTTGTCTTTTACGGCTGTCATGGAAAAGGGCTGTTTCGTCTCAGCTGACAGATAATCTCCCTGTAATGCCGGCCTTAATGGGCCCTTAGGAACCTCAGTGTGGTCTTAACATGGTGGTGTTACTGTTTTCTTTATGGTTTCTGTTGTTCTTCACTGAAAGTCCTCACTAATTTTGACTGAGCCTGTTTCATGTTTGTGAAGTAGTTTTAAGTCTGAAATGTGGACACTCTTTGTCTGTGGCCTGTGTTCACTATAGTTCTCCCTTACTAGAAAGCAGAGGCATGTAGGTGGGTGGTGGGAGGGTATGAGCAACTGGGGTTATTTGTTAATGTGTCACTGTTGTGGAAATCTCTGCATCCACCAATGGTTGTGAACTGGAGTTGGATGGAATGGATGGAGTTCCATGTGTTCTGTTTTTGGCAACGCATGGCAACTCCATCTGAGTGATTTAACGTGATGGGCATCTACCTCGCAATGCTGGCTGGAAATTGGTAGAGAAATGGTTATTAAGCTGTTACTACTCTTTTTTTTTAAATGTAGTAACCTCATACATTTAGGCCAACACCCCATACCAGGGCAATACAGAGGGACCATTATGGTTGCATATGCATCTAAATATTTTACTGTTACCTGGAATTTTAATTTGGGAGCACCAGTGCCCCTGTGGGGGGGAAAAAACTATTTTGTAATTGTTGGCAATTCTTATCATTAATACCTTGAATATTTTTCATTGTGCTCCTACATTTCAATATGTGCTCCTACATTTTTTCAACTTAGGAGCACGTGATCCTTGTCAAAAAATGTCACCATAGAGCCCTGCATACATATTTTTTTCCAGTCAAGCATTTTGAAAGTGATGGTATGAATCTGAAAATAAGTTTTTTTTCTGAGCATCTTTTAAGACTGTTATTGGATCCCTGTTTTGTAATTTGAGGTGAAACACACCAGATACACAAGATCCTCACGTCTACGCCCAATAATGGAGTCGTTGTCCCAAATGTGGGAAGGCAGGCGACAAGCTTAAGTCCAAATTAAGCCCATAGAAACGCATTGGGATTATTTTGGACATATTTTGGCAAGAGTGAAGTTTCTTGCTTCGCCTCTTCCTCTCTGAACACACTCATACTATTTTTTGGGGGTGCCCACTCTGCATGTATCTAACCATGAGCGTTAATGTTTCAAGCACTATGGCGTGATGAGGTTTAGAGAAGGCATGATTCATAAATGATGTAGCTTCTTGCTTATAATTTGCCACCAACAGAATTCAAACCTGAAGTTAGATGTTCTCCACTCAGGTTCCACAAGTACTGCTCGTACACACTCCGTTCTGTAGTCTGTCTGTATATGATTTAGCATCAACCATCACTTCTGACCAAGCCTATGCAAGCCACTCTCACAATGCCACAAGTAATGCCCAACACTGTAAGGGCCAATATATGCTATCGTTTCCAAAGCTAACTCCTTCCCTGTTGCCGCCTCTCCCCCCAGGCCCATGAAGACAGCCACGAGAGCCTGACCTCACTCCCACGGCGGGACACCATGGGAAGCTTCCTCCCTGACAGCAGCGCCTATGAGCTGCTAACCATCATAGGTCAGTCAGTTTGTCAGTCAGTCTCAGGCTTCCAACCTCAGTGACTGGGCTGCCAAGGTGCTTGTTGTTGAATACATTGTTCGTGCTCCTGTCTCTAGTCTAATTTTGTGTGCGCTTGGTGTGTGCGTTTTGCTGTGCTAGGTCGAGGCCTAGAGGACTTGATGACCGTAAACCTTGCCAGATACAGACCAACAGGGGAACACGTAGCAATCCGTCGGATTGACCTGGAGTCCTGCACCAATGAAATGGTCAACTACCTGCAGGTCTGGACCTATCACCATCCATCTATCATTCTACCATCCATCTGTCACATTTCCCTTTGCCAGGCAGACTGACATCAGTCAAATCATACTTCTCTTTATATCCCTCTCTTTCACTCCTCCCCTCTGAATGCATTCATCCCTTGATTTATGACATCACCTGTTATGTATCTGTCTGTCAAATGTGTATCTATTAGATATAACTCAATGTAATCTCTCTGTTTCTCTGTCCATTAAACCTAACCCAGTGTAATCTCTGTCTCTCTCAGGCTGAGCTCCATGTATCTAAGCTGTTCCACCACTCCAGCATCCTGCCCTACAGGAGCATCTTCATAGCAGAGAACGAGCTGTGGGTCATCTCTCCCTTCATGGCCTATGGTGAGGATTCACAGACAGGAGAGCACTCACTGTAACACTACTCTGGTCCTAGTCAAATGTAGTCAAAAGCTAAATGTAGATGGAAGGACTCTAGTTACCATTCCCACACAAAGGTAATTTGTCTCCACCTAACCCTACTATTCTCACAGTCCTCTGTGCTCTCTCACTGACTAATGAAGTGTCTAACGTCCTAGGGTCGGCCAGAGACCTGATCAGCACCCACTTCACTGATGGGATGAATGAGCTGGCCATCGCCTACATCCTACTGGGCATGCTCAAAGCCCTGGAGTACATCCACCACATGGGCTATGTACACCGGTAAGTACACACAAGCACAGGACTTTTCATGCAGGAATGTGACATGGCGTCTAATTGTGTGCGTGTTTAGGAGCGTGAAGGCCAGCCACGTGTTGATCTCGGTAGACGGTCAGGTGTGTATGTCTGGTCTGCGGAGCATCATCAGTCTGATCCGTCACGGCCAGCGGGCCAGAGTGGTCCATGACTTCCCCCAGTACAGCATCAAGGTGCTGCCCTGGCTCAGCCCAGAGGTGCTGCAGCAGGTAACACCATACCACACCTGGCTAGCATACAATACCTTGCTTTTGGTATACTATAATACCTTTGTTTGTATCGGTCAACCCTATGTAACCACTTGTGTGTGTGTGTGTGTGTCAGAATCTGCAGGGATACGACTTCCGGTCAGACATCTACAGTCTTGGCATCACAGCCTGTGAGCTAGCCAATGGACACGTGCCCTTCAAAGACATGCCAGCCACACAGGTGACTAGTGGCCTGATCAACCTCTTGCTTCTGAAAGATCATCTATATTCTGCTTCTCTCTTGACTGGCCACTCTCTCTCTGTCCATTCCTCTTCCTCCCCTCTGTCCTCTTCGTGGTCTTCGGTCTTTAGATGTTGCTGGAGAAGCTGAACGGGACAGTCCCCTGTCTGTTGGACACCACCACCATCCCCCCAGAGGAGCTGACCATGAAGCCCTCCCGCTCTGGGGCTGACTCTGGGATCTGTGAGGGCCCCAGTGCCGGAGGGGCCCACCACTCTAACGGAGAGCCCTCCTCGGGGAGCCACCCCTACAGTCGCACCTTCTCTCCCCACTTCCATGCTTTTGTGGAGCTGTGTCTGCAGAGGGACCCAGAGAAGAGGTGAGCCACGCCAAGCTGGGCTGCTGGTCCTCACATTGATTGTGTTATGAATTTTAGCTCATTTAATTAATTGTGTTTATTTCCCCCCTCAGACCCTCAGCCAGTGCTCTCATTGGTCATTCCTTCTTCAAACAGGTGAGTAGGATCTAGCTCCTCCCTCCTCAACAGTCATGTAAAGGCTTTATTCATTCACACAACACTTGATTATTAGAATCCCAATGAGATATGTTTCCATTCTTCCCTAGATCAAGCGTCGGCCATCGGAGGCTCTGCCCGAGCTGTTCCGGCCCGTGACGCCCATCACCGGCTTTGAGAGTACCCAGCCTCAGGACTCTGCCTCTGGGCTGGCCAGCCTGGAGTCTGGCCTCAGCCACATGGATGTGGATGACTGGGACTTCTGACCAGAGGAACAGGAAGCAGACGAGGAGAGGTGTGTGTGTGTGTAGTAACCAAGAGGTTTTAACAGGAGACGCTCTGAGAAGACTTCGGACTGGATTTACGTTTTGTTCTTATTAAATGTCCTATGTAAATTATTTAAACTAAGGAGTTTCTCCTCCCTCTGAGTTTAAAAGCCAGCCGCCATCTTGCCTCCTTGCTATCGCTCTAGTCTAAAAGATGCATGAGCAGACAGACCCTTGCACTGAATGACACCTAATTCCTCTCACGCACACATCTCTCCAGATTCTACTAAAAGCTCTGGACCCAGCGAGGAACAGTATGGGGGAGTATGTCCAGTTGGCTCTTTCACTTGCCAATGGAGATGTTCCATTAAAGCATTAGAGCAGGGAGACTCTACCTCTTATTTGATCTGAGCTGCACTCGACTTGGCCCAATCTAGAGCCATCTGTTCACGTTACCAAGACCAGGAACTGACGCTCCGACCGCATTACCAAGGGTTGATCCAATCAGCCTTCTAGCCAGCACAACAGATGGAAGATTCCAGAAGTTTGTCCCAAGGCTATCACGAACCAGACAGTGTTTGTATTTACTCACAGCTGAGAGAAGAAGCTCTCATACTGATCCACCAGTTTTACAGGAGAGGGAAGAAAAAAAACATCTGTTTCTACCTGAAACCCTCAACTGAAGATAGCAAAGCTAGTTAACACTTGACTGTGCCAACTGAGGTCCATGTATTTGATTAACCTTCCTGTTACTGGCAAAAAAGTGAATGTTACAATGGTGCTTGTTTCAGATAGTTTGTCTGGGTTTCAGGAAGAGGGGAGGGGAGGGGAAGGGAAGGTGTTGAGTGGGGGAGGGAAAGTGTTGGGAGTGTCAACTATTTTACTTGATAATAAATACCTTTCACATCGGGGCTCTCGCTGTCATTGTATTATAATGAATCAGTCAATAACTATTACAAAATCAAGTTTTATTCCAGAAGGCTTGACATTGACACAATGAAACAAAACAGGGGAGGGGAGACTTATAACAGACACTGATGGAGTTGGATGGGACAGGTACTGTATTTACAGTAGGTTGCTAATCTTCTTCATCAGAGGGTGGCTGGTCAAGCATGGCTTGGTGTTTGGCGATCTTGGCTGCCAGCTCTGTAGAGCGAAAAAACACTTTTAGGGCTACTGCCTGGAGCTAAATAACTCCACTCAGCCGTACACAGCCACAGGCATGAATATTCAAGGAACAGTGAGCTTTTTCTATTTACCTGACTATAGAGACTAGTCTTTTACCCGATGTGCATAAGCTCTTGTCTGGCTACCAAAACTCCTTGCTCTGGCCAAACGCCACGCCGACCAATGTTAGTTTCTTCTCCGCAATGAATCTGAAGCAGAGTACCTCCCCTACGGAAATACGTTCTAGACCATCTGATTGTTCCCAGAAACCGATGGGTTGGGCCAGAACACGACGGTAAAGCAAGGTTTTGAAAATTCGGCATTGGTACTCTGATTTGTTAGAGATAATCCAATCACTGATTACTTTTGTACAACACTCCTCATTTTAACGTCACCACAAACGACTTCAATGATTGCGGTCTCAGACTGAAGTATGTAGCGAACGATGGAGCAGAGGAAGAATTCAGCTTGAGTCGTCAGGCTACATAAGCTCCATGGTCAACAACAAACTACTGTAGCTTTATTTTTGTTTTCTTAGCCCAAAATTATGCTTTGGTGGATCATCCGAGGCCATTCCCTACTGTACATGCCATACCACTATGCTGACCATGGTAATTGAGATGCATTATCCTCACCTTTAGCTGGGTTGAAGACGCCGTTGGTCTGGACGTTACACACATAGCAGCGCTGGGACTTGCGGTAGTGCTGAAGAGCACAGGTCTCACAGAAGTAGTGCCGACACCTGCGGGAGACATGACATGAGTGGTTTGATTAGCAATCACTGCTGGAAGTTTCTCTACACACACTTAACGGTGAAGTTCTTAAGGAGCATCGTCTTACTTGGTGATGACGGGGTTCTTAAAGGACTCTCGGCAGATGAAGCATTTGAAGGGCATGTCCTCCTCGTCACTGCTCACCTCGTAGTTCTCATCATCTTCATACAGACCACACATTACTGAACAGCTGTATCACAAACATCTACTCTCTAATCTTTGATCAATCTTAAATCTACACAGCCCCGTGTTTCTCCCCTGTTGTGAACTCACCGTTGGCCCCATAGCGCCCCTCGTCCAGCTCTCTCTCAATCTGCCAGCCATGTTTGTAGTCTGAGCGGTCATGGAGGAACTTGCAGCTGTCTAAGAGGGGAAAAGAAACACACAAAGGAGACTTTCAGAGACTTCCACAGATTATAAATTCAAGTAGGGAAAGGAGGACCTGCGCAAAGCTCGACATTGGGGGAGGCAACTTTACAGCAAAGCCCCACTCACCTCCAAAGCCACAGAAGCCAGTCTCTTTGTAGTCCTTGCAGATGTCTGGCTGGTAGTCCCACCTCACTGTGGCCCTCAGGTGCTCTGGGGCCCGGATTGGGCCCTTCCTGACAAAGAAAAGAGAAAACCGTGATGATTCAAATACATAGCGAAAACATTTAAATTTTCCCCAAGACATTTCAAAATTACTCTGTCACACAACATGCATACATACCTGACCATGCCAGAGGATGCATTGCCCATGGTGGAGTCTTTGGGCTTGATGTGCTTTTTGTAGTTGTTCATTCCTCTGTAGATCTTATCATCCTCTTTACCGGTCAGCTCCTGGTGAGGATAGAGACCCTTATTAAGCATTTGCGGACCAACGTTGTCCCAATTTACTACACAAGACTGGGGGAAGAATGCAAATGATACAATACTAAAGATGTAGATACACTAAGGAAACAAAGTTCCTCCAACTAGGGACAGATGTCTTACCTCCTGGATCTTCTGACTCCTCTCAAAGATGGCCTGAGCATCATTGTCCTTTGCTGTGTCCAGCTCATAGATTGCAGTTGCTCCCATGTCATCTGGCCCCTCTGGTTTCTATGCACAGAGAAGGGAGGAGGACGAGATTGATAGCTTTATACAGGGCAGAGCAATAAAGGGGTTGGTAGGGTATAAATACAAAACATTAGTAATGTACAGTGGTATAGGAGAGGTCTTTTTCAAAATAACTCACTGCTGACCGTGTGGACTTGTATGCAACAGTGACTTTCTTTCTTTCTTTCTCCTCATCACTTTCAGCAGATGACACCTCCTCTCTCTCTACTTTCTTTGTCTGGGGAGAAGAGAATAATGATTTCACACTATCAAAAATGTTAAGTATAAAGACTGATTCGTTTGTAGTCAGTCGCGCGACGTTACCCTTTGAATCATAGGGTTTGCTGAACCCGTCTTTTTTTCTTTTCTGACGACGGCATTCTTGTCTTCGTCACTGTTGCCATCTGACAATGGAGGAGGCAATGAGGCAAGCATCAGAATGTGAGTGGGACATGTTCATGTTTACAGTACTCGGCCATTGTGGGTCCATTTGTCACTTGCACAATTATTTCCATGGCTTGGGTGTTTTATAGCTGGCAGTAGTTTTGTTTTTATTAGGCACAATCTTAACGCCTAACTAAATAAACTTCAAATGTTAGCTATCTCGCTAACTATTACTAGCAATATCCAGCTAGCTAGGTTAGTTAACTAGCTTGGCTATTACTAGTAGCCATTGTTTTCATGCACAATGCAGTCTTATGGTTAGCTTTTGAAACAACACTGAGATGGACTCAAACATTGTAGCTCACCTTTGTCGCTGTCACTGGCTTTTCTCTTCCGAGTGTTGCACTTTTTGGTTGATTTTTTAAATAGAAAAGTACATGTTGCCTTGGACTCCCCTGACTCCGCCATCTTTCCTTCTGTTTACAACAAATTGGTGACGTAACTATTTTAGAGCGACCTCTAGCGTAGAGGAGCCACAGTATTCCACCTTGTGGCCAATTATCTACCTTACAGCACAAAATATAAAATTAAGTAGACTACATTGGCATTCATTTCATGCCAATTTGTAATTGTTTTATTACATATTATTTGTAGATATGTTGTGGTGCAACAAAATAATATCCTATATAGTCAGTCATCATCTTCCATAGTGTTATAAAACCTCAAAGCACATTATGATCAAATGTAGGATAATTAAATGATGGGATATTTTATGTAGGCTAATTCAACATATGTGCATTGGGTATCTTGATGCAGAGGGTATTTTAATTATAATGTCTGTCTGTTCACCCTGCAGAACTCGATCGTGAATCGTGAGCGCGTCAACGTAGAGCCCACTAATTAAGCATCAGCATCTCTCTGCTTCTCGCGGAGGACTGAGGACACCGGAATATATGGCATAGGCCTGCCGAGGGAGGGGTCTTGGTGGTGCAGGGCTACCGGAAGGCTCCGTACTGCCGCTGAATGGAATCCGGCTGTGTACGAAAAGCAATGGCTATGGGTTTGACATCGAAAAAAGCATCTTCTCGGAGCGTCGGCGTGGAGCGAAAAAATCTCATCACCGTATGCAGGTACAAAACAAGGGAGCAAAGGTTTCGTGTGGTTGGCACGTCATGTTAACCACACAGGTTATTGAATGCATGCATGGAAACAAATGTATAATGTTTTAGGCTACAATGTAAGAAGCTTTCGAATAATTTTCGGCCGCATTAACCAATAGTTAAATGTAAGTGCCAGCTCTGTGTCCTGTGTTGTTTGTTCTCAATCATGCATTCTCATAAGGAAACGAAAAGAAAAACAAAAGGCAACATATTTTACAGCTATGGGCACTGTGGTAGCCTATACATTAGACTACTTGGGGAAATTATAATGGATACATTTGTTATGTTTTTTATTTCTCTCGATGAGAAATAACGGTGAGAGAGAATCAGATCGCCTTATAAATAAACAGCCACAGATGCAGTTGCACCTTGGTGGACACCCGGCTGTCTCAGCCGCTATGTCGGGCTATTTGAAAGGACATGGGATTGAATTGGGTGTGTGAGGCCTATGTTTGAGAGGGCATTGCTCCACCAGAATGCCCCAGGTCGGTGATGTAGCAATGACGACAACCTTCTTTGGACGAGGACATTCTTTACCGCTTAGAGAAATGCTGCTCCAAGATAATGACATCACAGTGAAATCGGATGTTTATTATGGTCATTTAATGCTGCTGTGATGTACTCATCTTGCACTGAAAACACCCAGAGGAATTTCACCCGGTGGCCTGAGAGATAGCTCTCAGAAAAAAAAGTATAGGCCTACGACATCTATGCCAGCTCATCTATACCAGAGTAACTGATATCTACAGCTGATACTGCTGATAATAAAATTGCATAGCAGTCATACCCCTGTGTCTGGTTGTCATAGGAATGCTATTTGATAACTTGGTGAAGGAGAAATTGTTTGACCCAATGTAGGCTAATGTATCATCAGTGCTCCATCCTAGAATATTCCTATTTGTAAAGGCATAATTAATGTGAATACTTCATACATGATGATGACAAACATTTGTCATGTAAATTAATATAATATAATATATTCAATGATATAATATATATATATTCACAATTATTTCAAGAGTGCATATGTGTTTTTGCAAAATACCCAATATGTGTCTCATCTCTGTGTCCTTATGCATCTATACTGTAAGCTTCCTCTTCACTGTGTGTCCTCATGTCTGTTGTGTGTTAACACATACCATG
This sequence comes from Coregonus lavaretus, assembly GCF_964263955.1. Taxonomy (NCBI): domain Eukaryota; kingdom Metazoa; phylum Chordata; class Actinopteri; order Salmoniformes; family Salmonidae; genus Coregonus; species Coregonus lavaretus. The sequence goes on from NC_139989.1 coordinate 51,597,408, forward strand.
GTGAGTCATACTGGTTTATATCCCTGTCTTCATATAAGGAGCTCCAGTAGGAACAGGAACTGGATTGTTGCCTCAGAAACGTGTGGGTCTGTGGCTCGTAGCTTGTATGTTAGCAATGTGAATATGTTATCTGTGGGCACCCTCATGATGAGACGTGAACCCATCAGGCGAGGCATGTATGTGTCCAGTGTGTGCTGTCACTCTGAGGGGCCAGGAGACCCATTGTCCTGTTGTCAGGGACACAACATTTTATCTCCTGAGGGAGGCATTGTTCTACACAGGACCAACGGGAATGACATCACTCAAGCTCCTGGTGGTCTCTCTAAATCATTTCTAGAAAAAGCAATTAGCAGAAAATGATATACCCATTCTATGTGTAGTGTAGGTAGGCATATATGGTTTATGACATTGTCACTAATCATGGATATCTTTCCATCCTTCCAATCCGATGACATCGACATTGGCCACATATCCTCATGTTGACCTCATGATATGACATGTTGAGTTTAGTGTTTGTTTGCTGCTTGGACAGAAGAATAAATAGACAAATGAAAACTCCAGGAACACGATCAAGCACTTTTAATTACAGCACCTCTCTGCCGAGGGTTCTGTCTGCATTTAGTGGAACATACAGTGTAATAGAACACGTAGAACAAACATAGAACATGACCAAAAATAAAAAAAGTTTTAAAACACACAGACTTCAGACTCCAGAAGGATTAGCGAGAGAACAAAGAGACATTTGTTGCAGTTCGGTCATTTTTCAGACGCTGACTGTGCCAAGAATATTTGAATCCAAGACATTTAAAGGCACAGGACACAAAACAAAAAAGAAATGTTCACAACAGTTTTTCATCAGTAATGCTAATCATACAATTTTCTCCACTGGGAAAGACATTGATTACTATTCAATGAGAGCTATGGATTCAGTTTAATGCAAGGGTAATACATGTATTCCCCAGGCTTTGAATATCTGAAAGCATCTGTGTCGATGTCAAGTCTTAGCTTTGTATTGTGCAGTCTAAGATAGGCTGTAAATCATAGAAGCCTCTTTTCCTGCCAGACAGACATGTACCACTTCCATGTGTCGAGGCAAACTGCCAGTGTCAGCCAATGACAGCCCTTGTCCCAGGTGGTGTTCAAGTAGACAAAGGTTGTGAAAGTTTGTGACCTCAGGACCTCTGGCTGTACATAGAGACAGGCTGGTGTTGTGTGTGTCTCATTGTGTAGGCAGGACTACCAGCATGGCAGAGCAGGGAAGCCTTGGTGCAAAGAGATAGAGGGTGGATCTGTGCACCAGATTAATGCCAAGAGTAATGGAGGGAGTCATGAAAAAGGTTTGACTGATATGGACACAGTAATTTTCAGATCATTAGCCATCCCTCCCAGCTAAGCCCACATTAGTGTTCAGTTAGCACACCAGCCCAAGCATGATCATTATCCTAATACTAATGCACGTGTATATATTCAAATTGACACACAACATTTCCTTCACTTTCAAAACATACACATTTACCAGACATCGACACATAGATTAACATGTTTGTATTTCCTACTTTTCATTTTTTTGAAGTAAATCCTTGTCTTGAGACCTATTTGTGAATGCTCTATTATCATACAGTTGTTCTTGAATACTGAATTTGAATCAGTTCACTGTGTCATTGACCCTTGCTGAAATGCTGGACCCAGAGCTTTCATCCATCCCCATGTAAATTTGTCCTCAGAAATCATTATGGATTTTACCAAACTGGCATCACACTCCCATTCAAAGCTCTTCCTCCAAGTCATTAACATGGTTGTTTTAGTGCTGTACTGATATAGTAGGGCCCAGGGATACTAGTAGGTCTAGTCTCTGATGGCACATCTCATGGGTTGGCCCTGTTATAGACACCAAAGCCAAGATATAGACTTCTAAAATGCAGTGATCTGATGTGTCAAAGTGACCTCCCCATTACATCATGTTTCATTGACTAAACTTATTTTGATGACAGATATTTCCTTGCACAGCAATAGACTGTATTAGAATTCTTGAAATACTCTCAACATCACAGGGAACTTCCCTGGGTCAAAGGTCTTAGGTCAATAGTTAAGTCAACAGAGGTCATAGATATACAGTATGGTCCAGCTGATAGTCTCCAAGTGGAAAAGTCTCATGTATTCATGTACTAATTTGATGTGTGTTTGAAAATGACTGTAGAAATCTCAGTTGGAACTTGGCACCATCAACTTTTCAAGTCCTGAGAAAAAAATAACTTTTGAAGGAGATACCACTCATGCCTTAAGCTGGCTTTCATTTATAAGTATTTACCATGCCCAGAATAATAATAAAATGTCAAGAATAAAATAAAAGTCTTACATAACAGTATAGCTGTTGCTATGGGCTGCATATGTTTTTTAAACATGGCGGGACCAGAGCGTCATCTGTACTCGGTTCATCTGAGAGAAACAGACTGTACCAATAGGTGCTATTTTATCTTCTTGAAAAGAGGCCAAACCAGGAGAAACAGCTATCACTAGGGAATCTTGTTACAGGCCAGTGGATATATTACTTTGTTGTTGCATATTGTGGCCTAAGAGCTCTCATGACGAGGTCCATGACTGGATGAACACTGTTGGTGCCAACACGTTGAACCTAAGAAAACATAAATGAGATAGTTAAGGATTTGGAGGTCCTATCCTACTGCACCCTTGTTCCCTGTGAATAGAAGTGGATGAGATGAGATGGAAGAGCAAGTCATCTTTTGTCTGTTGAAGCCTTCAATTGTTTTGGGTGTGGCTGGGGAGAATGTGCCATTACTGTCTCTGTTGCATTATCCCAAGGAGGACATAAAAGTGAAACCAGCTGCACAATGAGTGCAAAGTACTTTGAAACTTGAATGTGGGTTCTGTGAGGGACTGTACAGTATACAGTATGGTTCTTCACTCTGAGTGTGTCCTTTCGTGTGTTAAACAATGGCAAAGCACCACAAATGGTCCCACTCTTCGCTACTCTCTACCTCTCTCTGCCTCTCTCTCTCAGCCTCAGGGTTCCACTGCTCTACGTTTTTCCTCAAAAAAGCCCTTCTCATCCACTCAGAAGTGGCTGTCCCATTGTTCATTGTGCACATTAAAGCAGCACTAAAAAATGATGCTCGTAATGGGTGAAAATATTGGTGCTCTTTTCAGCCTAATTATCCTCTTGTTTCCCTCTTGTTTTCACATATTTCTAGCATATTATTGCACAAATGACCTCTGCCTTACTAAACATAAGCAAGGTTCATTGGCATTGCAATGTGAACATTACCAGCAGGACCAAACACTTCACATTACAGTATAAATACACTCTTATACAAGTTCAGATACCACTTTAACCTTTCCCCACCTTCCTTGCAACCTCTCCTCTCCTATTACCATATCCACTTTCTCTGTGACATACTATATCCTTCATATCACATCCCCTCATCATGTTCATTATTATGAATTATGCCTTCAGTTCTTCCCAGCCCAGCACCTCCATTGTTGTCCTTGCACCCTCCTCCAAATGCACATACACTGGCCATGAGACACCTTGCCTGGCTCCTCATTTACTTCACATTCACTGAGATGTGAGGCACACCCTTCATCTATCGATATTGCTTGATGTGACACATGATTTTGGTCATAACGTTTGTAATCTCTCTGTCAGAGCAAATAAGTCAACTAATACTATCTCCTCTCATGATATTGCATGGCACATAGACACAGGGCTTGCATCTTCTCCCCTGGCTGAGCTCATCTCCCCTCTGGGAGGGAGAGGGATCCTCCAGGTGCACACACACCCAGTAGAGGATCTGAATAACACCATCAGACAGACAGTGTCCCCTCCACATGGCCGTGGCCAGGGAGGAATCCTCCAGTGTCAGCTGATCCTGCTGGTTAGGCCAAAACTGGAGAGAGAGAGAGAGAGAGAGAGAGAGAGAGGGGAGGGGGGTGATGAGGGAGAGAGTTAGTCAGACAAAGATGGGTAGAGAGAAAATAGTGATTGAGAGCTGTCAATCCTAATCTTCTGAGATGATTTCGGACAAATTAGAGAACCCTGATCCTAAATTGTATTGTAAATAAAACACAACTAAACATGAGTACAGTAGAAAAAAGAACAAGAGGATGTTTGAAGAGAGCTGAGAGTGGGTTTGGCTGAGATCCAAGAGGAGTGAGAGAGGGCACAAAAGACGTTTGTTATAAGGCCGGGCAGTTGTTTTTCAGTGTCAAATCGTACCAAGAGCATCTTGCTGTGGCACTCAATCCATTAGCATTTAAGGCATACCAGTTATTACCGCTCTTTAACTCTCCTTCACATCGAGAGACTTTGTCAATTTCTAATCATTCAACCACAGTATTAGATTATGATGTTGTAATCACATATAAACTGATCTTACTGATAATCAAGACGACTATCTTGCAATCTACTGATTTCTTTGACATATCAGTAAAGCATAAATACTTAAAGTTCCTAATTGCCATAGAATATTGCAACAATGTAGCAGGCCAAATGTTCTCAAAGTTTTGTTCTAGGCAACTGAATAGGGTGTCCAACAGTAACATGTATAACAGACATTGACTTCTGTACAACACATAACTCAGACTCACCTGGAATCATGGGTGGAGTAGAACACATCTAAGAATTCTAAAACCACTGACCTGTTTCCTTGATAAAATCCTGTTTGATCGAAAAAGAAAATGGTCCAAAGCAAAATAATCCAGTGTTTTAGAAGTCAATTTAGATCTAGCCTGTGTAGATGTTGCGGTGATGTCCTTCTGTCCCCTGTGATGGTGTTGTTGTATGTTGTCTTTATGTTTTGTTGAGTTAGCCGCCAGTCCCTCCACCCAATGATGTCCCCTCTCATCTAGAGGGTCTTGCGTTTGGCGAAAAATGCTTTTCGAAACGAGGTGGTGGTGGTGCCCCTGCTGAAGGAGGCATTGCCCATGGTGAGCTTGGTCTTGGCACTGGCGATGGTGGAGGCGCCCAGAGAAGTGGTCTTCTTGCCCCTGGTGATAGACGAGTTGCCCACGGTGAGCTTGGTCTTGCCCCTCTTGATGGTGGTGTTGCCCAGGGAGAGGGCCGTCTTCCCCTCGGTGATGCTGGTGTTGCCCATTGAGAAGAAGGTTGTCTTCCTGACCCTGCTGAGGTGGTGGATTTTGGGGTTCACTCGGCACGACACATCGCACGCTCATGCAGCACACCCCGCTCAGTAAGCCTTGGGTGTGATAGTAACAGTAACGAGTGTCCAGAGTAGACCAGAATGCTAAGCGTGGACAGTGCTACCCGCTGTCACATAATGCCTTCGTTGAGCTTATAGACGTGGGCTCAGGAAGGCCACATACCGCCCATGTGTCCCTGTGAATGGACAGAGGCAGCCGTAGGTGGCTGTAGCCTATCTGAGGGCTGGGGACAGTGGAACGATTGTCCCATCACCACCACGACGCTGCTGAGCGGCTGAAGGAGACATTGTTGCCTAGAGGACAATCTGTGGTGACATCACTTGATCCTGTGGCATTGTTCCCTATATCCCCTGATTGTAAAGCCTTGGTTCAGTGTGAAACTGTATGGAACATGTGCAACATGAAACATATGTGAGACATTGTAATATAGGCAAGGAAGTTGACATAAGTTCATGTTTTCCATCCATGGCCTATGACCGCTCTTCTCAAATGTGCAATGTGCATCTTGGCTTCAGTCTCCAATATGGGTGTGGCTCTTAGGAGTTTTCCAAGTGTCTGTGTCTGTAAAATTGTATATTTGATTTAGAGATGATCAGATAATCTTATATTGCATTTGACTATGGTCCTTGTCCTTTAGTATGACAATAATTAATTATTCCACGTCAGGACAGTACATATCATTTGTTTCCTACTACCGGTACTTGTATATTATATAAAAAGTCACATTTGCAAACAAACAAAATTAAGCCAAGCAGTGTTGAAGCAGTTATTTTATGAGCATCAGGTTACATCAATCAATCAGTTATGACAGACACTTATCCTAGTTTAAGACTGTCCTTATAAACTGAACATAGCATAGTTATTGTAATGCATGCAACCTTGAAACATAGACCAATTTAATCAGCATGCAGTTGTTGTTTTATAACAAAAAGGGGGACATTTAAACTGTATTTTTGCTTCAGAGAATTACCGTTGAGTTTCTCTGTTGATCAGCACACTGATGATGACACATGCTCTGTCTCCACATACATCACACACAGCTGTGTCCTACTGCCTCCCTCCCTGCCAACACACCACCAACCTCATCTCCTCTGTCACACATTTGAATAATGTTCCTCCGTCAGGCTCCAGAACATCTTATCTGATTTCAAGCCTGTTAGATCCGTAACACATCCTAACAATACTCTCATCATGTGGGATTCATTTTGAAAGACAAGATAAATGTTTTTCTTCTAAAACATGAATGCTTCATTGACACTCGAGCTGCAGAATGCTGCACATTGATCAGACACATGGAATAATTGATTACAAATGGACATGATTTAAGCTACAACTAACCAGCTAAAACTGACCAGATAAATATCCCTCAGTTTTGAGTGTAACCGTATACAATAATCACAGGTGAAAATCCCAGTAGATGTTCCGTGTAGTTTGTCTGCCCCTGGTGAGGCTGGATTTGACCACAGACACAGACTTCTCTCCATGGGTGAAGGTGAGAGTGGTCAAAGAGCTGGTGGTCTGGTCTCGTGTCACGGAGGTCTTTCCCATGGTTACGGTGATCTTGCCCAGGGTAATGGTGGTTCTGCTCCACGAGACAGAGGACTTTCCCCAGGAGATGGCGTACTTAGTCTTCAGAATCAAGATCCTGCCCTTAGTGAAGGTAGTCTTGCTGGACAGGAAGGTGGCTTTCCAATCCTCCTCTTCAGTCAAGTATTTTTTTGACGTCCTGGTTGCTTTGGGAGTCTTGGCCCTGGCGTCTGAGCTCCTGTCCATTTATTCTAGGTTGTCCTGCGCTTTGGCATCAGAGCCTTCCGGAAGGAGGTGGTGGTGGTTCCCCTGGTGAAGCTAGCGCGGCCAAGAGCTACTGTGGTCTTCTCCCTACTGATGGTGGAGTCCCCCATGGAGGTGGTGGTCACTCCCCTGGAGACGGATGTATTGCCCATCGCGACCGTGGTCTTGCCCCTGGCTATGGAAGTTTTACCCACTGCCAGGGCAGTCTTGCCCTCGGTGATGCTAGTGTTTCCCATGGAACAAGAGGCAGTCAGCCCTAGTCTGTGCCTGAACTCCGACTCCTAGCTTACACACAGCAGGCACAGCATAGCCTCTAGCTCTTAGCTCTCAGTGGTATGTGCAGTGAGATCTCGAGGTCATCAGCCAAACTAAATCAGTGGCTACAGCTGTCCTAAATAGATCAGACCACCGTGTATAGGGGGGGGGGGGGGGGGGTGATTTGGTCATACTCTGATGTCGGCTGGTTCCTTACAGAGATCAGACCAAGGGACGGACAGGACCTGGGAGCCCATACTGAACAAAGGCTGCCAGGCCGACAACCGTGTCATATGCCATTGGTTGAGACAAGGGGGTTAATTGTGTTGTTGTCACGGCAACTTTGCGGAGCATCTGAAGGGGGACATTGTGTTGCACACAAGACAATTGGAGGTGACCTCAGATGTATTCGATGGCATTGCTCCCAAAAAAACTCCTCTCAGCTATTGTTTAGCGCAAGTCAAGTACAGTAGTACATTTGTCTATGCCTGTCTGCTCCTACTGTTGTTTTTTACATTATACTTTCAACATTCTGTCCCTCTTTGCTACTTGCATTTTTATTGCATATAAATGGTTTTGCAAAGACATACAGTACCAGTCAAAAGTTTGGACATACCTACTCATTGAAGGGTTTTTCTTTATTTTTACTATTTTTTACATTGTAGAATAATAGTGAAGACATAAAAAAAATGAAATAACACATTATGTATCATGTAGTAATCAAAAAAGTGTTAAACAAATCAAAATATATTTTATATTTGAGATTCTTCAAATAGCCACCCTTTGCCTTGATGACAGCCTTGCACACTCTTGGCATTCTCTCAACCAGCTTCATGAGGAATGCTTTTCCAACAGTCTTGAAGGAGTTCCCACATATGCTGAGCACTTGTTGGCTGCTTTTCCTTCACTCTGCGGTCCGACTCATCCCAAACCATCTCAATTGGGTTGCGGTCGGGGGATTGTGGAGGCCAGGTCATCTGATGCAACACTCCATCACTCTCCTTCTTGTTAAAATAGCCCTTACACAGCCTGGAGGTGTGTTGGGTCATTGTCCTGTTGAAAAACAAATGATAGTCCCACTAAGCCCAAACCAGATGGGATGGCGTATCGCTGCAGAATGCTGTGGTAGCCATGCTGGTTAAGTGTACCTTGAATTCTAAATAAATCACAGACAGTGTCACCAGCAAAGCACCCCCACACCATAACACCTCCTCCTCCATGCTTTACGGTGGGAACTACACATGCAGAGATCATCCGTTCACCCACACCGCGTCTCACAAAGACACGGCGGTTTGTACCAAAAATATCAAATTTGGACTCCAGACCAAAGGACACATTTCCACCGGTCTAATGTCCATTGCTCATGTTTCTTGGCCCAAGCAGGTCTCTTCTTCTTATTGGTGTCCTTTAGGAGTGGTTTCTTTGCAGCAATTCGACCATGAACGCCTGATTCACACAGCCCCCTCTGAACAGTTGATATTGAGATGTGTCTGTTACTTGAACTCTGTGAAGCATTTATTTGGGCTGCAATTTCTGAGGCTGGTAACACTAATGAACTTATCCTCTGCAGCAGAGGTAACTCTGGGTCTTCCATTCCTGTGGCGGTCCTCATGAAAGCCAGTTTCATCATAGCGCTTGATGGTTTTTGCGACTGCACTTGAAGAAACTTTCAAAGTTCTTGAAATGTTCAGTATTGACTGACCTTCATGTCTTAAAGTAATGATGGACTGTTGTTTCTCTTTGTTTATTTGAGCTGTTCTTGTCATAATATGGACTTGTTCTTTTACCAAATAGGGCTATCTTCTGTATACCCCCCCCCCCCCCCCACCTTGTCACAACACAACTGATTGGCTCAAACGCATTAAGAAGGAAAGAAATTCCACAAATTAACTTTTAAGAAGGCACACCTGTTAATTGAAATGCATTCCAGGTGACTACCTCATGAAGCTGGTTGAGAGAATGCCAAGAGTGTGCAAAGCTGTCATCAAGGCAAAGAGTGGCTATTTGAAGAATCTCAAATATAAAATATATTTTGATTTGTTTAACACTTTTTTGGTTACTACATGATTCCATATGTGTTATTTCATAGTTTTGATGTCTTCACTATTATTCTACAATGTAAAAAATAGTAAAAATAAAGAAAAACCCTTGAATGAGTAGGTGTGTCCAAACTTTTGACTGGTACTGTACATAGTTATCTTGTTTGTTTCTCATTCCTCTGTCTCTCTCTTCTCCTCTCTTTTAGATTCTCTGTGAAGACACTCCTGGAAAAGTACACAGCCGAGCCCATCGATGACTCATCCGAGGAGTTTGTCAACTTCGCTGCCATCTTGGAACACATCCTCAGCCACCGCTTCAAAGGTAACACAGCAGGTACAGGACATGGAAGTTTCCATCAGTCTCTTGGTCTTCTCATTCAGGAAACGGAAGCCTCAAGGCTTCCCCTAGTTTCAAATGTTACTATTTACTTATTTACATAATATGTAAAATGTCACACATATAATAGGCAAATGTAATGATTTTTACATGAGCTCATGTCATTCCCATCGGTTTTGACCGAGTTAAAGTGCAAAGCCAATCTGCTGTGGCGCGTTGAGCGACAGGGACACTGTGTTGGCTGTTGTAGGAGATGGGAGTCATTGTCAGTGTTTTATCTTTGGACCAGGTCCAGGAAGCTGGTTCAGCTCAGATGGCCAGCGCAGCTTCTGGGACTACATCCGGCTGGCATGCAGCAAGGTGCAGAACAACTGCATCGCCAGCATCGAAAACATCGAGAACATCAGCACCTCACGCGCCAAGGCAAGGACGGGGATCCTCTGTGTGTGTGTGTGTGCATGTTTGTGTCACCAGAGATTCAGAGTAAAATCCCTTAGCTGTCACTCTCTCTCGTTCCCTCTGACCCCCTCTCTCTCTCTTTCTCTCTTTCCCTCCTTCCATCGTTTTCTGCAGGGTCGTGCATGGATCCGTGTGGCGCTGATGGAGAAGCGTCTGTCTGAGTATGTGGCTACAGCCCTGAGGGACACACGGACTACCAGGTCAGATATACCACAAAATAGTATCCCATCTAGCCTATTAACTACCAATCTACCTTAGAAACCACATGCAATACATAACTAATCATAAGGCTTTGCACAGCAGGAGGTTCTATGATGACGGAGCCATCATGCTGAGAGAGGAGGCCACTGTTCTGACAGGCATGCTCATTGGTCTCAGTGCCATAGACTTCAGGTGAGGCAGCATCACTCAGGCCTGCAGAATCATAGCATTATTATTTGTTACATTGTTATCATATAAAGTTCACAATTCTTTCTCTGTCCAGTTTTTGCTTGAAGGGGGAGGCGCTGGATGGGAAGTCCCCTGCAGTGATTGACTTCACACCTTACCTGAAGTTTACTCAGAGGTGAGACAACCACGTGCTCACTTCGCCAATATATGTCATACTAGTCAGTAGCTTAGTCATAGCCATACAAACTCCCCTGCTATGTGTCCCTTGCTTACAGCTATGACTACCTGAGTGATGAGGATGACCGGTGCAGTGTGGACAGCAGTGCCAGTGACGAAAGTGTCCCAGAACACCCCTACATCCCCCTGGTCACCGACGAGGAGAGCTGGAGGAACAAGTGTCGCAAGATGGAGCAGAGGTTTAAGATTGTGTACGCCCAGAAGGTGACCTTTTGACCTCCTGATAACCTTACATTCCTAAAGACATGGGGCATAGAATCTCTTCCAGAACAGAGTGTCATGGTGGACATGTTGATGATCCTCAGTGTACTGTATATTGAGTAATAACTTTGTTTGTACTTTTGGGGTATGCAGAACACAGTCTATCTGTATGCACTCCAGTCCTATCTTCTAACTGTTCGTCTGTGTCTGCGCCTGTGTCTGTGCCTGTGTGTGTGTCTGTGTCTGTGTCTGTGATGCAGGGCTACCTGGAGGAGCTGGTGCGTCTGCGGGAGTCCCAGCTGAAGAACGTGGAGACGGAGAACAAAAAGCTGAGTGCCAGGCTGGAGGAGCTCAGTGTCCAGAGCCTGCAGGAGAAGAAGGAGCTGGAGTCCATCGTACTGGAGCTGCAGGCACAAATGTGAGAGCAATATACACAGCACACACACTAGTATACATGGACGGGGACACATACAAACATCATAAACAGACACACACAAATGCAGTACATCACATATCAGATGATGTTAAGAGTTAATCCCATGCGTGTTCCCTCCAGCACTGCCCTCATCCCCTGTGATTCCTCCCACCTGACCAAGGACCTGTCCATCCCTCTGGTCAACCAGTGGCCCTCCATACGAGGCTACAACAACCATGGGGACGTCAAGCTCTTCCGCAGGTACATCTACTGTATGACTGTGTGTATATGTGCATGTGTGTTTGGTCCTATATTTATATACACTACCAGTCAAATGTTTGGACACACCTACTCATTCAAGGGTTTTTCTTGATTTTTACTATTTTTTACAGTGTAGAATAATAGTGAAGAAATCAAAATAATGAAATAACACATATGGAATCATGTAGGAAACAAAAAGGTCTTAAAGAAATCAAAGTATATTTTATATTTGAGAATCTTCAAATAGCCACCCTTTGCCTTTATGACAGCTTTGCACACTCTTGGCATTCTCTCAACCAGCTTCATGAGAAATACTTTTCCAACAGTCTTGAAGGAGTTCCCACATATGCTGAGCACTTGTTGGCTGCTTTTCCTTCACTCTGCGGTCCGACTCATCCCAAACCATCTCAATTGGGTTGAGGTCGGGGGATTGTGGAAGCCAGGTCATCTGATGCAGCACTCCATCACTTTCCTTCTTGGTAAAATATGTATTTATTACACAGCCTGGAGGTGTGTTGGGTAATTGTCCTGTTGAAAAACAAGTGATAGTCCCACTAAACCCATACCAGATGGGATGGCGTATCGCTGTAGAATGCTTTGGTAGCCATGCTGGGTAAGCGTGCCTTGAATTCTAAATAAATCACAGACAGTGTCACCAGCAAAGCACCCCCACGCCATAACACCTTCTCCTCCATGCTTTACGGTGGGAAATACACATGCGGAGATCCTCCGTTCACCCACACCGCATCTCACAAAGACACGGCGGTTGGAACCCAAAATCTCCAATTTGGAATCCAGACCAAAGGACACATTTCCAACGGTCTAATGTCCATTGCTCGTGTTTCTTGGCCCAAACAGATCTCTTCTTCTTATTGTCCTTTAGTAGTGGTTTCTTTGCAGCAATTCGACCATGAAGGCCTGATTCACACAGTCTCCTCTGAACAGCTGATGTTGAGATGTGTCTGTTACTTGAACTCTGTGAAGCATTTATTTGGGCTGCAATTTCTGAGGCTGGTAACTCTAATGAACTTATCCTCTGCAGCAGAGTTAACTCTGGGTCTTCCATTCCTGTCGCGGTCCTCATGAGAGCCAGTTTCATCATAGCACTTGATGGTTTTTGCGACTGCACTTGAAAAAACTTTCAAAGTTCTTGACATTTTCCGTATTGACTGACCTTCATGTCTTAAAGTAATGATGAACTGTTGTTTCTCTTTGCTTATTTGAGATGTTCTTGCCATAATATGGACTTGGTATTTAACCAAATAGGGCTATCTTCTATATATCCCCCCTATCTTGTCACAACACAACTGATTGGCTCAAACGCATTAAGAAGGAAAGAAATTCCACAAATTAACTTTTAAGAAGGCACACCTGTTAATTGAAATGCATTCCAGGTGACTACCTCATGAAGCTGGTTGAGAGAATGCCAAGATTGTGCAAAGCTGTCATCAAGGCAAAGGGTGGCTATTTGAAGAATCTCAAATATTAAATATATTTTGATTTGTTTAACACTTTTTTGGTTACTACATGATTCCATATGTTATTTCATCGTTTTGATGTCTTCACTATTATTCTACAATGTAGAAAATAGTAATAATAATAATAATAATAATATGCCATTTAGCAGACGCTTTTATCCAAAGCGACTTACAGTCATGCGTGCATACATTTTTGTGTATGGGTGGTCCCGGGGATCGAACCCCGGGCGTTACAAGCGCCGTGCTCTACCAGCTGAGCTACAGAGAAAAACCATGGAATGAGTAGGTGTGTCCAGACTTTTGACTGGTACTGTATATTTATTTGTATTAATCCCAGCCCCTGTCCCTGCAGGAGGGCCTTTTGCCTTTTGGTAGGCCGTCATTGTAAATAAGAATTTGTTCTTAACTGACTTGCCTAGTTAAATAAAGCTGCAATATGTAACTTTTTGGGTGAACCAAACAAATTCACATAGAAATGTGTGATATAGACATGTTATTCTCATTGAAAGCAAGTCTAAGAAGCGTAGATCTGTTCTATGTGCACTTGTTGTATGCTTCCGTTAAGTTTAGTTTTGCGTCTTTTACTTTTGGTTTTGTACATCAGCTTCAAACAGCTGAAAATACAATCTTTTTGGTTATGGAAAATATATTTCACAGTGGTATACAGTGAGGGAAAAAAGTATTTGATCCCCTGCTGATTTTGTACGTTTGCCCACTGACAATGAAAATGATCAGTCTATAATTTTAATGGTAGGTTTATTTGAACAGTGAGAGACAGAATAACAACAAAAAAATCCAGAAATGAGGGAAATAAGTACACTGCTCAAAAAAATAAAGGGAACACTTAAACAACACAATGTAACTCCAAGTCAATCACACTTCTGTGAAATCAAACTGTCCACTTAGGAAGCAACACTGATTGACAATAAATTTCACATGCTGTTGTGCAAATGGAATAGACAACAGGTGGGAATTATAGGCAATTAGCAAGACACCCCCAATAAAGGAGTGGTTCTGCAGGTTGTGACCACAGACCACTTCTCAGTTCCTATGCTTCCTGGCTGATGTTTTGGTCACTTTTGAATGCTGGCGGTGCTTTCACTCTAGTGGTAGCATGAGACGGAGTCTACAACCCACACAAGTGGCTCAGGTAGTGCAGCTCATCCAGGATGGCACATCAATGCGAGCTGTGGCAAGAAGGTTTGCTGTGTCTGTCAGCGTAGTGTCCAGAGCATGGAGGCGCTACCAGGAGACAGGCCAGTACATCAGGAGACGTGGAGGAGGCCGTAGGAGGGCAACAACCCAGCTGCAGGACCGCTACCTCCGCCTTTGTGCAAGGAGGAGCAGGAGGAGCACTGCCAGAGCCCTGCAAAATGACCTCCAGCAGGCCACAAATGTGCATGTGTCTGCTCAAACGGTCAGAAACAGACTCCATGAGGGTGGTATGAGAGCCCGACGTCCACAGGTGGGGGTTGTGCTAACAGCCCAACACCGTGCAGGACGTTTGGCATTTGCCAGAGAACACCAAGATTGGCAAATTCGCCACTGGCGCCCTGTGCTCTTCACAGATGAAAGCAGGTTCACACTGAGCACATGTGAAAGACGTGACAGAGTCTGGAGACGCTGTGGAGAACGTTCTGCTGCCTGCAACATCCTCCAGCATGACCGGTTTGGCGGTGGGTCAGTCATGGTGTGGGGTGGCATTTCTTTGGGGGGCCGCACAGCCCTCCATGTGCTCGCCAGAGGTAGCCTGACTGCCATTAGGTACCGAGATGAGATCCTCAGACCCCTTGTGAGACCATATGCTGGTGCGGTTGGCCCTGGGTTCCTCCTAATGCAAGACAATGCTAGACCTCATGTGGCTGGAGTCTGTCAGCAGTTCCTGCAAGAGGAAGGCATTGATGCTATGGACTGGCCCGCCCGTTCCCCAGACCTGAATCCAATTGAGCACATCTGGGACATCATGTCTCGCTTCATCCACCAACGCCACGTTGCACCACAGACTGTCCAGGAGTTGGCGGATGCTTTAGTCCAGGTCTGGGAGGAGATCCCTCAGGAGACCATCCGCCACCTCATCAGGAGCATGCCCAGGCGTTGTAGGGAGGTCATACAGGCACGTGGAGGCCACACACACTACTGAGCCTCATTTTGACTTGTTTTAAGGACATTACATCAAAGTTGGATCAGCCTGTAGTGTGGTTTTCCACTTTAATTTTGAGTGTGACTCCAAATCCAGACCTCCATGGGTTGATAAATTTGATTTCCATTGATAATGTTTGTGTGATTTTGTTGTCAGCACATTCAACTATGTAAAGAAAAAAGTATTTAATAAGATTATTTCATTCATTCAGATCTAGGATGTGTTATTTTAGTGTTCCCTTTATTTTTTTGAGCAGTGTATTTGACCCCTCTGCAAAACATGACTTAGTACTTGGTGGCAAAACCCTTGTTGGCAATCACAGAGGTCAGACATTTCTTGTAGTTGGCCACCAGGTTTGCACACATCTCAGGAGGGATTTTGTCCCACTCCTCTTTGCAGATCTTCTCCAAGTCATTAAGGTTTTGAGGCTGACATTTGGCAACTCGAACCTTCAGCTCCCTCCATAGACTTTCTATGGGATTAAGGTCTGGAGACTGGCTAGGCCACTCCAGGACCTTAATGTGCTTCTTCTTGAGCCACTCCTTTGTTGCCTTGGCCGTGTGTTTTGGGTCATTGTCATGCTGGAATACCCATCCACGACCCATTTTCAATGCCCTGGCTGAGGGAAGGAGGTTCTCACCCAAGATTTCACGGTACATGGCCCCGTCCATCGTCCCTTTGATGCGGTGAAGTTGTCCTGTCCCCTTAGCAGAAAAACAACCCCAAAGCATAATGTTTCCACCTCCAGGTTTGACGGTGGGGATGGTGTTCTTGGGGTCATAGGCAGCATTCCTCCTCCTCTAAACACGTTGAGTTGATGCCAAAGAGCTCGATTTTGGTCTCATCTGACCACAACACTTTCACCCAGTTCTCCTCTGAATCATTCAGATGTTCATTTGCAAACTTCAGACGGGCCTGTATATGTGCTTTCTTGAGCAGGGGGACCTTGCGGGCGCTGCAGGATTTCAGTCCTTCACGGCGTAGTGTGTTACCAATTGTTTTCTTGGTGACTATGGTCCCAGCTGCCTTGAGATCATTGACAAGATCCTCCCGTGTAGTTCTGGGCTGATTCCTCACCGTTCTCATGATCATTGCAACTCCACTGGGTGAGATCTTGCATGGAGCCCCAGGCCGAGGGAGATTGACAGTTATTTTGTGTTTCTTCCATTTGCGAATAATCGCACCAACTGTTGTCACCTTCTCACCAACTGATTGGCGATGGTCTTGTAGCCCATTCCAGCCTTGTGTAGGTCTACAATCTTGTCCCTGACATCCTTGGAGAGCTCTTTGGTCTTGGCCATGGTGGAGAGTTTGGAATCTGATTGATTGATTGCTTCTGTGGACAGGTGTCTTTTATACAGTTAACAAATTGAGATTAGGAGCACTCCCTTTAAGAGTGTGCTCCTAATCTCAGCTTGTTACCTGTATAAAAGACACCTGGGAGCCAGAAATCTTTTTGATTGAGAGGGGGTAAAATACTTATTTCCCTCATTAAAATGCAACTCAATTTATAACATTTTTGACATGCGTTTTTCTGGATTTTTGTTGTTGTTATTCTGTCTCTCACTGTTCAAATAAACCTACCATTAAAATTATAGACTGATCATTTCTTTGTCAGTGGGCAAACGTACAAAATCAACAGGGGATCAAATACTTTTTTCCCTCACTGTAGATGGTACAATGATTCTCTACACTGTACTTGCTTGTTTTGTCACATAAACTGAAATTAGGCGAACTATTAAAATTTTTGCAACCAGGAAATGTCTGTGCAATTTCTACATAGGTGTTAATGTAACAGTATTTCATGATGTCACTCATCCCTTCAGGAGAAGCTTCCACAGTTTGGAGCAGCTCTCAGCTGACGTCAGTCTGAACTCTGATTCCCAGAAGACAGACGGGCAACAGAACGGAGATACAGGTTGGTGCTCAAAAGATAAATGTACATTATACAAATACATTTGCAGAAGCACAGCAATGCATACTGATGCTGCAGAAATATGTGCACTGAGGCACCCACTGTCATACAGTGGGGAAAAAAAGTATTTAGTCAGCCACCAATTGTGCAAGTTCTCCCACTTAAAAAGATGAGGGAGGCCTGTAATTTTCATCATAGGTACACGTCAACTATGACAGACAAATTGAGATTTTCTTTCTCCAGAAAATCACATTGTAGGATTTTTAATGAATTTATTTGCAAATTATGGTGGAAAATAAGTATTTGGTCACCTACAAACAAGCAAGATTTCTGGCTCTCACAGACCTGTAACTTCTTCTTTAAGAGGCTCCTCTGTCCTCCACTCGTTACCTGTATTAATGGCACCTGTTTGAACTTGTTATCAGTATAAAAGACACCTGTCCACAACCTAAAACAGTCACACTCCAAACTCCACTATGGCCAAGACCAAAGAGCTGTCAAAGGACACCAGAAACAAAATTGTAGACCTGCACCAGGCTGGGAAGACTGAATCTGCAATAGGTAAGCAGCTTGGTTTGAAGAAATCAAATGTGGGAGCAATTATTAGGAAATGGAAGACATACAAGACCACTGATAATCTCCCTCAATCTGGGGCTCCACGCAAGATCTCACCCCGTGGGGTCAAAATGATCACAAGAACGGTGAGCAAAAATCCCAGAACCACACGGGGGGACCTAGTGAATGATCTGCAGAGAGCTGGGACCAAAGTAACAAAGCCTACCATCAGTAACACACTACGCCGCCAGGGACTCAAATCCTGCAGTGCCAGACGTGTCCCCCTGCTTAAGCCAGTACATGTCCAGGCCCGTCTGAAGTTTGCTAGAGTGCATTTGGATGATCCAGAAGAGGATTGGGAGAATGTCATATGGTCAGATGAAACCAAAATATAACTTTTTGGTAAAAACTCAACTCGTCGTGTTTGGAGGACAAAGAATGCTGAGTTGCATCCAAAGAACACCATACCTACTGTGAAGCATGGGGGCGGAAACATCATGCTTTGGGGCTGTTTTTATGCAAAGGGACCAGGACGACTGATCCGTGTAAAGGAAAGAATGAATGGGGCCATGTATCGTGAGATTTTGAGTGAAAACCTCCTTCCATCAGCAAGGGCATTGAAGATGAAACGTGGCTGGGTCTTTCAGCATGACAATGATCCCAAACACACCGCCCGGGCAACGAAGGAGTGGCTTCGTAAGAAGCATTTCAAGGTCCTGGAGTGGCCTAGCCAGTCTCCAGATCTCAACCCCATAGAAAATCTTTGGAGGGAGTTGAAAGTCTGTGTTGCCCAGCAACAGTGGGCAACACAACCCCAAAACATCACTGCTCTAGAGGAGATCTGCATGGAGGAATGGGCCAAAATACCAGCAACAGTGTGTGAAAACCTTGTGAAGACTTACAGAAAACGTTTGACCTGTGTCATTGCCAACAAAGGGTATATAACAAAGTATTGAGAAACTTTTGTTATTGACCAAATACTTATTTTCCACCATAATTTGCAAATAAATTCATAAAAAATCCTACAATGTTATTTTCTGGATTTTTTTTCCTCATTTTGTCTGTCATAGTTGACGTGTACCTATGATGAAAATTACAGGCCTCTCTCATCTTTTTAAGTGGGAGAACTTGCACATTTGGTGGCTGACTAAATACTTTTTTCCCCCACTGTACATGCACCAACACAAAACCACACAGAAACCCACTTAGAAGAATGCATCCACATGTCCTCACAAACACAAACATACAAAGGCATGTTTGAACCTTGTCTATGGTGTATTTTGCGTGGGTGTTTAAGTTATGCTGATAGCCAAAGTGTGCTTTAGGGACAGAGTTTTATGGTGTTTTGTCTATTTGCTCCTCTGTAGGAAAAGACTACACCCCTTCTATGCTGGGTCTCTGTGGATCTCTGGCCTCTCTCCCCAGCTGCAAGTCCATGTCCAGCCTCAAGTCCAGTGAGTGTCTGGTCAACATCAGCACGGAACCCAGCCCTGCACTCTCCCCCAGCTAGGGGACGCCATGCCGACGGCGCTCTGTCTGCGCAGCGCAAAGCCAGCAACCAACCAACCAACCCC
Source organism: Coregonus lavaretus (assembly GCF_964263955.1). NCBI lineage: Eukaryota > Metazoa > Chordata > Actinopteri > Salmoniformes > Salmonidae > Coregonus > Coregonus lavaretus. Next base: position 51,616,633 of record NC_139989.1, read on the forward strand.
ACCTGCCTGCCTCAACCTGGAGACACTGCATAGACCATGAACATCTACCTACCTACTGTCAACACTATTAACACACAGTTACCAACCAAACCCTTTTCCAACCAAACCGTTCTCCAACCAACTCCACTCATCCCACTGCTTCATGTCTGCAAAGATTAGAGGGGGAAAAGCTCTTCAATATTTCTGGATTTGTGTGTGGATTAAATGAAAGTTATAATGAAACTAAAAGGATCCTAGTTGTTCTGTGTCCCTCCTCACCCACACCCTCTCTCACATCCTCACACTGTCCATCCTGCTCTTTCACAGCTGTATGTGTGAATTCCTAGGTCAAAATGTTGGCCTGTATATTCAATGCCTTTTGGACACATCTAACCATCCCAATTCAAAGCTACACAACTATCCAAAAGCATATATTTATTTATCTATTTAAATCCTCCTCTCCTCTAGATCTCCTTATCCAACTCTTTCTCTGCACCTGATACATCTGCTCATTGTACTGTCTGTCCGTCAGTCTGTCCCAGCCCTGCCTCGGCCTATACTACCCTCCTGCCTGCCTGGCAAAATGACAGGCAAATTGGAAAGACGCACTTGTGATTAAGTTAGAACACTTGGAGGAGAAGGCTGAACTGTATTCTAACAAAAACATCAGCTATTCTTAGGTGTTTGTGAGTGGATGCAGATTGAGTGTTGCTGACATAGCGGCTAGATGTGTGTTTGATGCATGTGGCTGAATGATATTGGCATTGTTCCTCCATTTATACTGGGTTTTGGATGATTGTCCAGGCCTGAATCTCAAAATCATTGACCAGCTTGGGTAATCAGACATTGTGTCAATGTGTGCAGCAATTGGTTAAGTCTGTCTATCAACAGTTTTGTTGTCACTTTGCTTTTGATATTTTGTTCATGAATCTGATTTTATAAATCAAGTGTTCTGTTATTTTTACACGTGCATATTTGGTTATTTTTGTTCAATGACCTATGCTATTAGTTGCAATAAACTGCCTTTTGGTTATGTCAATCCCTTTTGAGTGAGTATTTTTTTCTCTGCAAGGTGCGTAAACGTTGTTAAAGTACGTGTACCCTCAACTATGATTTTGGTCCTCTGTAGCTCAGCTGGTAGAGCACGGCGCTTGTAACGCCAAGGTAGTGGGTTCGATCTCCGGGACCACCCATACACAAAAAAATTTATGCACGCATGACTGTAAGTCGCTTTGGATAAAAGCGTCTGCTAAGTGGCATATTATTATTATAATAACTACTCCACTGGTTTCAACAGTATAAATCTGTAATGCTCACGTTGATTTTCTACTAACAAAAGGATCAACTTTAAGCAGCCCTTGATTGGTTGAGTCAGGTGTTTTAGTAAGCTACTGGGCCAAGACAAAAGTAATTGATTTCAGTACACTGTGCTGCAAACCTGCAGGACCAGTGCCCAGATTTAGCCTATAGGATTAAATCCATAGAAATAGAATGAATAGAATGGACGACTCATTGTCTTGAATGGGGGATACCGTTCTATTAATTATATTTCTATGCATTTAATAATATATGAAAGGTGAAATCCAGATGGATCATTTTTGAAAAACTTGGGCCAGGATGGAATGTGTCCAATGTGCGCTATGGCACCATCTAGTGGTTAATTTACTAATGTGTCCCCAATCAATCAATTGGTGGGCAGTGCACCAGCAGGGGTGGTGTCCAATTAACCATCACATCAGCTCATTCTTCGGTTTCTGGAAGGCAGGTATGTTTGATAGAACTTTGTAAAACCAAATGTAAGATTGATTTGTAGGCCTATGCATGTTGATAAGGGGACATTTAGATCACTAAAGTTCATATTTAGTTTAGAGTGATTAACACAATGTTTAGCATATTAATATATTTTCCCTTTCTGTAATACACATGATTTCCAGTGTTTGTGACACGCAAGGTGCGGTTTGATGGTCAATAGACTTTAATGTTATGAATTATTCTCATATCTGTTGATAGTGGGTGACGCCAGACTGGATGTACAAGGACCGAGGACACAATGATTATTCACTATTGTATTGATGACACTGTGATTCTGTAGTAGCTGACAAAGTCACTGCCTTTTGTTTTGACTTCCTACAAGGTTCTTGGGCTGGTGTTTTGATAGCCTAATCAATCACACTTTGATACTAATTATTGGTATACAGTCTGAAGCAAAGCACTGCAGAATCGTGGAAATGTTCCTTAGAAGCCAGAATGTTTAATACATTTTTTAAAAACTTACTCTATCGGTTGTCTGTGCAGTTGGACCTTCAGCTGCTTGAAATTTGAGACAAAATATCCATAGGAAAGTATTGTTTACCCAACTTTTTAGAGCACTGGTACTGAAGTAGAAAGTTCTAGCAAAACCATGTTAACATCTGGTAGTATGTGTGCATGTACTTCGATCTTGTGCACGTGCCTTCAGTCATGAGCAAACACATTGATTGCCACACACAGACCCATGTTTTGAAGTCTGTTTAATAATACTTTCCTGTGGATATGTTGTCATATTTCGACCAGCTGAACGACCAACAACCAGGACAATCATCAGAGTACGTTAAAATAATTGTATTCAACATTCGTGACAGACTAGGGACGTTTCGTTTTTTTTCTACGTAAATGTGTGTGACATTGCCTACATAATTGAAGGCCCACGTTTCGTGACTAGAACATTTGGCGCTGTCTGATTAGTATATAAAGGGCCTGTCCAAGATGTCAGTAAGACATTTTCTGTGCCGGACGTGTCTCCCTGTTGCAACTTCTTATAAACCAGATAGATTTTTGATTTACTTTATCTGCGAATGCTCTTCTCTTTTGTTCACCTGGACACTACTTGTACAATCAGATTTTTGTCTTGTCCAGATGATTGTCTAAACCCACTTCAAATCCTTCCAGGCTCTTGGATTTTATGTTCTGTGCTGGCTTTGTGTTGGGGTTCTGTCTCTGTTTCATGGCCATTGCTTACTACAGAGCATATCAGATCTCTCAGGGGACAGTGCCCTTGCCCTCACGGACCAGCAGCCTCTTGGGTGAGCTCCCTTCAGGTAAATTGAAGCTACAGTATTTTCTACACCTCTGAATATCTCTAATACACTCAGCCACATGATCATCTCTCTCTCGCTCTCTCTGTCAGTACACCACTCTGCTGTTGCCACTAATGCCTCAGTCCTATCGCCATTGCCCCCCTCCTCCACCCCCTCCTCTTCGGGTCAGCTGCTCTGCTGGGTGTTGATCTCACCCAAGACTGTGGGCCAAAGCTAAACACATAGTGAACACCTGGGGGCCTCGCTGTGACACTGCTCTTCATGAGCTCTAAGCCGGACCTCCTGTTCCCTGGGACCGTGCTGGCTCTGGCGACAGAGGAGGGACGGGACAAACTGTACAATAAGACCATGGCCGCTTTCAACTTACTGCATGATGGGTAATGCTCCCACAACATCAGTATGTTCTCCTAATCTCTCTCACATTGATGGAGAACATGATTCTGGTGGTGAAGAGGTATCCATGTGGTATGGGAGATCTACAGTGCATTCAGAAAGTATTCAGACCCCTTCACTTTTTCCACATTTGTTTATATTACAGCCTTATTCTAAAATTGATTAAATTATTTTTTTCCCTCATCAATCTATACACAATACAGCGAAAACAGGTTTTTTGAAATGTTTGCAAATTTATTAAAAATAAAAAACAGAAATACCTTATTTACATAAGTATTCATACCCTTTGCTATGAGACTTGAAATTGAGCTCAGGTGCATCCTGTTTCCATTGATCATCCTTGAGATGTTTCTACAACTTGATTGGAATCCACCTGTGGTAAATTCAATTGATTGGACATGATCTGGAAACTGTCTATACAGTGAGGAAAATGAGTATTTGACCCCCTCTCAATAACAAACATTTCTGGCTCCCAGGTGTCTTTTATACAGGTAACGAGCTGAGATTAGGAGCACACTCTTAAAGGGAGTGCTCCTAATCTCAGCTTGTTAACTGTATAAAATACACCTGTCCACAGAAGCAATCAATCAGATTCCAAACTCTCCACCATGGCCAAGACCAAAGAGCTCTCCAAGGATGTCAGGGACAAGATTGTAGACATACACAAGGCTGGAATGGACTACAAGACCATCGCCAAGCAGCTTGGTGAGAAGGTGACAACAGTTGGTGTGATTATTCGCAAATGGAAGAAACACAAAATAACTGTCAATCTCCCTCGGCCTGGGGCTCCATGCAAGATCTCACCTCGTGGAGTTGCAATGATCATGAGAACGGTGAGGAATCAGCCCAGAACTACACGGGAGGATCTTGTCAATGATCTCAAGGCAGCTGGGACCATAGTCACCAAGAAAACAATTGGTAACACACTACGCCGTGAAGGACTGAAATCCTGCAGCGCCCGCAAGGTCCCCCTGCTCAAGAAAGCACATATACAGGCCCGTCTGAAGTTTGCCAATGAACATCTGAATGATTCAGAGGAGAACTGTGTGAAAGTGTTGTGGTCAGATGAGACCAAAATGGAGCTCTTTGGCATCAACTCAACTCGCCGTGTTTGGAGGAGTAGGAATGCTGCCTATGACCCCAAGAACACCATCCCCACCGTCAAACATGGAGGTGGAAACATTATGCTTTGGGGGTGTTTTTCTGCTAAGGGGACAGGACAACTTCACCGCATCAAAGGGACGATGGACGGGGCCATGTACCGTGAAATCTTGGGTGAGAACCTCCTTCCCTCAGCCAGGGCATTGAAAATGGGTTGTGGATGGGTATTCCAGCATGACAATGACCCAAAACACATGGCCAAGGCAACAAAGGAGTTGCTCAAGAAGAAGCATATTAAGGTCCTGGAGTGGCCTAGCCAGTCTCCAGACCTTAATCCCATAGAAAATCTGTGGAGGGAGCTGAAGGTTCGAGTTGCCAAACGTCAGCCTCAACCTTAATGACTTGTTAAGGTTTTGCAGAGGGGTCAAATACTTATTTCCCTCATTAAAAGGCAAATCAATTTATAACATTTTTGACATGCCTTTTTCTGGATTTTTTTGTTGTTATTCTGTCTCTCACTGTTCAAATAAACCTACCATTAAAATGATAGACTGATCATGTCTTTGTCAGTGGGCAAACATACAAAATCAGCAGGGGATCAAATACTTTTTTCCCTCACTGTATAAGGTCCCACAGTTGACAGTGCATGTCATAGCAAAAACCAAGCCATGAGGTTGTAGGAATTGTCCGTAGAGCTCCGAGACAGTATTGTGTCGGCACAGATCTGGGGAAGGGTCCCAAACAATTTCTGCAGCATTGAAGGTCCCCAAGAACACAGTGGCCTCTATCATTCTTAAATGGAAGAAGTTTGGAACCACCAAGACTCTTCCTTGAGCTGGCCGCCCGGCCAAACTGAGCAATCGGGGGAGAAGGGCCTTGGTCAGGGAGGTGACCAAGAACCCGATGGTCACTCTGACAGAGCTCCAGAGTTTCTCTGTGGAGATGGGAGATCCTTCCAGAAGGACAACCATCTCTGCAGCACTCCACCAATCAGGCCTTTTTGTTAAAGTGGCCAGACGGAAGCCATTCCTCAGTGAAAGGCACATGACAGCCCGCTTAAAGTTTTCCAAAAGGCACCTAAAGACTCTCAGACCATGAGAAACAAGATTCTCTGGTCTGATGAAACCAAGATTGAACTCTTTGGCCTGAATGCCAAGCGTCACGTCTGGAGGAAACCTGGCACCATCCCTACGGTGAAGCATGGTGGTGGCAGCATCATGCTGTGGGGATTTATTTTCAGCGGCAGGGACTAGGAGACTAGTCAGGATCGAGGGAAAGATGAATGGAGCAAAGTACAGAGAGATCCATGATGAAAACCTGCTCCAGAGTGCTCAGGACCTCAGACTGGGGCGAAGGTTCACCTTCCAACAGGACAATGACCCTAAGCACACAGCCAAGAGAATGCAGGAGTGGCTTCGGTCTCTGAATGTCCTTGCCAGCCAGAGCCCGGACTTGAACCCGATCTAACATCTCTGGAGAGACCTGATAATAGCTGTGCAGCAACGCTCCCCATCCAACCTGACAGAGCTTGAGAGGATCTGCAGAGAAGAATGGGAGAAACTCCCGAAATACAGGTGTGCCAAGCTTGTAGCGTCATACCCAAGAAGACTCAAGGCTGTAATCGCTGCCAAAGGTATTTCAACAAAGTACGGAGTAAAGGGTCTGAATACTTATGGAAAACCTGTTTTTGCTTTGTCATTATGGGGTATTGTGTGTAGATTGAGGGAAAAAACAATAATCCATTTTAGAAGGCTGTAACGTTAGAAAATGTGGAAAAGTGAAGGGGTCTGAATACTTTCCGAATGCACTGTATGATTGTATGTGTTTTTTAAATGTTATGTGGATGGATGGGCTGATGACAGACTGTGTCAGTCAGGTGACCTATGTAAAGCCTGCCCTGTCTGGTTGTAATGTATTGGCCACCTGTTGTGTTCTCAACAACCCCTAGTACCAGCGCCTTCAGAAAGTATTCATACACTTTGACTTATTCCACATTTTGTTGTGTTACAGCCTGAATTCAAAATGGATTAAATATACACACAATATCCCATAATGACAAAGTGAAAAAATGTTTTTAGAAATGTTTGCACATTTATTGGAAATTAAATACGGAATGATCTCATTTACATTATTATTCACACCACTGAGTCAATACATGTTAGAATCACATTTGGCAGCGATTACAGCCGTGAGTCTTTCTGGGTAAGTCTCTAAGATCTCTGTACACCTGGATTGTACAATATTTGTACATTATTATTTTTAAAGATCTTTAAGCTTTGTCAAGTTGGTTGTTGATCATTGCTAGACAGCCATTTTCAAGTCTTAGTTATAGATTTTATTAGCCAATTTAAGTCAAAACTAACTAGGCCACTCAGGAACATTTAAAAGTTGTCTTGGTAAGCAAGTCCAGTGTATATTTGGCCTTGTGTTTTAGGTTATTGTCCTGCTGAAATGTGAATTTGTCTCCCAGTGTCTGTTGGAAAGCAGTCTGAATCAAGTTTTCCTGTAGGATGTTCCCTGTGCTTAGCTCTATTCTGTTTATTTTTATCCACAAAAAGAACTCCCTAGTCCTTGCCGATGACAAGCATACCCATAACATGATGCAGCCACCACCATGCTTGAAAATATGAAGTGGTACACAGTGATGTGTTGTGTTGGATTTGCCCCAAACGTAACTATTTGTATTCAGGAAATGTTTTGCAGTTTTACTTTAGTGCCTTATTGCAAACAGGATGCAGGTTTTGGAATATTTTGTACAGGCTTCCTTCTTTTCACTCTGTCATTTAGTTTAGTATTGTGGACTAACTACAATGTTGTTGATCCATCCTCAGTTTTCTCCTAACACAGCCATTAAACTCTGTGACTGTTTTTTAAAGTCACCATTAGCCTCATGGTGAAATCCCTGGCAACTGAGTTAGGAAGGACGCCTGTATCTTTGTAGTGACTGGGTGTATTGATACACCATCCAAAGTGTAATTAATAACTTCACCATGCTCAAACAGATATTCAATGTCTGCTTTTTTTTATTTTTACCCATCTACCAATAGGTGTCCTTCTTTGCGAGGCATTGGAAAACCTCCCTGGTCTTTGGTCGAATCTGTTTTGAAATTCAATGCTTGACTGAGGGACCTTACAGATAATTGGATGTATGGGGTACAGAGATGAGGTAGTCATTCGAAAATAATGTTAAACACTATTATTGCACACAGTTTATTATGTGACTGGTTAAGCAGATTTGTACTCCTGAACTTTAGGCTTGTCATAACAAAGGGGTTGAATACTTATTGACTCAAGACATTTCAGCTTTTAATTTTTACTTAATTTGTAAACATTTCTAAAAACATATTTCCACTTTGACATTATGGGGCATTGTGTGTAGGCCAGTGACACAGAATCTCAAATTAATCCATTTTAAATTCAGGCTGTAACAAAATATGGGAAAAGTCAAGGGGTGTGAATACTTTCTAAAAGCACTGTATGTGTATTTGTATGTGCTGGCGAAGGAGACAAACTCTACCTTCTGTCTTTCACCCCTCTTCCCCTCCATTTCCAGTTACCTAGACAAGGCTGACTGGTTCCTCAAAGCTGATGATGACACCTATGTGATCGTGGAAAACCTGCGTCTGCTCCTGTCTCGGTTCAGCCCAGACAGGCCTGTGTATCTGGGCAGACGTTTTCGCCGCTTTGTCCATCAAGGCTACATGAGTGGTGGTGCTGGCTATGTACTGAGCCGCGAGTCTGTGAGCCGCTACGTCAGAGCCCTGCACCACGGGACCTGCACCCAGTCCACCTCTGCAGAGGACCTACAGCTGGGTTTCTGCCTCCAGAAGCTGGGAGTCCCGGCAGGGGACTCTAGAGACCACCAACACAGGGAAACCTTCCACCCCCTGTGGCTGGGTAACCTTCTCTGTCCCAAAGACATACTGCCCAAATGGTTCTACCAGTACAACTATTACCCTTCCAAAGTGGTAAGTAGGTCTACACTCTCAGTAGAACACATAGCAAATTACCTCCCTTCAGTGCCATTGAGCTTCCTGCTCATCAGTCTTTTTCCTTTCTTTCTCCCTCTCTCTCTGTCAGGGTCCAGACTGCTGCTCTAATTCATCTGTATCCTTCCATTACGTTCGGCCAGTCAGAATGTACATGCTAGATTACTTCCTGTACCATCTCAGTCCAGTGGGTGGCCACAGCCCAAAGCTGGGTGAGACCAGAGAGGAATAAGCAGAGACTCCTTTCTGTGGATTTGACTGATAATAAATAATAATATACATGCTCGCACCCTAATTAATGATGTAATTCTCTTGGAAAGAGAGTTGTCTTGCAAACATTAAAACCAATATTGTTACTAAGGTCTTTGATAAGGTCCATGCTAGTTCCAACCAATTCATCATGATCTAGTCTGGATATTTGCCTAGTTACAGCATGTATTCATACATTTGAGTCTGTCATCATGACACCAATGGGCTTTGGTTTGTTGGTTAAAGTCATAGAGATCCTATTAAATACTATTCTAATTCCTAATTATATGGTTAAAATACTGTCCTCCAGTGAGCATTAGCTGAATTAGCACATTAGCTGTCCTACATTAGCTGAGGTTCCAAATTAGGTTATTTTTATTTATTTTTTACCTCAACAGGACAGTTTGTAGTTTGAACTGTATAAGAGGCCCTTTGGAGGCCACAGATCACTGAAGCGTTACTGGCCGTTTGATTTATGTTTTCTTCTCCAACGCAGGTCTTTTGCATCATCGTTTTTCAGAATATATGATAAGAGCTCTGATTTTCAGTGTCTTACTTCAGCAGCATCAGCTAATATAATTTGGTAGATCTATGGACCAGCTGAAAGATCTGAACAGAACTCCAAATCAGGTCATTAACATTCTGGCTTGTATATAGGCCTTTTTAACACTCAAGTTGATCCAATATTGACAATGTCTTGATGAAAATTATATACTGAACAAAAATATAAACGTAACATGTAAAGTGTTGGTCCCATGTTTCATTAGCTGAAATAAAGGATCCCAGCAATTTTCCATACGCACATAAAAGCTTAGCTCTCAAATTTTGCGCACAAATTTGTTTACATCCCTGTTAGTGAGCATTTCTCCTTTACCAAGATAATCCACCCACCTGACAGGTGTGGCATATTAAGAAGCTGATTAAATAGCATGATCATTACACAGGTGCACCTTGTGCTCGGGACAAGAAAAGGCCACTCTAAAATGTACAGTTTTGTCACACAACACAATGCCACAGATGTCTCAAGTTTTGAGGGAGCGTGCAATTGGCATGCATACTGCAAGAATGTCCACCAGAGCTGTTACCAGATAATTGAATGTTAATTTCTCTACCGTAAGCCACCTCAACGTCGTTTTAGAGAATTTGGCAGTACGTCCAACCGGCTTCACAACCGCAGACCACATGTAACCACGCCAACCCAGGACCTCAACATCCGGCTTCTTCACTTGCGGGCTCGTCTGAGACCAGCTACCTAGACAGCTGATGAAACTGTGTGTTTGCTCAACCAAAGAATTTCTGCACAGACTGTCAGAAACCATCTTGGGAAGCTCATCTGAGTGCTCGTTGTCCGCACCAGGGTCTTCACCTGACTGCAGTTCGGTTTTATAACCGACTTCAGCGGATAAATGCTCACTTTCGATGGCCACTGGCATGCTGGAGAAGTGTGCTTTTCACGGATGAATCCCGGTTTCAACTGTACCGGGCAGATGCCGTGTACGGCGTTGTGTGGGCTAACGGGTTGCTGATGTCAACGTTGTCAACAGAGTGCCCCATGGTGGGGTTATGGTATGGGAAGGCATAAGCTAAGGACAAAGAACACATTTTAATTTTATCCATGGCAATTTGAATGCACAGAGATACCGTGACGAGATCCTGAGGCCCATTGTGGTGCCATTCATCCGCTGCCACCACCTCATGTTTCAGCATGATATTGCACGGCCCCATGTCGCAAGGATCTGTACACAATTCCTGGAAGCTGAAAATGTCCCAGTTCTTCCATGGCCTGCATACTCACTAGACATGTCACCCATTGAGCATGTTTGGGATGCTCTGGATCGACGTATACGGCAGCATGTTCCAGTTCCCGCCAATATCCAGCAACTTTGCACAGCCATTGAAGAGGAGTGGGTAACATTCCACAGGCCACAATCAACAGCCTGATCAACTCTATGCGAAGAAGATGTCACTCTGCATGAGGCAAATGGTGGTCACACCAGATACTGACTGGTTTTCTGATCCACGCCCCTCCCTTTTTTTCTTTCAAGGTATCTGTGACCAACAGATGCATATCTCTATTCCCAGTCATGTGAAATCAATAGATTAGGGCCTAATTCATTTATTTCAATTGACTGATTTCCTTATATGAACTGTAACTCACTAAAAACTTTGAAATCGTTGCATGTTGTGTTTATATTTTGTTCAGTGTAGATAAGGAGTTTAATCCAGTATGTTCGAACATGAAAGAGGAATGTGTGTGAATGTATTGTGGGAGGCACTGGTGCACGCTGCTGGTTTTTGATTTAATAAACTGGGAGGGAACTTAATGACTTTCGAGGGCAGACCCTTGATAGATAGATAGAGTTTATGACCAATAGAAGTTAAGTCGTGTTTTTCAGTACCCAACCATATCAAGAATTTGTCCTTCGCCTCGCCCACTTGTAAGTAAATTAGACACGAGAATTTGGCTAGTTGAGCTGTTGTCAGTTTCAGACAAGATTTGGCAATATTTTGTCAACGGTGTAGCTGAATAGTTTACATAAAGTAAAGTTATAATAGCCAACGGTAGATGAAAAGGTTGGGTATTTAATAGGTTAATTGTGAACTAATGCAGGGATAATATTTTAGAGGTTATTTCTTTATTTTAGTTCGAGAGAGAAGTTAGAGGAAATCATAGTCATCACAAAAGAAGGCTGGCTGCTAGCAAGAAGCTAACCATGTTGGATAGCTATCATAAATAAATATTGTAAACTGGCTAATTTAAACCGAAGAAGAGGTAGCTAAAACTACTGATTGTGAGCTTTGATACGGTCGCCTGTTGAAGTCGTGAAGTGTTTTCGGCTGCTTCATTTTGCACTTGGGGGGGATGTCGTGCAGAAGTGAAGCGGCTCGGGGGGGCACCCCTTGTCTACAACCACTTCGAGCCACTGTCCCATTCCAGCTTCACAACAAAGCACAACCGCGCTGCAAAGATTCCAAGACGGGTAAATAAATATGCTAATGTTGGTGCTAAATACATGTCCCTTGCCAAATATTACACTATGGTGGGAATGTCGCTAGAGTTTGATTTGTTATTGCTGTCTATCACTAGTCTAACGGGTATGTGGGCTATCTATTATGAATAACTGTTATAGTATCTTACTGTAGAGCTACATGGGCCTATTGTACGTTTAGTAGCCTCTGGACAGAAACTCCCACCTCTCAATTTTTCTAAACAAACCACCGACTTTCAGTGAATATAGCCTAATTTGCACCAGCCATCCCCCACCCTATGTGCCCTGCTCAAGCATGTGTGTTTTGATGTGGGTCTCTGTAGGACCCTAGAAAATGAAGTGTTAAAAAAAAACTATAAAAGCAGAAATGTGCTACTTAATTGGAGCATAATGTCATGTTTGTTCCATCATATGTTTTATTCTATAATTTCATTATTACACCACATAACTGGAACATCATAATAGAAAGAGTTCTCAGTCAGTGACATCAACGGTTTTTTATTACATCACAAATTATTGGAATGACATCAAGAGTTCAGTGACATCAATACTTTTATTATGTCACAAATGATTTGAATGGCATCATAAAGAGTTCTCAGTAACCACCTTTCTATCCACAGTTTTTATGCGACTAAAGTCGTACCATCTATAAAAAAAAACAAATCACGACAGGTAGTTTCGGTACAATTTTATAAATGCTGACAGGTTATTTGTTCGTTTGACATGGTGGGATCTTTTTGTGTCAGTAAAATGTATTATGTGAGAAATTCTGGTGGAAATATTGATATAATAACCACAGGGGAGGCTGGTGGGAGGAGCTATAGGAGGACGGGCTCATTGTAAAGACTGCAATGGTTAAATGGAACGGTATCAAACACATAAAATATATGGAAACCACATGTATGACTCCGTTCCATTAATTCCATTCCAGCCATTACAATGAGCCCGTCCTCCTATAGCTACTCCCACCAGCCTCCACTGAATAACCATCATATCGAAGTAAACTTGGAGTCACACGATGATAAGGTGTGTGGTCCTCCCACTATTACTCAGGAAACCATACAGTTTATTAGGCTACAGATTAAATAACTTATACTAAGCTTCACAGGGTGGTGAAAGTGCACGGGGATCTTGATGCTACTTTCCAATAAATATAGAGGGTATTATTCTGGTGACATGATTGATGCTTGACTGCCGTTTGACAAATACAAATATTCTCACTCTTATCCATAATAATCTCAAGTAGACCACCCTACCCGCACTGTATCTGTGAGCTGTTGGCTAGAGCCAGATGCCAAGAGAGGTTTAAAGGGACCTTTGTTTTGGGCCCTGTGGCCTGTAATTCCCCAGTGTGTTTCAACGGTACACTGTAAGGATGCACCAGTAACTCTAGTGCTTGTTCTGTGGTGTTTATGTATACATCCTATCTGCCCTGGGAAGTGGGGTGGAGGGAAGTGGTATGAGTTGGGGAATAGGTTTCAGGAGTAGAATCGTTGCCAGTCTTGTGCAACATGTCTTTGGAGGGCTTTGCTGTAGGCTTAGTGGCTTGGCTCACACCTGCCAGAGATTACAAAGAGCTGCCAACACACACCTACTTGTACTACGAGCTCACCAAGCCCTGCAAGAGGTGGTGGGGGCCGGGGGAGGCCATTTTGTGAACTCCTGCTGGTGCTAAAGTAGTTTTGTTCCTCCTTTATTATGATGTGACTATTTGTTGCAGAGGTAGGCTGAGCATTGAGTTTGCCAGACCAACATGCTGTCATACTGGGGCACCGTAACACAAAACAGCCCTCCATACAAGATTTGCATCTGTCTTCTGTTAGAAATATTAACCTCATCACACACTCACAGTATAAAGCAGACACATTTCATATCAGTACATGTGATGTCTTTTGGCTGTTTCCATAAGGTGACAGGAACAAGTCTCGCCCCCCAAAGCCGACCATTCGTCGCACCCTGTCCCTGGATACAATCGTTGGACCATATCTGCAGGGCCGGTGGCCTAAGGAGGGGGAGAGCCAAGGAGTCACCTGTGTCAATGACAAGGCCACACAGGTAAACTCACCAGACTCAGTCACAGCCCAAATTTGAATTTAACATTAACAGCCATTAACTCATGTAGATCTGAAACTGAGAGGAATATAGTCCTGTCAAGCCTTTATTGATATAAACTCAGCAAAAAAAGAAACGTCCCTTTTTCAGGACCCCATCTTTCAAAGATAATTCGTAAAAATCAAAATAACTTCACAGATCTTCATTGTAAAGGGTTTAAACACTGTTTCCCATGTTTGTTCAATGAACCATAAACAATTAATGAACATGAACCTGTGGAACGGTCTTTAAGACACTAACTGTAGGCAATTAAGGCTACAGATATGAAAACTTAGGACACTACTGACTCTGAAAAACACCAAAAGAAAGATGCCCAGGGTCCCTGCTCATGCGTGAACGTGCCTTAGGCATGCTGCAAGAAGGCATGAGGACTGCAGATGTGGCCAGGGCAATAAATTGCAATGTCCGTACTGTGAGACGCCTAAGACAACGCTACATGGAGACAGGACGGACAGCTGATCGTCCTAGCAGTGGCAAACCACGTGTAACAACACCTGCACAGGATCGGTACATCCGAACATCACACCTGCGGGACAGGTACAGGATGGCAACAACAACTGCCCGAGTTACACCAGGAACGCACAATCCCTCCATCAGTGCTCAGACTGTCCGCAATAGGCTGAGAGAGGCTGGACTGAGGGCTTGTAGGCCTGTTGTAAGGCAGGTCCTCACCAGACATCACCGGCAACAACGTCGCCTATGGGCACAAACCCGCTGTCGCTGGCCCAGACAGGACTGGCAAAAAGTGCTCTTCACTGACGAGTCGCAGTTTTGTCTCACCAGGGATGATGGTCGGATTCGCGTTTATCGTTGAAGGAATGAGTGTTACACCGAGGCCTGTACTCTGGAGCGGGATCGATTTGGAGGCGGAGGGTCTGGGGCGGTGTGTCACAGCATCATCGGACTGAGCTTGTTGTCATTGCAGGCAATCTCAACGCTGTGTGTTACAGGGAAGACATCCTCCTCCCTCGTGGTACCCTTCCTGCAGGCTCATCCTGACATGACCCTCCAGCATGACAATGCCACCAGCCATACTGCTAGTTCTGTGCGCGATTTCCTGCAAGACAGGAATGTCAGTGTTCTGCCACGGTCAGCGAAGAGCCCGGATCTCAATCCCATTAAGCACATCTGGGACCTGTTGGATCGGAGGGTGAGGGCTAGGGCCATTCCCCCCAGAAATGTCTGCGAACTTGCAGGTGCTTTGGTGGAAGAGTGGGGTAACATCTCACAGCAAGAACTGGCAAATCTGGTGCCGTCCATGAGGAGGAGATGCACTACAGTACTTAATGCAGCTGGTGGCCACACCAGATACTGACTGTTACTTTTGATTTTGACCCCCCCCCCCCCCCTTTGTTTAGGGACATATTATTCCATTGCTGTTAGTCACATGTCTGTGGAACTCCTTCAGTTTATGTCTGTTGTTGAATCTTGTTATGTTCATACAAATATTTACACATGTTAAGTTTGCTGAAAATAAACGTAGTTGACAGTGAGATGACATTTTCTTTTTTTGCTGAGTTTAGCTTAAACGCCATTTGTAGCTCTCCATTCAACTTGTCACCATTGTTGCTTACAATGGCCAGACTTATAATCTATGAAAATGTATGTTATAAACACTGTTGCGTTATTCTGTGTACTCTGAAGTAAATAGACTTAGTGAGGCTATCTGAGGCTGGCTCTGCAGGTGTCTAGCAGTTCCAGTCTGAAGCTGAGGAGCAGTGGAAGGCAGCCAACTGGAAATAGTTGTTTTGTTCTCTTCAACCTCTGCTGTCTCTTCAACCTACCCCTGTGCCCCCCTCTACTGTATCCACCCCCCCATCTAGTGCACAAGGCCTGGGCTAACCTAACCACACTCCACCACTGTGCCCTCAATCTTGACACAGTTTACACTGAACAAACCCCCTGCCCTCCATTGTACAGAACAGACCCCTCCCGACCTCATTATACAGACCCCCCCCCGGCACAGTTTCCCTGCTTTATTTAAGATGATATAACTGTCTCCTATTGTCTGCCATTACCTCCTTCAGTAATAAAACAGTCCCATTTTCCCATACAACCAGCCTCTTGTGGATTTGGGGGAGTTCCCCTCTGCCACAAACACACAGACTGAAGAGATACCCAATCTAAACAATTTGTAGTAACAGGTTCAAAACCCCTTTCTAACATTTTAAAAGTAAATATACATAAAATCAAACACAAGACTGAATTGGCATTTGAAGAGTTAGACACCCACAACATTCCATCACCTTTTGACCGGGTCTTTTAATAGCTGTGTGTCCCGTGATCTCTCTGGTCATGTTTGGTGGAGGAGGAGGGGGTGATGTAAGGAGCAGTAACACTACACCGACCGGGTTGGGTAACTGACTGGTGTCCCTCCATGACATATTTAGCCATGATGTCTGACCACGGCTCCACCAAATAGGGCGGAAGATGGCGTTAAGGTTTTTTATTGTAATTTATAGCCCGGGACAGACTCTGTTACACTACTGTGTGTCATGACATCAGTGTGGAACTCTGTGAGAGGACTGAGAGCTCTAGGAGACTAGACCCAGAGAGAAGGCTGCATTTTGGGGAAACGTGACCCGGAGAGGGACCTGCATTTGGAGGAGTGGAGGCCCAGAGAAAATAACTAAGTTAGGGGGAGGCAGAACAGAAAAAAAGAAATTGTTGAGGAGAAATTGGGCAAAAGCAAGAGGATCCTCTCCAGGCTGTGTGTGTGGAGACGAGGGAGGGCAGCTCAGCAGATAGACCGCCACACTCTCATCCTCCCATCTGCTAGCAACGCTCACCCCGGGGCTTGTGGGTATAGGAGGAGCCGGGGCTATGTCGGTAGGAACTCTCCACTGTACGCTCTCTTCTTCCTCCTCTTGCATGTGAAGACAGGGAGCTCAGTTTTGATAAATGAAGGAGGGACAGCACAGGACATCACCATGTTGATTACCCAAACTCTGTGTGGCGTTCTCCTATTGTGTGTGACTACAGCTGTCAATGTGCATGTCTTGTTTGTGTAGGTAGGTCCTATGTGTACTTATGTTAAACTGTCTTTGCTGTTTTGTAGCCTTTATTGCTGTAGTTGACATGTGTCGCTTGTGTATTTGCATTGCTGTGGTTTTTGTTTTACTCATTTGTAGGGGGTGTTGTCAGCATCAGTGGTTTACTCCTCGCCTGACTGTCTGCCTCTATCTACACAGCTGTGTGACTGGCAGGTGTGCCTGACAGCTGTAGGGCACCACTTCTGAACTCTAGTCAAATCATGGAGCTCGGGTGCTGTTTCACTTCCATAGGTGTAAATTGTACAACGAGAGAGGAGCAAAACAGGTTCACTGCTCTGTAATGTGCTACTGAAAGGTCTATCTTAGAACTCATAGATAAAGTTACCAGTTGTGTAATTGAATGATCGACAAGAACATAATGCTCTCTGACTCCAATCCAATCACCAAAGTTTCCACAGGAAAAAAACGAATATTTTCAAGTCAGTTAAATTTTTCAGAAAGTTTGTGTGTTGTGTGCAGAGTTGTATAAGCAATGTGTGGCTGGTTACTATGATAACATCCCTGCTCCTCCCATAGACTCCCAGCTCCTGGGCAGAGGAGACTCGGGGAAGAAGAAGTGTTGGCGGACACAAACGCTCAGCATCATGGGGCAGCGCGGAACACTTGAGGGAGGTGAGTACTTCCTTTTCTAATGTAAATGTTTAATAAAAAATATCCTTTAACCAGGAGCTTGTCAATCAAACGTCATTCTCACAATATACCAGTAGAACTCAGAGATGGGACTATTTTTACTCTCCTGTTGTCAGGGGTGATTAGGCCAGTCACACCGCTCTCTCCCTGTTGAAACATTCCTCCCCTCATTCTTTCCTCTGAAAGACAAGCGTCTCTTCTAAGTCCTTTCCCCTCTATGCCTTGGCCTCAGGTGGCTAAGCTCAGGCACCAGCTGCAGAAGCGCTCCCGACACGCCCCTCCCTCTGGGGGATATGAGCGTCCCCACCACCCGCTACCTGGAGGCCATGCACCAGGCGCTACACAGGTACGTCCTATACAGCCCTCCCCATAATACTGTGGATTTGATCTGCACTCTGAACCAGTCCTGAACCAGTCCTTATTTATACTGCACCTTGTTTACTTGAATGTTATTTTTGAATTTGAATGTCCCCTGAATGACTGTAATGTAAGATCATGTATGCAGACAGTGGGACCCAGGAGGTGTTCAGAGTATTCACTGATGCAGAACACTGATGGTTGGCCTTCTGAGTTTCTCAGGCAGAGTAGACTGAAGCTAGCAACAGGGCTATAAAAACAGCACAGCTTTTCTTAGGAGCTGGTGTCATCAAGCTGCCTGGTTGCACCACCACCACACTATGACAGGAATACACATTGACAGGAATACGTTCTTACTCATACGTGTAGATACATGGCCTTTGGCACATACCCTCACACTCAAGCCACTTTGTGTGGCACAGATAAAATTAGACCATAGACACTCCTGTGCTCCATTTTCATGTGTGTTTGGTGAACCCCCAGACGGTGCCCCTGAGCAGGTTGGCCCCTCGGCTGCGGCGCAGTGTGGAAGGTCTGAACCTGGAGCTGGAGGGTGTCTTTGTGTCAGAGACACCTGAGGACCAGCACAAGGTGAGCATGTTTAAATACAGCCTGTCTGCTTGGGTACCGGCTGGCTTAGATCCATGATCTCAACCCTGTATGGATCCGCTGGATCCCCCTAGTGACAGCCAATTAGCCCTTATTTTTCTCAAATGGCCTGTGTCCCAGAGCCTCACCATACCCTCTCCCTGTTCCCCTGTTAGATCCTGGATGTCCCAGACGGCCACAGAGCCCCAGTTCCTGCCCAGAGGTGCAGCAGTGGTACCCAGAGTGAGCCCTCCCCTGCCTCGTTCGACCCGGCTTTGCTCTCTCCATCTGAGTCTCCCTGTGCCCTGAACCCGGCTCTACTCTCCCCATCTCAGTCTCCCTACCCCATCGGAGAGCCAGGTGAGTAAATGGATGGTTTGTTGGACTTGAATGACTTAAATACCGGAGTGGACGTTTAAATCATGTTTTTTTCTTCTGTGCAGACCCTGTGGACTGTGAGACAATGTGCCCCTCTCCCTCTCCAGTTGTTCTGGACCCCTTCCTGTTGCAGCCCTCCTCCTCCTCCCCTCGTCCCAACAAGACCTACTCCTTCCAGAGGGAGCCCCCTGAGGGCTGTGAGCGAGTACGAGTAGTGTGTGAAGAGGCTATGTGAGTATTGAAACACACACAGACTTTGTGTTATTAGAAATGATTTGGTCTAATCGCCTCTATTTCTGTCCCTCAACCCCAGTTCTCCCTGTCAGAGAGAGCCTCTCCTCCAGGTATCCTGCCCTGACCCCAACAAGGTGAATTTCACTCCTCATGGAGGCTCTGCCTTCTGCCCTGTCAGTCTGCTCAAGCCCCTGCTGCCCTCCATGGACCTCCTGTTCCGCGGCCTGTCAGTCTCGCCTGTCACAGGCTGCTCAGGTCAAGGCTCTGCCCCCTACCAGACAGTTGGGCATTCGGTTGGCGGCTACATGAGTGGACCCCTCCAGGACTCAACCACCATGTGAATGTGTAGAGGGGGTTGTTTTCAGACTGGTGAAGATGTGGATTTATCCTAATAGGAGATTCAATCAAAATGGCTGCAACCACTTTGTCAGGGACTGTTGTGACAATGACAAACCTCCAGATCTATTCAGCTAAGTTCAACAAAAAGAGCGACCAGAGAGACATCTACAGTGGGTTCTCTGTGGGATCAAGATCAAATCTGTCATTGGTGTTCTTTCCTGATTGGTTCTCAGAGGGACTTGCTGGCCACTGGGTACATTGATAGTCACTTACCCCCTTGGTTGGGTGGGGGGTAAATTAGTTGTGGGAATGTTTGTGTGTGACTGTGTAAAAAACATATTTTTATACTACAAAACATGGCCTTTCTCTGATGCCCTTAGATTTGTTACAGATATAGCTAGAGCTTGGAGTCAGATGTACTTATTAGTGATACCCGGGTTGACTCAACCTGCTGTTCCCGCGGTTATATCAGCAGGGCGGACGGGTTTAGTCATCAAATATTGTGTGGCTGAAGGGCGGTTGTTGAATAAAGAGAAAACGATACCTTAAAAAAATGCATAAATGTATAATTCTTGTGCAATTTATATCTATAGGCTACATTGAGGTTTTTCTTTCATTATTTTGGGCTATCTGGTATTAGTGCATAAACCTAAGATTTAGGGCTTAACTGTACATGTACCAAATAGCCTACACAGCATATCACCAAATATGCTTTTGGGAACGGGCAGAAAAAGGTCACGTCAATCCATGGAAGCAAAAAGGACATTGTCGAAGTTTAGTTCAATAAGACAAAAGCTGCGAAAGGAGAGTTGAAAATAAAGCGAAGGGGCCTCCAGAGTGGCGCAGTGGTCCAAGGCACTGCATCGCCGTGCTAGAGGCGTCACTACAGACCCGGGTTCGATCCCGGGCTGTATCACAACTGGCCGTGATCTGGAGTCCCATTGGGCGGTTCACAATTAGCCCAGCGTCGTCCAGGTTAGGTTAGGGGAGGGTTTGGCCGGGGGTGCTTGGCTCATCGCGCTTTAGCAACTCCTTGTGGCGGGCCGGGCGCCTGCAGGCTGACCTCGGTCGTCAGTTGAACGGTGTTTCCTCCTACACATTGGTGCGGCTGGCTTCCGAGTTATGCGGGCGGGTGTTAAGAAGCGCGGTTTGGCGGGTCATGTTTCGGAGGACGCAGGACTTGACCTTCGCCTCCTGAGCACGTTGGGGTGTTGCAGCGATGAGACAAGATCGAAAAAGGAGGTAAAATACAAAATATATATATGTTTTTGGTATTTTAACTCCTTTTTCAAGGATATATATTTATATATATATATTACACACACATATATACATAAAAATGTAAAAGAGAAGGGGGGGGGGGACAGAAAAGTAATGTTTGGAAAAATATGTGGTGAAGTGGTGAAAGAGGATGATGGCAGTGCGGGCTATGTTATGTGTGATGATTGTGAGGCGCTATACAAATTCGAAAGTCACAAGATGGGACTTCAAATAGGCCTATGGCATGTCAAGGGAACTGCAGCCTACTGTTTAGATGGGTTAAATGGAAACTGGAAACTGAAATCTGGACACTGACTGTAGGTTTATAACCTCTCACATAGCCGTAATAACTCCTGCAGAATTAAGCATTTCTTGCAGTAAAACTATACACCAAATGTAGACAAAATTTGGAACAGGAGTGGAGAAATATGATTTTATTTATTTCTGCATCTTGAGAGAATGCAATGCTCAGTTCGATACCATCTGTAGAGGTACTGTCTTCATCATAGTATATGCATCGATGCCGAACTGAAATGTTATCATAAACACGTTGGGCGTTTTCACAGCTTCCTTTTTCCTTACAACCGGTCAAACTGATGTCATTTGGACATTTTGCACAGAATATCTTTCCAGTTTTTTTTTTTTTTGGGGGGGGGGGGGGGTTGCGTTATTGTATTTTCTCCCCTGTCCCTAAACGTCTTTGCTCCACGAAAGATGACATATAACTTTACCGATGTCAACTAGATTTAAACATTCATTCTATCGATCTATTACATTATTCTGTTGAGCAAGGGTTTATTTAGTCTTCAAGAGCAACACATGACAAAAGAGAATCTACATGTATCTAATTATAGACAAGTTGACTAACAAATAGCCAACATAAATGTCGGAAATTATAAGCAGAAACATATCTAAATCAGGCAAACTTTGCGGGTTAGGGTTCGTTGCGGTCCTCAGATTTTCACTATCACATATAGTCGGGCGGTGCGGATGGGTTATAAGCAAGTGCGGGTGAACAAACAGCTGACCTGCACACCACTAGTACTTATGGTAGCAATACGCATGCCCCGCCCACCTGAGGATCTCTCCTTTTCAGCCATCTATTTCCCGGCTCAATGGAATACATTGGCTTTCCGTTGCATCTATAAACGCTTTGTCAGGGATTTAACGCAATGTCTCGACAGTTGCATCACAAGAAGGATAACTTTATTTTGGTGAGTGTTGATTTTTTGTGCAATGGAACAAATGTTAGGATTCAATACAGATTCAATATTTACAAATTGAATGCGCTGAAATTAAAAGCAATTTCTGAAAAGGAACACTCGGATTATAGTTATATGTCTGATCTCGCAAACAATGTAAAGTATTCATAGATAGGTGTCATCTAGAGCCAAGCGTTTTGATTTTAAAAGCATTTTTGGTTGCTGTCCTGGTCCTACCCTTTATATAAATGTATTGATATATGCAAATACACCCAAGTTAGTCACATATAATTGTCTTTATCACAAAATATTAACAAAAAAATACCTGATATACTAAGAAAATGTGCACTGAGTATACCAAACATTAGGAACACCTTCCTAATATTGAGTTGCAAAAAATGAGAAATTTTGCAATAAATTGAATACCTGAATTTCCACCAAAATGTCTGAACAATATCTGATTAAAAAATTCAAAATGTTTGGAGTATCTGCATTCATCATCCAACTGTTGCATTTATTATTATTTTTATACCTTTTAACAATTTCGCTGACCGTTGCTAACTTATGGGAATGTTAAATGGACATATGGAAGTCTAGTGAGCACTTAATAAGTATTGTGCCCAAAAGTGCCATGAACTATATTTTGGGGAAGTGATCAGGAAGCCACATTTTTAGTTCAGTTATGATCTGGTGTTCATGAAGCTGCCTTCCAATGACACTTTTTAACCGTGTGATGTTTGACAGATCTACATTGTATGTTTTCATGTTCAAGATCACATTATGTTGCATCCATGCTGTATAATGTGTATTTTCTTCCAGGTTTGTGTAATGGCAAAATAGGACGTTGTCCCAAATGTTTGTAACAAAGATTATTGTTGAAAACTATATGAATGTGTCATAGGCCTACCAATCAAAATCTCCATGACGAGTCGAGCACTTAGAAATTGCAGTAATGTAGCTAGCCAGTATACTGATGGAGTCAGTACAATTGACATGCAGTATTAATAACGCACTGAGGCCCAGTTAACTGGTTCTTCAACTTTCAGTTCAAATGTTTATGACCATACATACTTATTGTCAAGGGAGATTAATAATCAGGGTACGAATGACACATTTACTCTTCGGGTTGCCTACATTCATATGTCAATTTCTGGACCCCAATGTTTATAATGAATTTGGATGTTGTCTTTCTATTCTCTTGTCCCATTGATGTATTTCAATGGAATAAAAAAAAACCCGGTGCTTTCCATGGGGGGGAGGTACTGTTTTTGTATCTGTGAAGTAATTTCATTATGATAGACGTTTCCCATATATAGGGCCTAGTAGAACGTTTTTACAGTTGCTTTGTGAGTATACCTAGTGAGTACTCGCTATGTTTATGACATGACCTATCCCCTGCTCAGGTTGATGATGAGCAATCTTTATGGCAATATAATGGCTGTTCCTCTCAAAGGTGTCATGAACTATTTGCCTCAGGTTTAGTTGCCTATCAGTTTGAAATGCAGCGATGAGCTTCGAACGCATGTAGTCATACATGAGCATGAACCTCTGCTCTGTTCTGATGTAAAGGTACAATTTGAATCATTTGGGAATATAGTTGTCTTTTCTCCCAGATTCTGACATTTTACCTACCTGTTTTGTGGTGTAAAATGACATTGTATCAACAATATGTAGGTGTTCTTCCATTACTTTCCTGTATAATTTCAAGTTTTAAGCATTGAAGTTGTTTAAAATGTTTTTAGTTTGACAGTGGACACTAATACTAAATGAACATTAAACGAATTGTGAATGGGTTCAGTCATTATGGTTATTGAACAATGGTAAAATGTGGTGGTGCATATCATTGTTGTCAAATTTCCCTTTGACACGTGTAGCTGTGTCTCTAGAGTAGAAGCCCCGCCCTTTCACAATTCCGTCTGTTTTAATGGCCGAATCAAGTGGTTTATTGCCTTATTTGGACCAATAGAATCCATCCACATACCAGGACGAAAAAAGCCACGCGACAAGTTAGAGAAAGGCCCCCAAATGTTTCAAATAGTAGTCTGTGTAGACTGCTATTTAAATTAACAATAAATCAAAGAGTATAGATCACATATATGTTACAGCTGAATATTTTGATACATCAACAAAAATAAGAACATTATTGAGCTACCTTGTATGCTGCATATAAGTCGATTCACAGGAGAAAACAAATCACATGGTTCATGCAGTTACAAAATTGTAGCATCTGAGTTCTGCCAACACGTCCACCCACTCAATACCAGTACAACCTACTGATGTATATGAAGAGTATGCTAGCTACAAACTCAGGCATATCCGTTGAGGGCTCTGAATGAACTACTGAGGTCTTTGAGCCAGCTCGTTATCTGACGTACCTCAATGAAAACAACTACACTCCGGTATCCCTTCCACCGGGAAAATTGTGTAAATGGGATGCCTTTGACATAGAACCTGGATCGGGACAGGAGTAACGTTAGTTAGTACGAGAGGCCTGCAATTAAGGACATCTACTCCGGATTCAACACTGTACTGCGACAGCTGGATTGACAACAATGATGGCTTTTGCTAATTGCTAGCTAGCAACAAACACACCAATCTAACGTTGGCTAACTAGCTGGCTAGCTAACAGGCGCATTTAACTAAATATTTGAAGAGGAACCAAAGACAGATCTATAGTCACATTAGCAACTGTCTGCCCAGTTGGGGTAACGTTACAGCGTCACCATTTCCGGGCTTGTGACATCTGGGATAGTGGAGCGGGACGTTGCTTTGAGGGGTACGGGGATCGGATCTGTATCGGTTTCCATACCCGGACTGCTAGAGGACAGCATGGCTGCAGGAAAGGGAGCGGGGAAGCCCTCGCTACTGCAGAACGAGCGTATACGATTCATTGTCTGTTTCCTCGGAGTCTTCGTTTGTTATTTTTACTATGGCATATTACAAGAGACAATGTAAGTAGCATCCTGGTCTGACATCCGAGCCACAACATTGATTTCAAAACATAATCTCGTGGCTCTTTGTGCTCACTGTTTTCATTGGCTGTTTCTTTGTGCATATATTTTAGTTGGTGATACTGTAGTGTAACAAGTTCATGTCAATATGGAATGTAGGCGAGCCAACACTACAGAGCTAAAATGGTGAAAAACTATAATCCCTATGGTATTAGCTAGCGAAATACTGTAGATATGTCTTGAATGGTATGTCACTCGAGGGTGAGGAACCATATCTTGTTTACAGTGATGATTTGTTTCTGTAGTCAACCAGAGCAGACTACTAGTACCTCACACTGCCCTCTCCTTCTATTTGTATAGCTTACAGATACTCCACAGTCAAATTAACAAATTCCCTTGCTGGAAATCAAGGCCCGTGTGTCCTATCTGTGTGTGGAAGTGGATTAACATGAGTGGTTGCACTGATAAATGGTCATAATGCTGTTTGTCTGATTTACCCAGTACCCGAGGACAGTATGGTGAGGGGGAGAAGAAGGAGAAGTTTGTTTATGCCACAACGCTGGTATTCATCCAATGCATCATCAATGCTGGGTTCGCCAAGATCTGTGAGTAAACCACACGTAGTCATCAATCATGGCCTTTCACCTTCTGCCCAACACATTAATCTCCAACATATCATGCCAGCGTGGGTGTTTCAATGGTCTGTTGGTGTTGAATCTCCATTTATTATAGATTTGTATCTTCTCTCCCTCCTCCTCCCCATCAGTGATTCAGTTTTTTGAGGGTTCCAGACCGGACCACACCAAGAGCTGGCTCTATGGAGTGTGTTCCCTGTCCTATCTTGGAGCCATGGTATCCAGCAACTCTGCCCTACAGTATGTCAATTACCCCACACAGGTCAGTCTTATCCCTCACCCCATACTGTCTCTCGCTGTCGTCATCATTTTTTGTGATATTTTATTATTCTAATATCTAAACATCCTCTCTATTGTTGTCACAGGTGTTGGGGAAGTCTTGTAAGCCCATCCCAGGTAGGTGTAATAATTATATTATTGCTCATCCTGACCCCACTCTCAACACGTGAATATGTAATAAACAAGTCATATGTAGTCTTTGGCTTGGTGACCAGTACAGATTTGAGGGGTTAGTTTGCCATATTTTATTGCAGGGCCTCTTTCTGTAGCAGTGTGTCATGTTTCAGTGTCAGCCGGACTCCCTTAGCTGCATTTCCTGTGCCCTTTTTAAAGCTGCAATATGTAACTTTTTGGGCGACCCGACCAAGTTCACATTGAAATATGAGTTATAGATCTGTCATTCTCATTGCAAGCAAGTCTAAGAAGCAGTATATCTGTTAGATGTGCACTATTTCTATCCTTCCCGTTCTTAAGTTTGGTTTTTGCATCTTTTACTTTTGGTTTTGTTGAAAATACAATATTTTTGGATATTGAAAATATATTTCACCACGGTTTAGATGGTACAATGATTCTTTACACTATACATGTCTTGTTTTGTCACATAAACTGAAATTAGACAAACTATTAGAATTTTAGCAACCAGGAAATGGCGGAGCGATTTCTGCATATTGCACCTTTTAAACTACACATCACATCAGCAATTCCAAACTCAGTGTCCCTGTTCATTGAACATACATTCTATTTGCATGCACCTGCTGTGAGTCTCTGACTCCCCATGTAGACTACCCTATGACTGCAAGTGTCATGCTATCAATAAGTACATGAAGGTTATCTTCTGTCCCTCCCGGTATGTTGTAATATGTAAACACTGTCTCGGGTTAGTGTGTTCTGTAGTAATACACTGCCCAGTCTTATCCCTTGAGCATGTATAGCCCATTAACCTACACAGCCATGATTATTACCCCCTGACTGACTTGTCTTTCTATGTGCACATTGACCTAATAGACCAGTGATGGCTGCTGCTGATAACCGCCCGTCACATCCCTTTGCCTTTGGTTCCACAGTGATGATCCTGGGTGTATTTGTACTGAGGAAGAAATACCCGCTGGCCAAGTACCTGTGTGTGCTGTTGATCGTCAGCGGGGTGGCCCTGTTCCTCTATAAACCCAACAAGAGTGTCACTTCCACAGAATCTGCTTTCGGCTTCGGGGAGATCCTGTTGGTGAGTGTAACTGTCCTCACACTGTCCTCATCTGCCTGTGTTATTATCTCTTTGACCTGGTATGTGTTTCGCTGTGTGTGTCTCTGCCTATATGTGTATTTGCTGTCTGTGTCTCTGTGGGATCGTAAATGTGACCTTCTCTCTCCCTGTATACTAGCTGCTATCTCTGACCATGGACGGGTTGACTGGTGTGGCCCAGGACCACATGAGGAGTCTCTTCCAGACCAGTGCCAACCACATGATGCTCAACATCAACATGTGGTCCACCCTGGTGCTGGGACTAGGTGAGTCACCTGTTTCCCCTTACTAGTCTGAAATTATACACTTTGTCAGATCTCTCTGCTTTGTGTTTCTTCTATATATCCATCTCTGCCAGCTCCATGTCTCTACAAATACTATTATCTTCATCTCATATCTCCCTTCTTAGTCTAATAAGTGTCCCCATCTCATGCTTTTCTATGGCCCTACTTTTGTCAGAAACCCTTTCTTCTGTTTTGGCCAAAGCAGTCCCCACTTCCACAATTCTATTCAACCCAATCAAACTGCTGTTACTGCTCCGTTCCAGTAGGGGGAGCCCTTAATCCACTGTTGATTTGGATTTTGGCTCAGGTATTTTCAATGGAAAGTCATGGAACCAATCTCAGCATGGGTTTGATTCCAAAACAATCAAAGTAATTAATTGGCTTCTCCCCCCATTTGTAGCAGAAGAAAAAGCTAACCAATCGTATAACTTGAGATTAAAAAATAAGAATCAAGCAGCAATTGTTACATGCAGGATAAAAACATATATTTATTCTGAATTGTGTCACTTTCAGTCAATTATCCCATGTGTTTCTCTCTTTCAGGGGTGTTGTGGACAGGTGAGGTATGGGACTTCCTGAGCTTCACAGACCGTCACCCCAGCATCTACTGGAACATCCTTTTCTTTGGAATCACCAGCGCTTTAGGCCAGGTGGGTCTCACATGGGTGTGACTGTGTGTGCCATGTCTGCAAATCACATTATACATTTTCATTGGTTCACATGCATGTCATTCTTATGGATAAGTGCCAGTAGTTTACAGTGGTCTTGTTTACAGTGCAGAGGGTATTTTATAGTAACAGTCATTCACTCCTCTTCCTCTCTTAGACCTTCATCTTCATGACCGTGGTGTACTTCGGCCCTCTCACCTGCTCCATCGTCACTACCACACGGAAGTTCTTTACCATCCTGGGCTCTGTCCTTCTGTTCGGCAATGTCCTCAACACCATGCAGTGGGTCGGCACTATCCTCGTGTTCCTTGGTGAGTAACAACACTAACTTGTCAACTCTTAATATCTCTCTCAGATGTTGTGACTGTCTCTCAGTCTGTTTCTCTTTATCACTTACTCTCTCTCTCTCATTCTTGCCATCTCCCTCCACCGTGTGCTCCTGTGTTTGTAGTAATTTTCTGCTTCACCTCATTGTACAAATGCTGAGCTTCTTTTCAGCTGCTTATGGCACTGTTCCATTAGCGCTTATAGGCCTAGATTAGTAGTGAAGTCTTCTTTGGCTGATGAGATGACTAGACACCTCTATTTTCTTAATTGTATCATGTGCTTTCTCGTTTAAGGTCTCGGGTTTGATGCCAAATTTGGCAAGACACCAAAGAAGACAACACACTGAGGAACCTGGAATATGTGTCATGGCAAAACGGACAAACTGAAAGTCCAGTGGACAGAAATGTTCTTATCACATCCTGCCTAGGCAGTACACCTACATACACCTAGTCATTGTTAGTTACCATATGATATGCAAAAAAAATACTTAATCATGAAAGAAGACCCTATGTTTTCAAATGTCCCCATTCTCCTGAACCTACTAAGACAGACAAGTATCATCTACTTAGACCGCAAGACCACATCCACATGAAGAGGAAATGGGACAGAATGAGATGGGTGGGCAGAGGAAAGATGACAACATGCACGTCAAATCACTTGTGGTTGTTGAGGCTGCTCCTCTCTCTGGACTACATCTGAACCACACAGGCCTATGAATCTCAGCTCCAAGATTTACCTCATGAACTCATCACCAAGGAATGCCTGGTTTTCACTTGTATTTGTTACCGTAGTAAAGAAATCGGTTACAGAAAAACACCCCAATAAACGAGTCGATTGTCTTGTCAGTTAGTAGAAGTGTACCAAGTAAAGATCTATTATCAGATCTCAAGTTGTTGAGACAAGCACAAGATTCTGAAAGTTGACATGCAATAGATGAGGAGTTTTTACACTTCCATGTAGTTTACTCATGATGTTAGTCTTCATTTCCATTATTATCCTGGCAGACAACTAGCCTCTCAGTATTATGGAATGAATCAACATAAAATACTGTAAATTAACCAATTTGTTTATGATACTCATGGCCAATCTGACAGCTAAATTGTTGTTGCTCTTTTTTAAATAAATGTAGGATATGCTATGAACTACATAATAAAAGGGAAACCATAATATTATGGTATCAGCCTAGCTATATGTTTAATAAATTGCTATTATTTAAAGTTTTGGCCAAACTGGATGAAAATCTGCCAACGTACAATTATTTTTAAGAGAATTAAAACCAGATGAAATTAAACAGAATGAGACATGATTTGGCTTGTATCTGTGTTTTGATATGACCATTAAACATGTTTTCCACAGTTCTAGGATTGTAACACCAGGCTGACAATGGCCTAGTTCTTTCTCAACATTATAAATGTATCATGTATGCATGTCATGGGAGTCCATTTGTTTTACATAATACTGAAAGATTTTTGGAAGGTTTGTTCGTTGTAGTCTATCAAATTAGGTCTACTCCCCTGTTTAGAACTTTCCCACACACAGACTCATAGACAGGCTGTGCAGAAACTCTTATGAGATGTTAATGACCAATTTTCTGTGAAAATACAATTTAGAGGAAACAAACATTGGTAGATGTTGGAGAGGCAATCTGATTAACAGGGTGAGCTGCAGGATGCTGGCAGAGCACACAGGAAACTAAATTGTCCAGCCCACTGTTTGGGCAAGCTATCCTGAGGTCC
This sequence comes from Coregonus lavaretus, assembly GCF_964263955.1. Taxonomy (NCBI): domain Eukaryota; kingdom Metazoa; phylum Chordata; class Actinopteri; order Salmoniformes; family Salmonidae; genus Coregonus; species Coregonus lavaretus. Next base: position 51,646,684 of record NC_139989.1, read on the forward strand.
TGCTGATAGAGACAGATGAATTAAAACACATGTAGTGTGAGGATGCTGTTCTCTGATGTAACATCACCCTTATAATATACAAGAATTATGTCGAATAGCAGTAGTTGAACAGTACTATACTGTTTTACAGCCTCCTTAGTACATCACCAGCAGCAACTTTGTGAAGACCTTCAGACCTGTTGGTGCAGTGGCTTGGACTCAAGGTCGCTGGTTTGAGTCCCGGTTGGCTACCCCACAAAATGGTTGTATTGGTATCAGAAGTGGGATGATGTCGTTGTGCGCTTCCCAGGGGATAGTGTCGCATCCCACCTTGTTAAGAGCTTCAGACAGCTAGGCATAATGTCTCAGGTGTTGGATGAACAGATGAAGGGTTAGTTTGAGTCTAGCTTGGTCTACCCCTGAAGACGCTGGAGTATCATTACTGAAAGTACTGTAGGTGTGTGAGACAGAGTCAAGTGAAAGTAATCTGACATCCCTCTCTACAAATATTCTCCCATGAATGCTTCTGTTGTATGACTGGTGGGATTCATCTTCAAACCTACCTAGGCCCTGTTTAAATACTTTGAAAAAGCATCCTTCCTGATTCCCTTCCTTGAAGTAGGCTAATCAATGATTGAATATAATCAGATATAATTGGACTGGTCAAAGCTTTATTAGGTTGTGGTACTTTATTTACTGCCAGATGACAAACACATTATGTGGTGGTATTAACTAAACCATGTCTGCCTACTGGTTGAAAAATAAAACAAGACTGCAATGGAAAAAAAAAAGTATTTATTTCGACAGATGTATCTACATTTTTGGCCATGAAGTCACAAGTTATATCAGATAGGATATTATCAGTCAGGCAGTGCAGCAAGGACCTCCACAGTCCACTGTGTTTTTATTTTTCCTTGTTTCCTCATGTCCTTAACTCCTTGATTCCTCACCTACTCATCAACACACATTGGAGGAAAAGGTCAGTGGTTCCGCCCCCCGGAACTTGTCCTCCAATGCGTGTTGAGAAGGAGGCGAGGAATGGAGACTTTGATCAAGGGAGGAGGAGAGTGAGTCCCTTGAGAGGGCAAAAATGAGATGTATGTTAGGAGAAGTGCAATATTATCACATGGAGACATATTTTTGGAATACGGAGGAAGAATGGAGGGAAAGAGAGTGGTCGCGGTTGAAGAGAGTGAGGGTGGCAGAGGGTGAGATTGAATCTGTTGAAGATGGTGAAAAAAAGGGAGATGGTAGGTCGAAGAAGGCTGGTGGCAAGTGCAAACAGAGTGAGCCGTACACCAGATCCAGTTCTGAAGGCGAAATGGAAGTGAATGAGGGTGAATTACCAGAGGTGGCAGGTTTGGTGAGGTTCTTGGAGCCTGAGCCTTGTACCGATGGTCAGGATAAATATGAGTCTGTTACGTAGGAGTGACATTTTTGGAGAAAGTAGACCCCTGCCTTTTGGCTGATCCATATGTGGTTTCAGGGTGGGTGAAAACGGAGTTGGGTGCTGTGGAGTCGGGGAAGGTAACCCGAAGTGGGCTTGTGATAATTATTTGTATTTCTGTCAGTCAACGGGAGTGGGTGCTCCGCGCCACACGAATGGGGACAAGAGCGGTGACTTGTTTTTCTCTCAAGAACAGGGCGCCATTGAAAGGAGTGATTACTGGGGTAGCGGTAAATGTGAAAGTGAACCAGATGAAGGGGAAGATTCCCGGTGATTGTGATGCTCGTCATTTTGTGCGACGCAGACAGGGTGGCGTGAGTGGTGAAACAGAAGAGTCATTGTCTGTTCTTTTGTGTTTTGATGTTGAGTCTTTGCCCGACAAAGTGATGTTAGGATATTTCAGTTATCCTGTACGAGCTTTTGTGCCGAATCCATTAGGTTGTTACAGGTGTCAAGCTTATGGGCCTGTGGCAGCAGTGTGTAGGAGGTAGGTTCCTCGGTGTGAGAAGTGTGCAGAATGGCATGAGACAAAGCAATGTGTAGTTTTGGTGAAATAAGCACTATGTGTTAATTGTAGGGGTGCCCATGGTGCTGGGGATCAGAAGTGTCCATTGCGAGAGAGGCAGATTGAGGTTACCAGGGTTACAGTAGTGCAGAGGGTGTCCTATGCTGAGGCAGTGAAGAAAGTAGAGGAAGATGGGTCAAGGGGGAAGGATCCTGAGAGGATCCGTGTGAGTAGTAGATCTGTGCCAGCACAGAGGGATAGGCCAATGAGTGACATATGCTTCAGTAAGATTGGCTTCTTAGCGTTTATAGCAATGGTTATCAACTGTACCGCAGGGATGGAACGTAATTCGCAGAAAATAGAGGTTGTGGTGGCAGCTGCAGAGAAGTATTTGGGCGTGCGAGATTTTACTTCAGAAGAGTTACAGGGTGTGTTTTGTGGACCAGATATGGTTACATAGTGGAATTGGGTGGTGGGTTTTTAATGAATGTAGGGTTAAATGGCCGTTTAATTTTTTTTTTTTTTTGTATTTCATTTTATTCCGTAAGGTATAAGGGATTTATACCGGGGTGTAGTTAGCGGCGGTAATGCGACATATATTGGATGTCAACCGCCGTTAAACCACACCGAAGAAGAAGGAGGCGAGGACTCAAGGGCGTGAGGAATCGCCACAGATAGAACAATGAGCCAGATATTTCACCGGATATATAAATGTGAAGCATCCGGTAGCTGTTTCTACTCACTACCAAATATGGTGATGAGAGGAAGCCCAGTGGCCGGCAGTGGGAGAAGATCGAGCGAGATGGATTTTAGCCGATATTCTGCTAATTTTCTCATCGATGTAACATTTGATCTCCATACAGGTTAGTGTTTCCAAAACTAGAATCTGTAGACTTTACCCTTTGCCAAAGTTTCAAAAAAGTGCGTTGTTTAGAAGGAGTGCAAGGACGAATTGAGTTATCGCACACGCGCATTTCACGGAGCGGGCGTTCCCTAACGGAAATATGCAAATAACTGCTAGAACGCGCCAATAGGATCTCACTAGTTCGAGTTTGGCTCCCACCTCCTTGTTTATTCGGCCCACTATGATTCGTTAATTTGCTCCCATTGGAAACGATAGGCTCTAATCTGTCTTGGGTTAGTTATAAAAATCTTTGCTATCTCTGAAACGCATCTGAAAATACGCGCAGCTCCTGCCTGGCAAGGCCTACATTAATCCGGTTATTGCTGTACAAATTGGGAGAAGTAAACCTTCACAATGCTGAGCACAGTTAGCCGGCAACTTAAAAGCCACCCAGCTGTAAGTACATGGGGAAATCGGGAAATTTGCTAAATCGTATAGATTATTAATTTTTTTAATTTTTTTTTGGGGGGGTGGATTTGCGTCGTGTCAACGACGTTAACTAACAAACGACTTGAACTTCGAAGCTAACGCTAGCCACATTGCGATTTTGAATATACTCGTTTCCCCCCCAAAATGTCGCGTTTTTGTCATGTATTGTTTCGTGTTTGGAAAAAGACGACAAGATTGAATATAACGATATGGTGTCTGCTGCGTTGCTCGTTGATTGACAAGTGATGGCATTTACCACACAGACCATAAAACGGCCCTGTTTGCTAACTAGTTAGTTACTGTAGCTAGTTGGCGCCAGTGCCACTGGCAGTGGGTTATTTACTTGAAAGGGGAAGGTCTCAAAGATAATTAAATGTATAGTTACTATTATTTAGACATTTTAAGTGACTGTCCGAGGGAGCGAGCGTGTTTAGCTACATGGTTAGTTGCGGAAGTGCGACCTGCCAAAAAAGGCCTCAACTCAGTCAAGGACGAGACGGTTAACCGAGGACAGGCAACTATGCCAGTGTCACAGAACGACCTAGTGGCCCTATCTTGAAAAAAAAGAACACTACAAACATCACACGGTATAGGCATACTAGTAGTACACAAGGTTACCTAACTATAATAAATAGTACACCTTATTTTTTTAAATCAAGGTTGATTTGGTGGAAATCTGGTAACTGTAGTCTCGGGACTATTTTTTGGGGGAGGAAAGCAATCCAGTTAGCTAAATGTTTTTATAGCCGACCATCCTTTCGATCCTGCTGGCCTTGGCAGATTCTGCCATTATGCTCCTGAAGTTGCCGGTAATAGACTACACCAGGGGTCGTCAATCTTTTTCATGTGGAGTGCCAATTTACATTTTATCTAACCATTTCTACCGATCTCTGTGCCAGTTATGGTTTTCGTGCACATTTTCGTGGGACAGTTTAATTTCTATTACATTAAAATGTTTGTAGTATTGACAACTAGGTAAAAATAACCTACATAAAGCCAACAAATAACATTGCAGGAAAAAAAAATCACATTGGCTATGAATGGAGGTTTGTTCATTTCATGTTCTTCAATCGCATTCATCTCTACTCTGTCTGCAACGAACTTGAAACATTGTAGCAACTGTATCAACCCTTCTTGGTCCTCAGAATTTAATGCGCCAGTCTGCTGTGGACTGACACAGCTGTATTTGCGCAAGGGATGAGAAGTAATCAGCTGTTTTATGACGTTTCCACTGGATCAGAGCATTACTTTTTTATTTTCAGGCTGAGGCTAGGTGGTTATCGAAAGTGAGCAAGCTGGAAAGACTTTCCGAATACAGTGAGGAACTATTGTCATTCTCAATGGATGTAAAAAGACTGTTTACTTGCTGTTTGAGGTGAAGAAAAAAAATACTTTGAGAAGCTCCACAGCTCATTAGTGGTGGTGAGTTAAGACAATCAGAAATACTATCAGACATCCCCAAAAGGGCACATTTTATACATTTGTGTGTAGGCCAGGTAGCCTAGACTTACTTCTATGTGTAATCAGGTGCGTGTCCTTACTCAATATTGACAGGAGTGCTCCAAACAAAATACAATGAATAAATTGACAAAACTCGTAAATGGAATGAAATGAACCAAAATGTGTTTCTCACAAGTGTAGCATATGTAGTGAGCTCTGCAAACGTGTCCGCTCCGACAATAGGAATGGTAAACGACTGTGATGATGAAACAGAAATTACCGTAACCAAACAAACGTAGATTAGAAATGATGGGAATTAACGTTAAATATACTACTGGTCATATACAGTGGGGGGAAAAAAGTATTTAGTCAGCCACCAATTGTGCAAGTTCTCCCACTTAAAAAAATGAGAGGCCTGTAATTTTCATCATAGGTACACGTCAACTATGACAGACAAAATTAGATTTTTTTTCTCTCCAGAAAATCACATTGTAGGATTTTTTATGAATTTATTTGCAAATTATGGTGGAAAATAAGTATTTGGTCACCTACAAACAAGCAAGATTTCTGGCTCTCACAGACCTGTAACTTCTTCTTTAAGAGGCTCCTCTGTCCTCCACTCATTACCTGTATTAATGGCACCTGTTTGAACTTGTTATCAGTAGAAAAGACACCTGTCCACAACCTCAAACAGTCACACTCCAAACTCCACTATGGCCAAGACCAAAGAGCTGTCAAAGGACACCAGAAACAAAATTGTAGACCTGCACCAGGCTGGGAAGACTGAATCTGCAATAGGTAAGCAGCTTGGTTTGAAGAAATCAACTGTTGGAGCAATTATTAGGAAATGGAAGACATACAAGACCACTGATAATCTCCCTCGATCTGGGGCTCCACGCAAGATCTCACCCCGTGGGGTCAAAATGATCACAAGAACGGTGAGCAAAAATTCCAGAACCACACGGGGGGACCTAGTGAATGACCTGCAGAGAGCTGGGACCAAAGTAACAAAGCCTACCATCAGTAACACTACGCCACCAGGGACTCAAATCCTGCAGTGCCAGACGTGTCCCCCTGCTTAAGCCAGTACATGTCCAGGCCCGTCTGAAGTTTGCTAGAGTGCATTTGGATGATCCAGAAGAGGATTGGGAGAATGTCAGATGAAACCAAAATATAGCTTTTTGGTAAAAACTCAACTCGTTGTGTTTGGAGGACAAATAATGCTGAGTTGCATCCAAAGAACACATTTTACATTTACATTTTTAGTCATTTAGCAGACGCTCTTATCCAGAGCGACTTACAGTTAGTGAATACATATATTTTTATACTGGCCCCCCGTGGGAATCGAACCCACAACCCTGGCGTTGCAAACACCATTCTCTATCAACTGAGCTACATCGCTGCCGGCCATTCCCTCCCCAACCCTGGACGACGCTGGGCCAATTGTGCGCCGCCCATGAGTCTCCCGGTCGCGGCCGGCTGCGACAGAGCCTGGATTCGAACCAGGATCTCTAGTGGCACAGTTAGCACTGCGATGCAGTGCCTTAGACCACTGCGCCACTCACCATACCTACTGTGAAGCATGGGTGTGGAAACATCATGCTTTGGGGCTGTTTTTCTGCAAAGGGACCAGGACGACTGATCCGTGTAAAGGAAAGCATGAATGGGGCCATGTATCATGAGATTTTGAGTGAAAACCTCCTTCCATCAGCAAGGGCATTTTAAGATTAAACATGGCTGGGTCTTTCAGCATGACAATGATCCCAACACACCGCCCGGGCAACGAAGGAGTGGCTTCGTAAGAAGCATTTCAAGATCCTGGAGTGGCCTAGCCAGTCTCCAGATCTCAACCCCATAGAAAATCTTTGGAGGGAGTTGAAAGTCCGTGTTGCCCAGTGACAGACCCAAAACATCACTGCTCTAGAGGAGATCTGCATGGAGGAATGGGCCAAAATACCAGAAACGGTGTGTGAAAACCTTGTGAAGACTTACAGAAAACATTTGACCTGTGTCATTGCCAACAAAGGGTATATAACAAAGTATTGAGAAACTTTTGTTATTGACCAAATACTTATTTTCCACCATAATTTGCAAATAAATTCATAACAAATCCTACAATGTGATTTTCTGGATTTTTCTTTCTCATTTTGTCTGTCATAGTTGACGAGGCACCTGTAATTTTCATCATAGGTACACATCTTTTTAAGTGGGAGAACTTGCACAATTGGTGGCTGACTAAATACTTTTTTCCCCCCACTGTATGTATTGGTGAATTGATAGACAAAGGGCAAACAATTCACACAATGAAGTTATGAAACAATGAATGCACACGAATTGGCGGGAGAGAGCAGATTCTGGAGAGACACAAACCTTGTACATCTAAGCCACTCATCTTAACTCAACATTTTAAATTATACCCAAGACACATTTCCTTCACACATACTGTAGGCCTAAGGAATACTCTCTCAAATGGCCTCTGGTCCAAAGCAGTAATCATTTATGGAAAACCAATGGAATTTAACTTGTTTTCTATATTTTCTCAAATACCCTCACGGGACCGGTGCCTTGCGTTGCCAATGCTCATCTTAGTGTGATGGACGGTGCCAACCCCAGCAGCCTCCGCAATGGATTAGTCCACTGAGACCGGCACGAATCAGACGGGTGTCTAGTGTGCCATGAAAAATAAAACAAATCTATCGACCAAACAATTGACCAGTTTACTAAATGGGGTCAGCCCTATTATAGCCCTATTTCCCATGATTGCCACCTTACCCTGTCCTCCTATTGTTCCCCCTAACTCTTTTCTGTTCCCTCCAGTTGGTCCCCCTCTTCATCTTCATCGGTGGTGGGATGGCTATGTCTGGGGCGTACCTCCTGCGCCTGGCAATGGGACCCCATGTCAGGTAAGGGCCCTTCTAAAACAAGCCGGTAATATTGAAACTGTCTGAAATGGGAACCGCATAGTAACTGGATTGACCTTGAGTGTTTTGATGCAACTTTAGCTATAGTTAGTCAATGTGCAGGACAGGTATATTGCTATTAGATTTAAAACTTTTCATTTCAATATGTATGTTGTTTCTATAGTTGGAATCGTAACGGCAACCCCGAGCCATGGAACAAGATGGCACCCACACATCAGCACAAGGTAGGTCACTCACTTGCAGTATGATCCATTATGTCTGGATAAATGTATCACAATGGCCAGTGCATTAAACTTGGTCTCTGCTGCACATGGTAGTGAGCAGAGGTTGTACAGCGCATTGAGGGAACATGTGAATGTAGTGGCTTGAGCCAAAAATGTAATAGAGCTGTAGACTGATTTTACTAATCCCATAGTTGAATGAATTAAAACAGGATAATCCTGTTAGTTTAAGTAATCTGATCAACCAATCTACTTGTCAGTCACAACAACAAAGCAAGTTTGACACTGTGACTGAATAACAGACCTGGGAATGATTCAGAAAGTAAAGGCAGGTTTTTGCTCAGATTATCTACTGTTATTAGTCAATATTGGATCTCTGCTGGTCCTTAATCTTTTATTCTTCCTTTATTTCATTCATAGTTTTATGCTGTGAACATGGACTACAGCAAGCTGAAGAAGGAGGGTCCTGACTTCTAAACTCTTATCTACTGCTGGAGCACTGCTGGACCAAAGGCTTGAGAAAAAAACGACTTATCCCCACAGACTGACTCCCTTAAACCTCTAACTTGAACCCAGTGGATGCAAAGAGGCTAAACCGCACAAGTTCCCATTCCCTTTGCCCTTTTAACCATCTTTTTTTCTCATACCTCATGGTTGTGCAGCAATAAAGTGAAGGAGTCTTTTCTCCTGTGTACAGAGAAAAGTATGTGTCTCTGTATTTCTTTGTAGTCAGTGTTTTAAAGGGTTTGAGGACTGATTTTAATCCTAAAACATATTCTGGTACCACGTTATAGGTTTGAAATCATGAAGGCAGTCATTCTTGTTTCCCTACACTGGCTTGATTTTCAATATTTTGCTCTTGGTTTTTGCCTCATGCCACCTTTTGCCCTCCTTTTCCCCCTGGCGACTTTGTCTGCATACATGTATATCATACTACGCTGGACTGTAGTCCAGCATCTAATCTACAGTATGACTCAACATACTTGATACTGCATATGCTCCCTCTAGTGGTGCTCACCCTCAAATTATCAAATGGATCCTCGACATATAAGTGCTGTGTGCCTTTTGATAGATCTTCATGGTCTGACCATCTGTTCAAGGCTGCACTGCACCGTTATGGGCCATGTTGTCTGAAGGTCTGCAATCACTCACTGACTAAAACCAGGCAGGTGGGAGTAAACGATAACACGGACAAACTATAAAGGTTGACATTGTATTAGCAACCAATAAAGCAATAATAATGTGCCTGAGAGTAATAAATTGAGCAGATAAAACCGGGTTCTCAGGGAGACGGATGCGGAGGTGTTTCTCCTAGAATGTCATGGCTCTCTGCCTGATGAGTTTGTAAATGTCATCAGGTCACACTGCATCTCTCAGGCTGGGAAAATTCTGACAAGGATGTTCAGCAAACCACGCCGGAAATGTCAAGGATGACTTCACATTTGAATAGAAAGCCACATATAAAAACTTCCCCCACCCTCTTAAAGGTTGGAACAGGCTTTGTCTCCCATAAAATAAATGTTTCAGATGAGAAATGAAACTGTTTCCATCAAAACTTTTCTTTGTTTTACAATGAACCTGTTTGATTACTCTGAAATATACAGATTGTAGAAAACTAATTACATGAGTTGCTACCTTTTTGTGCTTTATCAGAGACTACTGTAATTGGGCCCAGGAGTATTTTCCTCACCGCGAGACCTATGTTTAGTCATACAAAATATTGTCACGATATAAAATTGGATATATGTTATTAGTCCTCTTTATTACGTGGTGAATGCTCCCTACAAGTGGAAGAACAGTCAAAAGTGAGAAACCAGCTGTGAGTGGCAGCTCTGCACTGTACAAAGAAAACCGTTTGCATGAATTCTTCAAGGGTCCTGGCTCACCTTAACCACTGGCCAGCATATTTACCCTTTTTCACATGAACCCTGACCTCTTGGCTGGACAAGGCCGTTTGTGTCGCTGTACTGCCAGAGCAGCTGAGAGAAAATAATGAGTATGTGGAGCCTGGTGAATGCTGCTGCAGCTTATTGTCTTCTGCAGGTCACAACAGAGGTCATGTCCGCCAGGAACACAAAAGACTAGAAACACACTGTCCATCCAGATATACAGTATATCCCCTGCTTCATATTTTCTGACAATGAGTAGGTACTTGGAACGCTTCCACCACAGTTTGTGTGCACACAGGTACTAATTACATATTCACATTGATGTGTACTTTATAAACTTGTATAATTTTTAATGAATGTCTGTACTCGACAGACATTAGCTCTGTCACACAGCCATGTTTAGGTTACATAGCAGTTTAGCATGGTATTATAATGTATAACTGGATGGCACTCAGCATTGGATGCCAATCCCAGACACCCAGGCAATCTGAGTCACATGATAATACATGCACGCATGCACAGGCTAGCAGGGTTTCAATAGCAGCATGAACAATACCGAGATCTGTCTCCATGTTTGGTGAGTAGCGAATCTGAAGGTATTATATATTGGTGGTACATTGGTAAACACAGCAACACTGTGGTCACATAGTTCACATGCCACCAGCACACGTTCATTAGTTTTCAGCTTCTATATACATCAGCAATAATGCTCCAATGCCCCCCTCCCTCTCTAGCTCCTTCCCCCAACATCACTGTGGTTCACAGAGTTCAACCGCAATTTCAAATCCAAAGTAAACATGACATTTAGTCTTCTGATATTAATCATGTTTTCTTTGACAATTTATAACCCATTAAGGCAAAGAGCAGGAGTTTCTATCTTTATCAGAACAGTCATTGCTCTCTCTCTGGGAATATTAATGTTTACCCAGGATCATAGCATTCTTAGTAGAAGGATCCTCTGGTAAATCTGGGTTATGAATATATTACATTAGATATATTTGCAGAGATATTTAGAGATTTAGATGGCTTCAGTGCTCTGTGCTGTGTATTATTATTACATTAAAACAATGAAGAATAGGAATCATGAGGTGGATTTTAATGATAAACTATAGTATAGTATATCAAGATTTATTGCACTACAAATGAGGTTTGACAGGCAGCAGGTAACCCCTCACACCTACAGCTGTGCTGTCCCGACCCCAGTGTATAATACCAATGACACACCCTAATCTGACACGCACTGTGTGGTGATGACAGGTGGCACGGGCTGCTAAAGGGGAAACCAGGCTCATGATTGGGTTACAGGCTGAGAGTGCTGAAACCTGATTGAATTAGAGTGATGGATATGCTCATGTGTTGACAGCCATCTCTCTCTCTCTCTCTCTCTCTCCCTCTCTCTCTCTCTCTCTCTCTCTCCAGAACGGTGGTTTTCCAGGCACCCTACACACCTAGACCAGAAACAGCTGTACTGTTTACCACTCCATACATGATCACTTTCATAGACACCCAACACATTTTTTCTAAATAACTGTCTTCCTTTGGCCTAGTTTTGTTCATTCAGAGAGAAAAGGGGTGAGGTTGTGGAGAGCTATATTTTTCCTGTCCAAATAAAAGTTTGTCTCTTTCTCTGCTCCCTTTCTCCCCCTGATCACTACCGTTCTTCCTCTGCCATCATTTTGTTATCTAATACAACTCAATCATGCACAAACAAACCCATAGGCACGCACATGCACAGAGTGAAGTCAATGCTGTTGTATACCAAGACAATCACATTGATCCTAGGGCTCCTTCACTCCCTCTGACAAACTGCCATTTGCTGCAGACACCCAGAAAGGTCAGGGCTGTCGATGTAGTTTTGGGTGAGAGATTGAGTAAGGACACTGCAATTTAACAGCCAATTCAAAGGAAATACCGTTGGAATGAATCAGGGACTGTGCTGGAGTCTAAGGTGCCTAGTCACTTTGGAACCATTTCATGATTCTGAAGTTAAATGGCAGCTACTGTCTGTGTGTTATCAACACCTTTACTCAGAGGATAAGATACAGTAGGAGAATATAGACAACAAAAAACAACAACAGATAAAACAAACATCTATCTCCAAGTTCTTACCATCCATGGCATCTGTGTGTTGATTAAAATCGAATCTAATCTTTTCTTCAACCGTGGAAAGAAAGCAGGTCAAAATTTAAATAGCTGGAAATAGAACATCTGGCTGGGCCTTGTCAGTCAGCGGTGCGTAATGAAATATGGAAATGAGGGCCCTCTTCAAAGAGATGCGGGCCTTCCGTGCCGTCCTGGGTCTCCAGCAGGCCCCTCGACATCCCTGGTAGAACCCCGCCCCCCTGAAACGCACGCTGCATTTTCAGGTGCTGTGGCCCGAGCCACAGGCGCTGCCAGCTCGTTAGCGCCTGCAGACTGGCAAGGCTGGCAGCTGGCATCATTAAACTTCAAACCTGCTTTCGACCAGGGGTTCCGCCGCAAGGAGACCGCCCGCTCACACGCTTGCCAGCAGCTGATTAGCACCACACCACCACCCAACAACCTACACACCTTACCCCCTCTGCTACCATCACCAGCCCTAATAGAAAGCACCCCGTCTCTGGCCAAGCATAATATCTTTATCAATATCACCAGTCTGTCTTCCTTTTGTTTTCCCCAACGTCACTCTTCTCGTTTCTTCTCCTCCACTGAAGGCTGACGGCATGTCTTCCCCTGGCAATTTCCTCTGTGATTGAGTCATGAATGATAATGGCTGAACTATTTGCTGAAATGGTCTCAGAGGATTCATTTCATGTTCACTGATAATGGAGGGGCTTTGTCTGTCTTGATAATGGTAAACTGGTGAGAGAGACGAATCATCTGTTTTGTAGGCAGCCTGACTTTGCATTTTCATTGCCAAATTGTAGAATCATAGATGTGTTTTTATCTTTTGTGTAGTGGTTCAACCTATGGACGACAGGATCCATTTCCCACATGTTCTATTTTATTACCACAATATCTAAGAGGGACCAGAAATCCTGCGAGTCTGCAACTTTTACTTTGAGGTCCACATGATCTCGCCATCCCTTCAGATCCCAACAGGCTGTGTCACTGACCTCCCATCATGCCATGCAAAGCCCCAGAGTGTTGTCAGGGAGCTGTGGCCCTCCCATTGGGCCCCCTGGTCACTCTGCGTAGCACAGTCTGTCACTCTAACAGCCAGAGCCTTGAGGAGGTACAGTCTAGAATGTTAAGACCCAGTGAGATTCCCTCAGTCCTGTCTCTTAATATAAATCACAGACATATCAGTTGGGACTCTTTCTTTAATGCTGAGAGGGAGCTTTTGCCAACTGTACCTTTTTAACTGGACAGAAGAAGATCTGATAATATGCTCCAAAAGCACCTCCGGGAGATGTAAGGACTGCTGTGAGGAGAAACAACAGTTTTGCTGCTGTAAGACTATAAGAAAAGGGGCCTTACTTATAATTCAGTTCTGTAGCTAATGAACACAGACACCCACACAACTGAGGCAGATCCCAGGAGAAACTGGAACAGGACTGAACCAAAATGTCCTCTGACGGGGAGGGAGACAGATGTAGGTCTAAGGAAGCCCTAGAGTAAAAAATAAACACATTTAGACATATTTGTAACTTGTTTCTCCTTCTGCAAAGGAAACAGTTGCCACTTTTTGGATTGTTATATTTTTTGCCACATTGCTATCTTGGTACCAGTAATTACTGTCCAAGGCATGAACAACAACAAATGAGCATGAGATTAATAGGAAGACCAATAGATCAAGCAACATTTGCTTGTTTATGTCTTAGAACAGTCCACTCTGTATGGCTGTAGAGACCCTCTCCATTGATTTTCCACATGAGCAGTGACACAGAGGTCACACAGTTACTCTCATCAACTTCACAGCCCTGGGGCTTTGACACGATCCAGTGACCCCCACTATGCTGTTCCTCCTGAGTCAGGATTGTCTTCTCATCATGTTGTCACACAGTGCACGCAAGCCACGCGTACGAAGAAGTCATAGGGGACCACAGACAGAAATGTTCTACTGCCTTATTGCAGAGGATTGCTGGGTATGTTACTGTAGCTGTCAACATGACTGCTGATGAAAATGAATGTACATTCATACACATTCTGTGAGTTTGGGTGAATAAGCATAGGTCCACGATGATATACAATACTATTCTCTAATAAGAGTATATGCATCAGTTTATTCATCTTAATTACAATTATTTTTCTCTCTGTATTGTTGGGAAGGGCCCGTATGCATTTCACTGTTAGTCTACACCTGTTGTCTACGCAGCATGTGACAAATAATATTTGATTTGATTTGAATTCACCGATTGCTTTGACAGAGTAATTGCTATGTTGTTCTTATTTCCGCCACAGGGAGGCAGCAGAGTGTGTGTGTGGCAGCAGAGGTGAGCACCAGGCAAGGCGACCCCACTCTGTAAGCGGTTGACCCCCGGGGCTAGGCATGGCCACCATGTTCCCCTGGCTCCTGGCCCTCACCCTGGGCAGCCAGCAGAGCTGGGCAGGCAGACTGGAGGAGCAGCGCTGGGACTGGAGCAGAACCTTCTGACTCCATCTGTCGCCTTCTTCACAGTCACACCAGAGCAGAGGGAGACAGAGTGAGCCACAGATAGGTGTGCCCACCCCCACCAGCTGCCACCGCTCCCAGCATCTGCAGCCCGCAGCCAAACAAAGTTTCCTTCCTCCTCATCTTCTCTATCACATCCTCTACTCCTTCTCGCTTTGCCTCGTTCTGTTTCCGCTCAAAATGTCTTCACCCAGGGTGTTATTATTGTTGGGGCTATTTGTGATAACCTACAATTTCTACATTTGGAGTATATTTATCTGTAGAAAACACCAGGTTAGAGGGGAAGTGTTCTTGCTTTTCTAGATGTTGCTCCAGTAAGAATATGAGTGTGTGCAATATATGACGCTGGCCCTAGGGGGCGGTGTCACCTCTTCTACATGCCAGCCACTGTATTGTAATTATGTGAAGGTCCTGTACACTGTTGGGACACAAGAGTCGTGCTCTGCTACACTGGGACTGGTTTTTCTATTCTGAGCTCAAGTGCTTCTAAATCGTACCACAAGGTCTTCACATTGGGATTCACACTCTATCCTTCGCCTGTGTTATAGCCTAATGCAGAAATGAACTGACACCGCAGATGTGTTTGACTGAGAGAGAAAAAAGAGTGATGAAAAACACATGACTAATTCTGATACATCTCTGGCGGACCGTTCCCATTTAGTTGCAAATTGATACAGGCTGGAGAGGAATTTTCAAAACAGACAATCAGCCAGACCTGATTAGGCTGTATGTAGCCAATTCACTCAGCTTTAACAGCTACAGACATATTGGCTTGCTGTAGTTTTTTGTATATATGCTACCCTGGCTCCCATAACACACTGCACATTCAATATTCTGGATATGTAACTACATAATATAGCAGATTTAATTTGTCAAGCAAGGTTGATGTTACTGATTGAAAACTGAATCATATAGTCAAAGCAAAACATTTCATGAGACCTGGAGACTTCTAGCATGCTTAAAACCCAAACATTATGCACAGCTAAAGTGAAAACTCATCAGGAGCCATGCTGGTCATTATAGCTGGAGCCTAGAGGCAATGATATGAAAAGGTGAAAAAATATAAATAATGAACTATTTTGTCTAGACTTTCATATCAGTTTTTCCTTCCTGACAAATGCGTACGTGCATGAGGCAGAGATGAGATCATCACAATATTGTATTCATGCTGGCAGTATTTTGATGAGAGACAGGGATATAGCCTAGGCCTACTTCCAAACCACTGTGCGTAGGCTGCTGTTCAGGGTCAGACGCCTCACGGGGGACACGGACTGCGCGCTCTCCTAAAACCGGAGTGCTAAACAATAATTTGTCCCTGCAAATATCCTCAGCAATAGCATCCACAGTCATGTAGTCGATTAAGCGACACATTGTGACATGGTGCGAATATGGCCTCTGATTTCTTAGGGCATCTATTCCCCCAGACAGACCTGACACTGATTGTGTCCCTGCTGGGTCACTAAAGTCAGCGCTTTGTGAAACCTACAGGCTATCAATTGCAAGAAGATTGATGGATGTGCAGCAGAGCATTTATTCAATGGCCCAAGATTACATTATTTGTTTAAAAATGCCTATGATGTGATGGTCATCCTCATAAAATCATTTAAAACATATGCCTATGCTGATAGGTGATTATACCTCTTCTCTAAACTCATGGACTCATACACACACAAAAAAAAATGTATGCACGCATGACTGTAAGTCGCTTTGGATAAAAGCGTCTGCTAAATGGCATATTATATTATTATATTATATGGACATCTCTTACAGTGACAAATATTTGGCCAGCCTCCCTGTCTTATTGACACATTGGTGGTTTGATATGTGAGTGAGGTGAACAATTTTCATTTTCTACCTTGGTTTGCTCAAACGTCCGGGGAGACGGCAGACGGTTAGGCCGCGGCTCAGCTCACAATCACATCGAAGAAATGGCCGAGCGCGCAGTAGAGGCGATTACCGCCTACACCTTAGGCTTTTCGCTCCGGGCCTGTTGTGATGCATCGCATTCGGAATTCCGACAGTCGTTTTATAAAGCTATTTCAGCCACCCAGGTGCTTTTATACGCACGCTTTCCTCTACCCACACAGAAGAACAACCATCCAACTAAAAATCCCTTTTATCATCTATCCGCGTGAGGATATTAGGCCACAAATCAAAGAAGATGTTTAGCCAACTGAAAATAATATGGTGGATGTGTAACCAACCATGCTAGCCTAGTACAGCTTGGCTCAGCTTGGTTTGGCTCAGTGGTGTGAAAAGGGTAATAGGCTATGCGGCAAATGGGAGCGAGTGCTAAATAGTAGCATGCTTTTCTTGTGTATTCTGTTAGAAATCTGTCTACATAAGTGATACCACTTATTTTCAATGAACATCTCCCTGTGTGTTTTACCTGAGTTGAGTAACAGCTGATGCAGGAATTCTGCTCTGGACCATGCGAATAATTGTAGGTCTATTCCTGATTTTTAAAGCTCGTGTCTCGTTAACGATATGAGCCTACTGTATTGCTGCCATATGTGCACAATATAGTGGAGACAAATGCCCCAAATCGCCCACATCCGCACTTTCATAGGAAGTCTAATCCCATTGCTAGTTATTGCCTTCATTTGTCTCCCGTGTTATCATTACTGTGCATGTGATTGACAGTCCCCTGATAATCTATTTGGCAGGCTCACCCTCCGTTCCTCTCCTGTAATGTGCAAACCCCGCGTGATGGAAGCTTCTCTCGGGGCCGATGCACCTATATTCTGATCATTCTTTATCTCTGACTGAACATATTGGATTATTGATTTTGCGAGTGTGTGGTTGTGAGCGTTCAACAGACCCACATTCCTCTGTTGCAAGTTGCTCATAATATCTATCAACATACAGACACAAAATGGGGCATAAAGAGCAGGTTATTTATTCAGTCGCAGTTTAAATTCCATTCGCTATATAATTGGGCCTATGTAATAGGGGATGAAGCTGTCCATGGTGTTCCTTCCAAACCTTACTCTACTCTCTGTGCCGTTGTTGGGCTGACTCATGGGTGCTTCTTTACCCAAGGTAGGCACACATAGGGCTCCAATGTGGAAGTGGATTAGGCAAAGTGGAGCGAGGTCATTAAACAGAAGTTAATAATCCAATAAAACAACACACACACACACACACACCATCAGAGACCATCTGGAATCTCACTTGTCCTCTGAAGAGATTAATTACTGGACTGTAGCTCCAGCACCAGCAGCATCCACAGGCAGTCCTCCTCAGCAGTACAGAGGGAGGAGGAGAGGGGAAAGCTGGGAAGAGAACACAGACAAAACACGTAGCACTTTCATGGCTCCTCAGGAGACTGTGGGAATTAGGGCAGTCTGATGGGGAAATCAGCAGGAGGAGGGAGGAGGCTTCAGTCAGGAGGAAGACATCAACTTGGGACATGGATTTTATTGATATTAGTGTGTAAACTCAGTTGGTGTCTGTGTGAGAGAGGGAAAGAGGCAGAGAGAGAGAGAGGAAAGAGAGAGAGACAGAGAGAGGTCGTCTGAGTATTTGTCTGCAAAGGCCTCCCCAAGTGGGATGCCTCTCGCTGTTCACTGACGTCAATGGAGCACTGACACGTGACTCATTAGAGCAGGAGACACGTGACACGTGCCACCCCACCACAACCAGCCCCCTGTCCCCTACCCTCTCCCCGACAGCTTGTGGCATACAGTGTGTAAAGCAGAGAAAGCACTAGGGACCCGCTCCCCGTGTCACCCCGCTGTCTAAATGAATTAGTAACATGCAATGCTACTAACGCTAGCAGATCACAGATTCATGCACAGCAACATCTGTGCACACCTGAGCATCACAGTGACACCGAGAGCACCCTTGAACTTACTAGGGAAGAACCCCTAAAGGAAACGTATAACTGTTACCATATGGAATGTGTAATTGTTTGAGTACAAACACTCACATGATGACCATACTGAGTGTTTCAGCATAACAGCATAGACAATATGGCTATCCTCCCTGTACTGTGTTTACCAGTGTGGTTGTCTTGTCTTGTCATATTTAGGACTGAGATAATTGGTGTGTATTCAGGTGAAGTCATTCCCACTTGATTCACTGACTGTGTGTATAACTAGCTTGTGTTGACAAAGCCCTACCGCTCCCACAGCTTCCTCAACACTTCAGTTAGACTGCAGAGAATCTCAATATCTTGTCTCCTCTGCCTGTCTCTCTGTTAGGACTCCCCTTTCTCTCTATCTCTTCTTGCTATCTCTCCATTTTCTCTCAACATTTCCACCTTTGTCATGTTTCTTCTCCTCTCTTCCCCTCTTTCCTTCTCTCGTTCTCTCTCTCCTCCAGACAAATGCCACCAGTGGCAGAAACAGCTCTGCTGGCCTGCTCTTAATTTGCATACTGCATGTAAATGAGTGCCAATGTTGTTCATAGATCTGTAATTAACCAAACAGCTGAAGCTTACAAACAAACGTCGGTCTCCATTACTTTTCCAATAATAGAGTTTCTGGTGCGCCGCTTTTAAGTGGCAAACCCGATTACCTTCTCTCTCCTGCCTCTCCACGATTGGTTGAAACTAATGTCCTAGACGGGACTGTAGGTCTTTGACTATTGGAGCTCGAGATTGTTTCAGGATGAAAAGAAGCTCCCCACTCTGAATGCCTGAACGGAGGCATTTATATTCACAATAGGCTCTAGGCCAGAACATTTATATTATTACATTCACATTTTAGTCATTTAGCAGACGCTCTTATCCAGAGCGACTTACAGAAGCAATTAGGGTTAAGTGCCTTGCTCAAGGGCACATCGACAGATTTTTCACCTAGTCGGCTCGGGGATTAGAACCAGCAACCTTTCGGTTACTGACACAACGCTCTTAACCACTAAGCCCCCTGCCGCCCATTATCATGTGATACTTTCATGTTTTTGATATACCACTGCCTGAGCATATGTGTCATCTATATGAATTGTGTGCTGTACAAAGAAGACTTGAGCCATTCCCAGTCTGTCAGTTGATATGAGGTAGGACACAGTTTGATCTGGTGATGCCATGTGAGAATGGCCCTAGGAGTGGTTCACCAGATAGGTGCAGTGAAATGTGCTGTTTTACAGGGCCAGCCATAGTAGTACCGCGCACCTGGAGCAAATTGGGTAAAATGCCTTGCTCAAGGGCACATTGACAGATTTTTCAACTTGCCGGCTCAGGTATTCGAACCAGCAACCTCTTGGTTACTGGCCCAACGCTCTAACCACTAGTCTACCTGCCGACCAACCAACCCTCTATTTGTCAGTAGCATGTGTGATGATGGGTCAACCCAGGTCCTGCTAGTCCAGACTATGCGTGAAGATTTGAGGTCAGTGTGACCTGTCCCATGTGTGAGGTCTATGAAGGTTTTCCAATAACACCTTGTCCCTGGATAACTCCACTACAGACTGGGATTTAAAGCCCATTTGTGCCTGGGGAGTCAACGTCTGAAGCTATCCAAATCCAGGTCATGCATTTCTGATCTCTCTTTCTCTCTATACATCAGTAATGTGATTGATGGCTGAGGTGAAAAGGGAGCGGTAATAAGAAAAGTCAGTATTGCTTTGGGAGATGATGAGGCATTACTAAGACACTGATAACAGAGACGTTAAATGTTTCTGTTTCGGCTCTTCTCTAAGACACTGAAATGAGAACACACTCTTCTCTGCTTCTCTGAACACACAACCGAGATAGGATGGGCTTTACTCTGTATCACTTGATAGTGCCTTAATGTGTGACGAGGTGTGAATGAAGGAGTCAGGCGCAGGAGGTAAAACACCGAAGTCCAGATTTTATTCCGTTTACATATATCAAACGCTCCCAGCGTGAAAACGAAACTAATACAAGGGAAAATATTCCATCTTGGCAAGTACAAATAGAAGAGTAGCTCAACCGAGCTACTCGCTCTCACAATAAACAATCACTCACAAAGACAAGGGGAACACTTATACACATACTAATTAAGGGAATGAGCACCAGGTGTGTGTGATTGACAAGACAAGACATGACAAGTGGAGTGATGAGAATGGAATCGTCAGTAGCTATTAAACCGGTGACGACGAACTCCGAAACCTGCCCGAACAAGGAAGTCGTGACAGTACCCCCCCCTTGACGCGCGGCTCCAGCAGTGCGCCGACCCCGGCCTCGGGGACAGCCAGGAGGACGCGGAGCAGGGCGAGTCGGATGGCGAAGGTGGAAATCCCTCAACAGGGAGGGATCGAGGATGTCGCTCCTTGGGACACAGCACCGTTCCTCCGGACCGTACCCCTCCCACTCCACGAGATACTGAAGGTCCCCCACCCGATGCCTCGAATCCAATATGGTACGGACCGAATACGCCGGGGCCCCCTCGATGTCCAGAGGAGGTGGAGGAACCTCCCGCACCTCAGACTCCTGGAGCGGACCAGCTACCACCGGCCTGAGGAGAGACACATGAAACGAAGGGTTAATAATCAGGGGGGAGTAACAACCTGTAAGTAACCTCGTTTATCTTCCTCAGGACTTTAAACCGCCCCACAAACTGCGGGCTCAGCTTCCGGCAGGGCAGGCGGAGGGGTAGATTCCGGGTCGAGAGCCAGACCCGAAACCCCGGTACGGAAACCCGGGGCCTCCCTGCGGTGGCGGTCAGCGTTCGCCTTCTGACGACGCACGGCGCGCTGGAGGCGAACGTGGGCAGCGTCCCATGTCTCCTCCGCGCGCTGAAACCAGTCATCCACCACAGGAGCCTCGGTCTGGCTCTGGTGCCACGGTGCCAGGACCGGTTGGTAACCCAAAACACATTGGAAGGGTGTTAGGTTAGTAGAGGAGTGGCAGAGAGATTTCTGAGCGTATTCTGCCCATGGCAGGAACACCGACCACTCCCCTGGCCGGTCCTGACAGTAGGTCCGCAGGAACCTACCCACATCTTGATTCACCCTTTACACCTGCCCATTAATCTCGGGGTGAAATCCAGAGGTCAGGCTGACCGAGACCCCCAGACGTTCCATGAACGCCTTCCAGACTCTAGACGTGAACTGGGGACCTCGGTAGGACACTATATCCTCTGGTACCCCGTAGTGCCGGAAGACGTGAGTAAACAGAGCCTCCGCAGTTTGTAGGGCCGTGGGGAGACCGGGCAGCGGAAGGAGGCGGCAGGACTTCAAAAAGCGATCCACAACGACCAGGATGGTGGTGTTACCTTGGGAGAAGATCAGTAAGAAAATCAATGCTAAGGTGAGACCATGGTCGTTGTGGAACTGGTAAAGGTTGTAGCTTACCCGCTGGGAGGTGCCTAGGTGCCTTACTCTGGGCACACACTGAGCAGGAGGAAACATACACCCTCACGTCCTTAGCCAAGGTAAGCCACCAGCACTTCTCGGTCAGGCAGCGCATTGTACGACCGATACCTGGATGACCAGAGGAGGGTGACGTGTGTGCCCAGTAGATCAGACGATCACGGATAAGCGCAGGCACGTACTGCAGCCCAGCTGGACACTGCGGTGGAGATGGATCTGTGCGTAATGCCTGCGCTATATCCGCGTCCATCGCCCATACTACCGCCGCCACAATGCATGAGGCCGGGAGTATGGGGGTGTTGTCTCTGGGCCTCTCCTCTGTGTCATACAGCCGAGACAGTGCGTCTGCCTTCACGTTCTTCGTACCCGGAATGTATGAGAGTGTGAAATCAAATCGGGTGAAGAAGAGGGCCCACCTGGCCTGGCGAGGATTCAGCCTCCTCGTTGCCCAAATGTACTCCAGGTTACGGTGGTCTGTCCAGACGAGGAAAGGGTGTGTTTCGCCCCTTCGAGCCAATGCCTCCACACCGTCAAAGCTCGGACAATAGCCAGCAGCTCCCGATCACCAACGCCGTAGTTCTGCTCCACCGAGCTGAGCTTCTTCGAAAAGAAGGCACAGGGGTGGAGCTTGGGTGGTGTGGGGATCTATTTTCTTATAACTAGATGTGATGCCTAGCTTAGAAAGAATACATTAATGATTAAACATAATAGGTTTGTGCTGTACTGATATAGATTGTTTAACATAACAAGCTGTGATTAATGTGAGGAACCGTTATGGGGGTAGGCTGAGACAGACTTGTGACATACACACACACTGCCTCTTTGTTAAACCGCTCAAGGACAAACTGTGTCTGGGGTTGCTGACTCGAGACAAGTTGTGGAGATAACAACTAATGCCTGGCAACAGTGAAGCGCCAAGGGGCTGGGACCAGCCTGTGCGCCAACGATAGGCTGAGTAAGTCTAAACCACGCTCAGTCTCTACTCTGATAGGCCAGCAGGGAGCGGGAACTATCTCTGTCAGAGTATTTAAAGAAGAACTTATAACAATGGCTCAGTTCTCTGACTGCCCTGCGTGGTTTTTCAGTGGGCCCGTATATACGAACATCATACTTACCATTCAAGTGTTTGCATTAATTAAAATACTAGAAGACGTGTATTGACCTCTTTTTGTTCCTATACCAGATTTGAATTGATGCAACTTAACAGTGGCGTGCCCGAGCGTTGGGATATGACAGCGCCTATCCCTACCTCGGACGCATCCACCTCCACTACGAACGGTAGTGATGGATCGGGGTGAGCCAGTACCGGGGCGGAGGCGAACAGATCCCGCAATCTACTGAAGGCAAAATCAGCCTCAGCAGACCAGCAGAGCCGGGACGGCCCACCCTTCAACAAGGAGGTAATGGGAGCTGTGACCTTGCCAAAGCCCCGAATAAACCTCCGATAGTAGTTGGCAAAGCCAAGGAAGCGCTGCACCTCCTTCACTGTGGTTGGAGTCGGCCAATTACGCACGGCTGAAATGCGATCTCCCTCCATCTCCACACCTGTGGTAGTAATGCGGTATCCGAGGAAGGAGATTGACTGCTGGAAAAACTCACACTTCTCTGCCTTGGCATAAAGATCATTTTCCAGCAGTCGGACCAGTACCTTGCGAACCAGGGACACATGCTCGGCGCGCGTAGAGGAATACACCAGGATGTCATCGATGTAGACCACCACACCGCGACCAAGCATGTCCCAAAACACCTCGTTCACAAAGGACTGGAAAACGGATGGAGCAGTCATCAAACCGTAGGGCATCACCAGGTATTCATAATGCCCCGAGGTTGTGCTGAATGCTGTTTTCCACTCATCCCCTTCCTGAATACGCACCAGGTTGTAGGCACTCCTGAGGTCTAATTTGGTGAAAAAATGGGCCCCATGCATTGACTCAATCACTGAAGGAATGAGTGGAAGAGGATAACTAAATCGTACCGTCACCTTATTCAATGTTCGATAATCAATGCACGGGCGTAAACCACCATCTTTCTTCTTCACAAAGAAGAAACTCAAGGAAGTATTTGAAGTGGAGGGACGTATATACCCCTGGCGCAGGGACTCGGTGACGTATGTTTCCATAGCCTCCGTTTCAGCCTGCGACAGCGGTTACACATGACTCCTGGGAGGTACAGCGTCTACCCATAGTTTTTTCGCGCAATCCCTCTCCCGATGAGGTGATAATTTAGTCGCTTTCGTCTTGGAAAACGCGAGCGACAGATCATGGTATTCGGGAGGAATGCGCACGGTGGGAGTACCGTCTGGACTTTCCACCGTCGTCGCACCAACGGAAACACCTAGACACCTACCCGGACACTCACGCGACCACCCCGTAAGAACCCTCTGCGGCCATGAAAAGTTGGGGTTGTGAAGGGCTAACCACGGAATACCTAAGACTACAGGGTAAGCGGGAGACTCAATAATCAAAAAAGTGATCTGCTCAACATGCGTCTCCTGTGTAATCATGGTGACTGGTACAGTAACCTCCTTAACCAACCCGGACCCTAAAGGTCGACTATCAAGTGCTCTGATGGGGAGTGGAATGGATAGGGGAACCAATGAAATGTCTTGACGGTGTGCAAATGCCCTGTCCATAAAGTTCCCAGCTGCGCCTGAATCGACTAGCGCCTTACACTGGGAAACTACCAGGTGATCGGGAAAGGAGATAGATAGGGTACAGTGCGCTGCAAAGGGCTCTGAACAAGTTTGGGTGTTCGTTACCTGGGGTGATGCGTGAGTACCCTGCCTACCGCCTCCAATTTCAAAAGAACGTTGACTGCGACGTGAGGTGGATTGTCCCTTTGTGCCACCAGAGTGGCACTGTCGCTGTCCTCCTGCGCTCTCTGTCGTCCGGAGTGGGAATGGGCAGACCCCTACCAGGACGTCCTCTGGCTGCTAGCAGATTGTCCAGCCGGATGGCCATGTCCACCAGTTGGGAGAACGATAGCATGGCATCACGGCAGGCTAGCTCCCGTCAGACGTCCTCCCTTAGGTGGCACCGGAAATGGTAGATCAGAGCCCGTTCGTTCCACCCGTACCCCGCTGCCAGCGTCCGGAACTCCAGCACGTAGTCTTGTGCGGTCCTCGTCCCCTGCCTCAGATGGACCAGTCGTTCGCCCGCCTCTCGACCCTCAGGCGGGTGATCAAAAATGGCCCGAAAGAGGCGAGCAAACTCCCCGTAGTCCTCCAACGCGGCACCTCTCTCGTTCCACACCACGTTGGCCCACTCCAGGGCTCTCCCACAAAGGCAGGAAACTAGGACGGATACCTTCTCCCACTCCAGTGGCGCCGGCCTGATGCTGGAGAAATACAGCTTGAATTGGAGCATAAATCCCTTACATCGCGCTGCCGTCCCATCAAATGCCGGTGGCCGGGATATCTGGATCCCTCCAGGGGCTGGGGTGTAGGTGGCTGGATCCGGTTGACCAGCTGGTCTCGATAGATCGGGTCCTCTCCTCTCCAGGCGTTCTACTACCTGAAGAATCCGATCCATCGCTTCCCCCAAGCTGGCCAGCATCGAGGAATGCTCCTGGAACCTTGCCACAACTCCAGGCATGCGGTCTTCTCCTGCTGACTCCATTCAGCGGGTGAGTGATTCTGTGACGAGGTGTGAATGAAGGAGTCAGGCGTAGGAGGTAACACACCGAACGTGCCTGACCGAAACCTGCCAAACAAGGAGGGGAGGCAGCCTCGGCGGAAGTCGTGACATAATGAGACTTAATTAAAACGTAGATGGCATCTTTAATGGCCACAACAGTTTTTGTTTGTCTATAAGCACTGCTGCACTAATGGCCTAATTCGGGGATGGACGTCACACCCTGATCTGTTTCACTTGTCTTTGTGATTGTCTCCACCCCCCTCCAGGTGTCGCCCATCTTCCCCATTATCCCCAGTGTATTTATACCTGTGTTCTCTGTTTGACTGTTGCCAGTTTGTTTTGTGTCGTCAAGCCTACCAGTGGTTTTCCCCCTTGCACCTGTCTTTTTCAAGTTCCCGGTTTGGACCATTCTGCCTTCCATGAGCCTGCCTGCCGTTCTGTACCTTGTCACACCACCCTGGATTATTGACCTCTGCCTGCCCTGATCCTGAGACTGCCTGCCGTTCTGTACCTTTTGGACTCTGATCTGGATTACTGACTTCTGCCTGCCCTTGACCTGTCGTTTGCCTGCCCCCTGTTTTTGTAATAAACTTTTGTTACTTTCGACACTGTCTGCATCTGGGTCTTTTCCTGAAACGTGATAATGGAAGAGAAGAAAAAGTGCATTGACCTGTGGCTTAGGGTCGCCCTTTCAGTGTCAGGAAAACAGATTGATAAAGACAGGTACAAACCCATACTGAGCTGATTGGTATCTACTGCAGTGAGCAGACATACAGTATGGGCTAAACAGTGTGAAGAACATTACTTGTGTGCCAATGTGTCTCAGTTGGAAGTGCAGCAGTGCAGGTACAGTATCTGGCATATAGCCCTGAGATTCACCTTGCTGAGAAGTCAATCATAGCAGAAAAAAATGTATTCCAGGCTTTATGAAGCAATTCTAATTCCAATTGCATAGTGCTGGCTACAGCTTAACTGTGTCCGAGCAGCTTTCATTTCAAATATTTCTCCCTCACTTTTCATCTCCTGGTAGCTAATTAAGATATCAATAATTGGCTCCTTTGACAAGCAATGTGGGGAGAAAACTAAAATAGCAAATAGGACATCTATCTGGGAAGCATTATATTAGTTGGATTGTGAAGAGATCCCCTTCCCATCATGGGCAAACTGAGAATCTGGTTCCCACAAATGTATGCTATATGTCTCAGCGCACACAAACTATCTTGTTATGCTGTCAGCCCTCGACGCCTTTCTGGAAATGTTCAAACTATCTTTTCAACGTAATACGTTTTCCACCCGGCTGACTGATTGAGTATGCATTTCAAGCTTATTCAAGCTCGTCATAAGAGAGGTAGCAAGCACAAACAGCGCTGCTTTGTTCTCTTCAATAAAGAAAACGACCATCGTTTGGAATAGTGGGACAGTCTTTTAATGGTTGCCTCTAATTGGAGGAGAAAGAGTCCCTTTCTAACTGCATTGGGATTTTGAAAAAGTCCATTTGCCAGAGTAAGGAATCATTAAACACGGCATTAAAGCCCTCTCCTTTAATAACGTTGAAGGGAGTTTTTGCCCATTTAGTCTGTGGATTGGGCTTTGTGAGCTTTATCTATTAATATTTTCATTTCTCTGGTGAGGAATTCAAGGATACAAGCCTGATCAGGCAAACACACACACTGAATATTTAGTCTTGCAGCCTGCATTCTCCATTGAGTGTAGGCCTAAAGTCCAGCATTCATTTCCATACAAACCACAGTGAAATAAAGTAGAATACCATATGACAGTAGGCATCTAAAAGACAGACTCATTGATCCCAGACTAGCTGTGTTCCTTTGTCTGACTTGTAGTTTTTTGTTTCTGTCTTTGCAGTTGATTTTTTTTCTCTCAGCGGTCTGACTTGGCCTGCAGCGAGCGGCTGGTGAGTCTCGGTGGATATGTCGGCCTAAGCAGCCGGGTCTGAAGTGATTATGTGAGTGCGGTGGGAGAGACTCCTTCAGGGCTTGTGGGAAGACTACTCACAAGGCTACACGGGTCTATGTTGATGGTGGGCCTCTATGTTGACGAGAGAGAGATCTGATCTGATGTGGGCTCAAATCCCTGACTAATTAATATTATGCACAGCATGTGGACAATGGACATATCATTTTAGGCCTATTACTTTCTAAATGAGTACAGGAGGCTAATAAGCTTCAAGTCATTCCTCTGTGTCTGTTCACACATTTTGTGTAGGGATATATAAAAAAAATCATGAATTATTATATATTATTATATAAGTTTGACTCTGTCTCAGATTTTTGCCACTGTATTGCCTCTGTTCAAGTTCTCCCTTTGAAATGTTTAATCTGAGTCTGTCTTGATTGTGCAAACAACACAAACAGTAATTAAGTAGTAAAAGCCTGTCATAATGACCTGTAACAATTCATTATTCATATTATCTCGCTTTGTCTTTTAAAGTGAAGCCAAGTAATGAAATTAGTTTATTTTTCCTTTTTCCATTGCCTTGTTTACTCTATAAACACGTCCTTCAACGTTCTCCTTTTCAGAACGGAGGAGCTAAGCAGAAGAAAGGCTGTTGTTTATCGCTGCCTAACAGACAAATCCACTCTAAATGGCTGGAGATATTCACTCATTGGCTCAATAATCCATTTGTGAATTTACCCAGGGACTCCGGCGCATTGTTGTGGTTGATGTTGTTGTTTACGCTCCTTTTTTACTGACTCCTCGGTATAGCCTCTTCAACTTGAAGGAGAACTATGTAAATAAACAGCATAGAAATGGAAAATGGGAAGATAAACACTTAAACAGGCAGAAAGTCATCACTGTTGGACTAAGTGGTTGGTATCCACTTGCTTTTAATAAAACCTAGAGAAGTGCACTGGGAATGTATTCAACCTTCCTCTCTGCTCAATGTTTCATCATTCTCTTCATTTCTTAGGGTCTTCCTTTTGCCTACCCCACCCATTCTTTATCCCCTTTTCACTCTCCTCCCATGTCCTCAGTCCAGTCCACTGAATGCCCTTAACTGCACCTCAGCGCCTCATCCTGTCATATCCAACCTTCGTCATTTCCTCCTGTACCTTCTCTCTCCTCACCCTAACCCTCCCGTTCCCCCTCCCTGCTGTCCCTCCTCCCATGGTGTGGTTGGTGTAGTAATTGAGTGAGAGCGGTGGCCCTGGAGTCCTACGTGTAATCCACACTCTATAAGCACTCTAATTGAAGTGCAAATTCAATACTCCCTCATCAACCTTTTACAGGCTGTGCATTTGCTCGCCTGACACCACTCAGGTAATTACAGGGAGACTGGCAGTTCAATCATTCACCAGAAAAAAACATGAACAAAGAAAAAATACAATGTGCTGCCTTTTTATGGTGTGGGGATAGGAGTGCACAACTAAGGCACACTGACTGTACCACCACTTGACTTGCCTCCCGGCCATCTTGTCTTCACTTTCTTCCCCATTCAGGTAATCTAATTCCTTTCTGTCTAATGATAATGATTACATTATCAAAACCAATGAAGTGATAAGTGTGGCCACATGAGAAGATATTCTCTAGATGTTACACATAATGAAAGTCCATCCATGAACACACAGGCACGTGCGCATGCACACACAAAGATTTTTCGCCAGCATGTGTTTGTTTGTGTGTTTCACTATGTGTGTGTGTGTGCTTGTGTGTGTGTGTGTGTGTGTGAGTAGGAGTATAGTTTTGCAGCTTTAATTAAACTTCCTCTATTTTCTCTCAGCTTGTCCCCAAAGGGCCCCGTCTTCTTCCCCGCCACATGCTTATGTATTTATAATTGCATTAAACTCCTTCAGAGTGGAGCTACCGGAGAACATGGTGCCAACCCTGCAGACTGAGCAGACACTGTCACAGGGTAATACACTACTATGTGGTGACTGCATTCTATTGGCTTGGAATAACAAGGATTTTGCATGAAAAAAATATAATATATAATGTATGCACTCACTAACTGTAAGTCGCTCTGGATAAGAGCGTCTGCTAAATGACTAAAATGTAAAAATAACTCATGATCATGTGTGTTACGATTGGTAGTGAAAACCACCAATAAAATATGTAATGGTATTGCTGTTCCCCTTGCTATGAGAGTGGGAAAGAGCGAACACATCCACTGTTTTGGGAACATCACTGATGTTCAAGCCAACGCCCAAATTCTGGTGCCAATGCACTTTGAAGTTTTAGTAAGAGTTCAATTTTACATTTCTTTACTGTATTTCTATGAACGTCTTCTGCCTTCAGAACCATATATCCCGGTAGACAACTGCTTCAGAACCATATATCCTGGTAGACAACCTCTTCAGAACCATATGTCCTGGTAGACAACTGCTTCAGAACCATATATCCCAGTAGACAACTGCTTCAGAACCATATATCCCGGTAGACAACTGCTTCAGAACCATATATCCTGGTAGACAACTGCTTCAGAACCATATATCCTGGTAGACAACTTCTTCAGAACCATATATCCCGGTAGACAACTGCTTGGAAGAAGATCACAGAAATAGAATCTAAGAACTTCAGTTTAAGATAAATAATCTATGAAAGATTAAAGTCCACAAAATAATTTGCAATTTGTCTGTGAAAATCACATCTTTAATTTCAACACTGTGATATTGTCACTTGCTGCTTATACAGTTTTCACCACCACGTTCAGGAGGACACAATGTTTTGGAACGTTCAGATAGAAATATACTATGTAGAACAAACATGCCTCTCTGACATGTAGAATAAGAAAATAACATCAGCTCTATTTGTGGCATTTCTATCTGCAACGTTTCGTAATGAACATGGCCCTGGAATGAGAACAAGACAAAAGTATAGGCACAAGAACAAGACAAACAGTTTTGTTTTGTAATTATATTTGAGTACACACACACACACACACACACACACACACACACACACACACACACACACACACCAAAGACACGATGTACCATGTAAATCCTCCGTTATAGTTTTTTTTCGACTATTCTACTATTTTCTCTGTTACAGTTTGTAAGTGTTGAATGTGTCAGACTGTATCGCCAGGTTAATGGCGGGTGGAAATGGCGGTGAGTAGTGCGGACGAAGTGGAGGAAATTGAGATAAGTTTGGAGAAGCAACAGCTGTACTGGAACGGGATCAAAATGAAGGACAGTTCTGATGATATAGAGCGGAAGGATGTCAGTAGTAGAAAGACATAGGAAGAAGAGAGATCATGATACAGAAAGCAGTGGAGCGTCTAGTACAGAAAGCATAAAGACCGCCAGGGTAGGAAGCAAGAGTAATAATGTGTCGGAGTGGAAAGTTGTGATAGTGTTTGATGAGACCACAGGGCCTTATTTACACCCTATCTGATTAAGCAATTCCGTAGAGAAAGAGATAGGTGAAGTCAAACTAGCCCGGTTCATTGGAAATGGTAGATTGCTAATATTTGGTGGTAGCCATGGTCAGCAAGGGAAGATTCTGCAAATGGAAAAGCTTAATGGGAAGAAGATTAAAAGCCATGTAGCTGGTGCTTATGCTAGTTTGAAGAAAATGTGAAAGTTAAAGAAAATGTGAAGGGAGGTAGACTGATTAAGGTCCCGTTTCGCTCAGTTGGTAGAGCATGGCATTTGCAACGCCAGGGTTGTGGGTTCGATTCCCACGGGGGGACCAGTACGAATGAAAATGTATGCACTCATTACTGTAAGTCACTCTGGATAAGAGGATCTGATAAATGATAAAACATGGAAATGTAAAAAAAGGTTGATCAGTAGGAAAGAGGGTCAAAGAAGTGAAAGCTTATCAGTGCTGCTGAGGTTTGAAAAGGTTTTGCCTGTAGAAGTACAGATATGATTCCTTAGTTTCAATATCAGACAATTTATCCCATCTCCATTGTGGTATTTTAAATGCCAAAGAATGGGACATGTAGCTGTTCAGTGTTAAGAAAGAAAAAGATGTGCCAAGTATAGAGGGGAATGTGAATGTGGGAGCGATGTGAAGGTTAAGTGTTGTAATTGTTGGGTGAACACAGTGCAGCATTTGGTGGATGCCAGGTGCAGAGAGAGGCTCAGAGATATAGAATCAGTCATGATGTATCATATACAGAGGCTGTAAGACAGATTGGTGGAACTACAGTGCGGACTGATGGAGCTTCCATGGCTGCTCCTGTAGTAAGTGGACCTACTGTCGGGGCTGGTGCTTCTGCTGGTCCTGGCATGGTTTCGAGACCTGTTCAGAAATCTTGCACTCATGAATGTGCTTTGTCAAAGGACACTTTAATGCCAGGTTGAAGGTTATTGTGAATACGGCAAAATAGTTATTGGGGGTAGCAGATGTTACTGTTGAAATGGTTGTTAACATGCTGAATTGTTTCACAATTGTTTCACAATTCCTCGAAGCTGAAAATGTCCCAGTTCTTCCATGGCCTGCATATTCACCAGAAATGGGACCCACTGATCATGTTTGGGATGCTCTGGATCGAAAGCGTGTTCCAGTTCCCGCAAATATTCAGCAACTTCGCACAGCCATTGAAGAGGAGTGGGACAACATTCCACAGGCCACAATCAACAGCCTAATCAACTCTATGCGAAGGAGATGTGTCGCGCTGCATGAGGCAAACAGTGGTCACACCAGATATTGACCGGTTTTCTGATCCATGCCCCTACTCTTCTTTTAAGGTGTCTGTGACCAAGAGATGCACATCTGTATTCCCAGTCATGTGAAATCCATAGATTAGGGCCTAATGAATTTATTTCAATTGACTGATTTCCTTATATGAACTGTAACTCAGTAAAATCTTTAAAATTGTTGTATGTTGTGTTTATATTTTTGTTAAGTGTATTTTCTTAGTAGTACAGAATTAGGCAAACCATGATTGATCGCCCACTCCAACACAGTAGGTGGCGGCATGCACCTTAAATGTTTGTTTGCAGACCGCCATGATAACATAGAAGAAGATGAAGAAGACTGTATCATCATGCTTTTTCACATACTGACTGTCCTTCTATTACAGCATGGCAATTATATATATATATATATATATATATATATATATATATATATATATACACACACACAGTACCAGTCAAAGGTTTGGACACACCTACTCATTCAAGGGTTTTTCTTTATTTTTTACTATTTTCTACATTGTAGAATAATAGTGAAGACATCAAAACTATGAAATAACACATATGGAATCATGTAGTAACCAAATCAAAATATATTTTGTATTTGAGATTCTTCAAAGTAGCCACCCTTTGTCTTGATGACAGCTTTACACACTCTTGGCATTCTCTCAACCAGCTTCATGAGAAATGCTTTTCCAACAGTCTTGAAGGAGTTCCCACATATGCTGAGCACTTGTTGGCTGCTTTTCCTTCACTCTGCGGTCCAACTCATCCCAAACCATCTCAATTGTGTTGAGGTCGGGTGAATGTGGAGGCCAGGTCATCTGATGCAGCACTCCATCACTCTCCTTGGTCAAATAGCCCTTACACAGCCTGGAGGTGTGTGTTAGGTCATTGGCCTGTTGATAAACAAATGATAGTCCCACTAAGCGCAAACCAGATGGGATGGCGTGTCACTGCAGAATGCTGTGGTAGCCATGCTGGTTAAGTGTGCCTTGAATTCTAAATAAATCACAGACATTGTCACCAGCAAAGCACCCCCACACCATCACACCTCCTCCTCCATGCTTCACGGTGGGAAACACACATGCAGAGATCATCCGTTCACCTACTCTGCGTCTCACAAAGACACGGCGGTTGGAAACAAAAATCTCAAATTTGGACTCATCAGACCAAAGGACAGATTTCCACCGGTCTAATGTCCATTGCTCGTGTTTCTTGGCCCAAGCAATCTCTTCTTCTTATTGGTGTCCTTTAGTAATGGTTTCTTTGCAGCAATTCGACCATGAAGGCCTGATTCACGCAGTCTCCTCTGAACAGTTGATGTTGAGATGTGTCTGTTACTTGAACTCTGTGAAGCATTTATTTGGGCTGCAATCTGAGGTACAATTAACTCTAATTAACTTATCCTCTGCAGCAGAGGTAACTCTGGGTCTTCCTTTCCTGTGGCGGTCCTCATGAGAGCCAGTTTCATCATAGCGCTTGATGGTTTTTGCGACTGCACTTGAAGAAACTTTGAAAGTTCTTGAAATGTTCCATATTGACTGACCTTCATGTCTTAAATTAATGATGGACTGTCGTTTCTCTTTGCTTATTTGAGCTGTTCTTGCCATAATATGGACTTGGTATTTTACCAAATAGGGCTATCTTCTGTATACCACCCCTACCTTGTCACAACACAACTGATTGGCTCAAATGCTTTAAGAAGGAAAGAAATTCCACAAATTAAATTTTAACAAGACACACCTGTTAATTGAAATGCATTCCAGGTGACTACCTCATGAAGCTGGTTGAGAGAATGCCAAGCGTGTGCAAAGCTGTCATCAAGGCAAAGGGTGGCTACTTTGAAGAATCTCAAATATAAAATATAACACCTTTTTGGTTACTACATGATTCCGTATGTGTTATTTCATAGTTTTGATGTCTTCACTATTATTCTACAATGTATAAAATAGTAAAAATAAATTTGAATGAGTAGGTGTGTCCAAACTTTTGACTGGTATTGTATATATATAAAAAAAATTGTAAAGCAATTCAAAATGTTTCATATAGAACAACAAAGAGTTTACAACAGTATATACAACATTACAAACGACAGTCAGGGTAATACATACAATACATTATATAAACACCTTGTTTTGATTGCTTTTTTGTTATGAGAAGAATCTCAAATCTCAAACGACAGTCAGGGTAATACATACAATACATTATATAAACACCTTGTTTTGATTGCTTTTTTGTTATGAGAAGAATACATTGTGTTTATATATTATTCAATTTAATTCTCAAAAAGAATAAACAGAGGTTTTCTACTCATACATTCACATTAATAAATGTTTTAATAATACATTTACATTTATGAATAACACAGCATGGCAATGTTTTGGTATGGGCGTGCATGTTTTCGTCACAGGCATAACCCGGATGTAGAGTGCCAGTGCTGACAAAAAATCCTGTCCTGGAACAGACTGAAGAAAGGTGAGTTTTAAAACAAAAGAAAACCTTTCTTTGAACAAATACTAACTTTGCTTGTACTCGCTTAAATTCTGAGACCAAACACCAGTGAACGTGTGAGTTTGGTATCTGACAGGAATACGGAAGGCACTTAGCTAACTTGTATCTATTTTACTGTCTCGACTGTTGATGTTCAAGCTAGCAAGCTACACTTAGCTAGCGAGCTAATGTTAGCTAATGCTAGCTAGTTAACAAGCCAGCAAACTGCTAGCTAGCTCGTCGGAAGCAAGCCCTGTCAAATCGTTAACCAAACATTAGCTAATCGTGCTAAAATGTAGCAAACTACTTGGTGTAGCTTCCTAGTTAGCCAGTTTGCTAGCTAGTTAGCCTGCTGAGCTAGTTAGCTATCTAATCTACGCTGCCTCGCGCTTGTCTGACAATGGTTTGACAGCTGGTTTTAGTTTGACCGTTTGTGAAGGAAAAATGAATTTGATGCAGTTGGTGTGCGGGTAAAGAGTTGGGTTATTCGTAGAAATGAATACATGAGTAATTCTCACAGGGGCCCTGTGCGTCAGTAAAATATTTGTTTTGCCAGATTATGAACCCACTATTTGTTCTGAAGCCACCCTCCCACAGCTGCCTGTATCCTGCCAAATAGTAACCATCACTTGTCTCCCGTATTTGTTTGCATGAGCTGTGTCCTTTGCCAGAAACTGAGCAGTGTCCTTTGCCAGAAACTGAGCTCCATAGAGAATGTGAAGAGCCAGGCTGAGGGGTTGCTGCATTGCAGAATAAGGTCCTGCCTCAAGATGAGCAAGAAGTGAAATTTTCCATAGGGTTACCACGCACAGACTGAGAGAATTACGGTGGCAGATGTCTTTTAAGTGGGTGTTTTGGGGCACAGCTGGTATTTCAGCAAAGAAAATTGACGGAAGATTAGTTTTAGTACATAAAGTGATGTGGGAATTCTCAATCATTCTTGTGTGGTCCTTCAGCATTTTTCCAGATTTTAAACACATGCAGGTTGAAACTGAGGGAGCCATGTTGGAGGAGTTTAGTTGAGCATCTGAGTGGTTTAGTGAGGAATGCTGTGAGACATCATAGATAACAACTACTGGGACACCCACTACAGTCCCAGTCCCAAAACTGCCTTCAAGGAGCAGCACTAGAAGTACTCACTCACCTGCCACACACCTGCTACCACAGACACACTATTTCAGTGTAAGTGAGAGTTTTGGCTCTATTGATGAGAAAAGGGGGCCTGTGAAAGCCTGAAGACAGGTGTTTAGTTGTGGCTTGAGTGCAGAGACTTCCTCTTGGCAGCTGTTTAACTGGAAAAGTCATTTTGGTGTGAGTGGAGTACTTGTCTGACTGGAGTACTTACCTTGATTTGACATGCTGGCCTCATCAGTCAGTGTGGTTGTGCTGAGAGACAGCCATCTCATCACGGTAAGGAAAACCCTGTGGTTGTCAACAGGAATGTGCTTCTCTGTTTGAAGACTGATTTTGTACATGCTTCCAGACTGCGTTGACAGGAGAGGATCCTCAGAGCAGGCACAGAGTTCCATTGTTCCATAGTTAAAGTCAGGCTGTGGTCAGTGATTAGGCCAAAATGGTACAAGACAGGCTAGGCATTTTCCGTAGCACAACACCTTCATGACCATGACTGGCGATGGAACACTTCAACAGTTACCGGTACTGCAGTGTCTACCTACAGACGTTTCACTGCACACAAACTCATAACCAGCCATCACTTCCCAGCCAACTCCATCCATTCTATGTTATGTAATGTTAAATTGGACTGCTCTGGATTTAGCGGAGATGCACTCTACACACCATCCCCCAGCCCGGCCCTCCTCACCCTCCATAGGACAGAGCCCTTTGGTTTATTTACGCCAGGTGCTTCTCTAACTTCTAGGAATAACAGCCAATCGAAGTGCATGGCGGAGGGCAAGCTAATGGAATCTGACAGCAATGGAGTGGTAGAGGCAGCTCAGGCATCGTAAAGCTGTCGCTGTTTAAGCCCCTAAATTTGTCGCTAATACCCGCCTGCCTCAGCTCCCAAATGGCCACAGAGCTGTGAGGAGAAGAGCTCCGGACTGTGCAACCAGGCAGTTTAGTTGTGTAACTGTGTCTCTCCACCTGTGTTAAGTATATATGTGGATAAGGGTGGTAATAAATGTGTGTGTGTGTGCAGCTCCAGTAAATGTGTGTGTGAGTCAGTGTGACATTACAGGTGTAGCTTTAGAAGAAGCCCATTTCTCACATTGCTGATCGCTTGTGTGGGAATGCAACAAGTATTGAATTAGTTTGCTGAGAAGATGGAAATTGAAATATGGATTGGGGTTGCAAACGCCTGCCTGTGCTATTGGTTGTTTCGGATGTGCGGGATGAAATGTATTTTGTGTGTGTGTCAGCGTGTGACTGATGCAGACAGTGGCGGTATCTAATGGTTTTCCACTGCTCGTTCCTGCATTCCAATAACAGGATGGGAGCAGGAGTGACACAGACAAAGTGGATGTTTTCAGTCACCTTAAAGAGACGCCAGACTAACACCCAGCCTGCTGCTCTTCCATTACATTATGGCATCCATTTTAAAGTGAAACACAAACCAGGGCCCGGTTTCCCAAAAGCATCATAATGCTAAGTTCATCGTTAGATCCTTCGTAGGAGCATCGTTAAATCCAAGCTTTTCCCGCAAACCATCGTTATTAATGTTGCATTTGAAAATGCTCGTAATTTATCGCCTGCCCCGGACCACTCGTAGAACAGCTAAGTGCGTCGTTTGATGCCCACCCACGTCACTTTATACACAGAAGATCTCCACTAAACATAGAATCGAATGGTTTATCTGTCTCTCTGTGACCGCTGATAACTTCAGAACAAAGTTGATTACAAATACAAAGTTGTCAATGTCTATGCAATTGATTACAAGCTACGTATAAAAAGATTATTCAAATAAAAACCGAGATGACTGCATTCAAATACAAACAGTAAGCTATAGGCTTATTTAAATCATATTGAAATACATTTAATGTTCAATTGAGTTCTATTTTGCTACTTGTAGGCTACTCTAATTTGTCTCAATATATTTCATGATGTGTAGACTAACGTGCGCAATGATGTGCCAAATCGGTGATTTAGCGCCTCAATATTTGCAGCCTTAGATGGTAACTTCTCTCTAGGAACTGATCCGTCGTCAGTATTGGGAATTCATTCTAATGTTAAGGCAAGATTCCAATGTTAAAGTTGATCCGAGAGCAGCACTCCCTTTCTATTGATCCTATCAGTATCGACACATGCTCCAACGACGCACTTAGCGACCGTTCTCTCTGCGTGGTGTTTTGCGAAACGCTTGTTACATCTTCGGCTGTTGTAGGAAAAATGCATTGTTAAAACACTCGTAAGCCTAAATTCCATCTCTATCGAGAAACCGGGCCCAGCTCACTCCATCAGCCATTTAGATGTATTTAAATGTGCTGCTGTGCTGGTTGCGGTTTAGTTTAGTGAGTGTGTGTCTGGCTGGCTGGGTGTGGAGAGTGTGGGCTGGAGGCCTGCCTGGTCTGGGGGCTGGAGGCCTACTTCTCCCTGGCCGGGTAGCCTTGCCACTGACCCCGGGAAGCTATCTGAATATCAATGACAATGCAGTGATTTAGAAGTGGCCGTGGCCCCAAAGTCAGATCTAATCCTGCTGGTATTTACTGCCATTTGAGCTTGGAAAGCAGCAGTAGACCATCTTGCTATTGTGATTCGAGGCCAGTTGAATTTTAAGTTAATTTCCATATGGCTGTTTGGTATTTGGGGAATGAATCACCCATCTAGGGGTAGTATCTCTGAGGATTGGGTGAGAGACGGGGTTTAAGCGCCGTGCAAATTCGAGGTCAAAGGTGAAATGATACAAAGAGAGGCCCAGCAAGACAGAGAGAGAGACAGATGGAGAGAGAAAGATAAAAGAATGAGACTTTACAGAGTGAGATACTAAACTATCGTGGAGTAAACTGGGAGTGAGAGCAATGGGTTTAATGCAGGAGGAGTGTTATGTGTAAAGATAGAGATTTAAAAAAAGAAAACATAATGAACAAATCTAGATGAAGATGGAATGAGAATGAGTTCTATAGTAGGTGAGGTGGAGGTTTAGAGAGAGAGGGTGGAGAGAGCGAGAGAGAGGTGGAGAGAGAGAGGTGGTGGAAGAGGATTGCGGTAGTGAAATCGATAGTTCATACGTTTCTGAAATGGAGTTTTTTTTGGGGTCAGAGAACCAGGTATGGAGGGTATAATATGAAATGGCTCTGGCTGAGGACCGTTACTCTAGCAGCAGTATCGATTCCTGGGCCGTGTTCCAATTATTGTTGGCTGTTTTTGTCCGAGGCCCTTGCTCTGTGGCCCTTAAAGAGCTGGGGACAAGGCCGGACAAAGTTTTTGGGTGCCGACTGACTCTGTCTTATCGCTTCCCCAAAGCGGCCCACTTTTTCCAGTCATCAAAGAAGCTAGCTGGGAAATATAATGTGCTGTCTCACTGGGTCTCTCAGAGGACATCACTAGAGAATGGAGATTTCCCCCATGGCTGTCCCTCTTCAGAGATTCACTGGCATTACAGCATAAAGAGAAAATAATCCTGTTTATGTGTTTGTGTGTAGGGTTGTCAGTGTGTGAATCTGTGTCTGTGGCTAAGTGGATTTGAGTATGTCTCTGTTGTGGGAGTGGGCTTGCATAGCCTATGTGCAGGAAACATACGTTCTTTGCACACTTGTGTGATTGAGTGTGTGTATTTGTGGGGGCAGGTTGGAAAAAGAACCCCAGGTTGCAGACTCTTTTCTCTGGCTGAATGGCAGTAGAATGACAGCAGATTGCTCTGTGGATTCCTCCACGCTGCACTTAGCTGTTCAGTGTGTGTTCAGCCAGACATGAGCAGAGAAATTGCAGCTGTTTGTAGCCTTTGTTGCAGGAGGATTTCGAAGGTAAAATGGCATGTAATTCCCAGCCTGCTGTCCTTGCCTCTGCTTCTGCTTTCAGAAAGCCTTCTCTGGGTTTGGAATTGGGGGACAGGGGGCTGCTTGCTCTTGGAATAATGTAGGACAACTTTCTGGTACTCCTTGAGGTTCAGTAAAGAGTTAGTGTTGTCTGTCTCTACTAGCAGACTCTCTCCTCCCCTCCTCTCTCTAGCGTCTGTCCCATCTGTATTTTCATCCTTCTCTCTCTCCCTCCATCCCATCTCTCCGTCTCTCCAAATAATGTCAGGCTCATGCAATATGTTGTTTCCCCACTTGTGTGTTAATGAGGTGGATGAATATTCATGAGGCAGAGCTGACATCGCTGTGGAGGTCTTGTCGAGGGAATATGGAGTGGCAGGGCTAGACATGTACTTTTTTTGCTTGTCATGTCACTAACACCATTTTTACATCATTGTATGATGCAAGGAACCACTTTACGAAATAAAATGCAATACTATCTTTTTTACCGTAAAGAATCAGACAGAAATCTAGGCTACATTCTTGCTATTGGCTTCTTTGCATATTCAAGCCTGTCTCAAAATATAACACTTCCCCTTTAAGGCTGTCCTGGAGGATGGTTGGCCACCCTTGGTAGCCTATAAAATATTGCAACATTACAATTACAACCAAATAATTTTTTTGTCTTTATAAAAAAGACCGTTAGTAGAAAGAAAGCACTTCTAGCTACCCTACCATAAATAACAGCATAAACTACACAGCCGCACATCAATCAGCAATGTTTATTGTTGTCAGGGCAACAATAGAAGCTTTCATTTCTAAAACTGGAGCAGAATTCTAGTGTCTGAAAAGGTACAGATGACATGTTACTGTACTGTGTTTTATGTCTGTAAAGGGTCGCGGTAGATATAACTTCCTTGCCCGGCCCTAATGGTCATACATATGTAATAGGACCATTATTCTGCATTATGAATTAATTAATTTTTCTTATCATTTTAAACGGAAAACCGGCAGTTTAAACGTTAAGAAAAATTGTCCATTTGGCACATCCCTAAATAAAACTTTAAAATATTATTCCAATGTTGGCCTCTGATCTAATTCTGATCAGAGTAATTGTTTTTATATTGTGATTTTGTGTGGATATATTTTTTTTCTTGTCGTTTCAGACAACTTGTCCTAATTGTTTTTTAAAACTTGTCCCGGACAAGAGGACAAGCGTTAATGTCGAGCCCTGGACTGGTGTGCGTATTGAGATGGAAGGATTGATACTTTCACTTCATATTTGTTTTCTACATTGAGTTTTTAAGTTCTTGTTGCATGTTTTTCAGGACATTTGGCAGGGATTTTTTTGTGTTGTGTAGCGTACGTATTGTGTGTGTTTGTGTGATGGCAGGTTGAGTGTTGACCCCATGCCCCCCTCTCCTGTCCCTGCTGAGGGTCTCTGTGCTGGGGCAGACCAGCCAGGTAGCAGAGGACATTGGGGTTACCGCTGAATGGGCCTCAGTCTATCCCCCTCTCTTCTCCTGCCTTGGTCTCTAGACAAAATGACACCCTGGGAAGTCTCTCTCCAG
The DNA here is from genome assembly GCF_964263955.1 of Coregonus lavaretus. Taxonomy (NCBI): domain Eukaryota; kingdom Metazoa; phylum Chordata; class Actinopteri; order Salmoniformes; family Salmonidae; genus Coregonus; species Coregonus lavaretus. The sequence continues at coordinate 51,687,508 of NC_139989.1, forward strand.
GGAACCTCCACGCTTTCACCGTTCCTTCTTTCTCCTTCTCTCCGTCTTTCTTATTTTCCTCCTCCAAGGCTATTTTCTTTCAGAGAACAGATCGCGCTCAGTGCTGTGATGTTTGGAGCAGCTTTACCTCCTGAAGGACATGTGAGAAATACAGCGCTGCCCGTTTTAGAAATGAAAGCTCAATGTATTTGATGTATGCTGTGCTTACATCTCTCCTCTCACACGTTGCCAACATACCTCTCACTTTCCCCTCCTCTTCTTTCATTATGTCAGCTTTGTTCTGCTTTTCATTTTAGAGATACTCTACCTCTTTCTTTTCCTTTTTCTTTTTGCTTGTCAGCCTTTCATTTGGATTATCTCTCTCTCTCTCATTCTTCCTCGCTCTCTTCCTTTGTCTCTCTCCTCCCTTGCTCCATACCTCTGTCTCCGTGGCAGGGGATGTCAGACCCCTGTAGCCCACCACTAAAGCAGCTCATACGATCTGTAAAATCTTTGATCTCACGCCATCCTTGCACTGAGCCACGACAGCGAAGTGTATGGATGTTGCGGCACAAGAAAGAAACATGTGCATGTGACTGTGTCAATGTGTGTGTGCTCAAAAACCTTTCATTTGGCAGTGTGAGCCTGTCAGCATTTGTGGGAGAAACTCTTAATAAGAGGGAAGATATTGTCCTCTCTCTGCTTGTTCCTGTTGGTCTTTTTCCTAGTGTGTCCTTTCCTTTGTTCTCTGTCGTTCGATAGAGCAGTAGTTTTGTCAGATGATATTTAACCTGTCAGCTCCAGACAGTATGACAGATCTCCAGTCTCATTCTCCCAGACATGCTCCCTATGGTCAGGGAAGGGTGGGGGCTGGTCAATTCATCAACACTCTATTACAGGACCCCTCCATCTTCATAAATCCACTCACCAGCTATCTATAGGCTATACACAACCCACTGCTATAGGCTTTATACAACCCACTGTCACTTCACCTGTCTCATCACTCAATAAAACTGCTGCTGGGATCACTAGCAAGAGCATGTGTTGTTGCTCAAGTTGATGAGAGTGAGGATAATATTCAAGGCCATGGAATGGGGTTGCACCCTGACTTTGGGGGGTTGCACCCTGACTTTGGGGGGTTGCACCCTGACTTTGGGGGGTTGCACCCTGACTTTGGGGGGTTGCACCCTGACTTTGGGGGGTTGCACCCTGACTTTGGGGGGTTGCACCCTGACTTTGGGGGTTGCACCCTGACTTAAGCCATTACAGTGTAATTGATCCAACCTTCTTGGGGGCAGCTATGGAGGCAGACGGCCCTTTGAATATGCCCCACTGTCATCTCCTTGGACACCTCAGGGTCCTGATGACAGGGAAGGACACTCATCTTGTCTGTGTGTCTGTCTCTCTGTCCCTCGCTCCTCTGGCAGTGTGTGTGGGCCGTGTCCTCGCCCCCCTCTGTCCGTTCGCTCTCCTCGCCCCTCGACTGATCAAAGCCCCTTTGAGGGTCCTGAGTGGTTCTGAGCTAATAGCCGATAGTGATCTGATGTGTGCGTGTGTCTCCTTTAGTGATTAGACACCCAATGACAGGCTGAGCCAGCCCCATTAGGCCCCAGCCAGCCAGCCTGCTGTTTTTATCCTTTAAAGGGGCAATCTGCAGTTGCGAAATCCATTTTAAAAAACGTATTAATGAATGATAAGTACCCATTGATTCTTGAAGAATATAGCTTATAAATGCCTCATGAGCTTAGTTAAACTGTCGTAGCCTATCAAAACCCAAAATATAAGCTTGTTTTACTCCACTGTTTGTAAACTAAGTGTAAACAAACACTGTATAGCCTTGCATCCATAGCTCTGCTTATGAATTTGATAGTGGTAAAAAATGTCCAGCCCCATCCCTCAACTGCGTATTACCCCTTTAATGTTGCACCTTCCCCACCAGTCGAATCAATTATCAGTGATTAAGTTAGTGTCAGTCTTTAGCGCTGAGCCATACCTCTCCTCCCCGCCGTGTGGCACAGAGGCCCCGAGCAGAGCTACTGATCCCAAGCCAGCGCTGTGAAGGTACGTATGTAGACCGCTCTAAGTATAAGCCCTGTCCTCCACTCTGATCCCCAGACAGCAAGGTGACAGCGTACTGAAAGTTGGCAACACTCCCAAAGCCTTAACCTCAGCGAGGAGGAAGAGGCGTTGCATTAAGTTATAGGATAACTGTATAAAGCTATTCTTTTGCTTAGGTTCTTATCCAAGCTGAGATGACCCTGCTTTCAGAAGGAGATACAAGGACAGGGCCTTACATTGCAGAATGGTATTAGTGATTCTTATTATTCCAGTTAAAGAGATTTTGGACTTGCAGGGGGTTATAGAAGATGGCATAGAGATATATAAGATCTGAGCCCTTGTCGCTCAGTCCTCACACCCTTCTCTCCCCCCTTTCCACCAGCCTCTCTCTAGAGTAGAGGACTGGCCTTGGTGGTGGCACAGGCTTGTGGGTGTGGGTGGGTGTGTGGATTATTGTGCGGCAATACAGCGCAGTGAGGCGTCTTGTAAAAAAAAAAAAAACTTGGCTGCAAGGTCACGTCTCTTCTCTGCCTCATCCCCTCATCCTGGCCTATAAATATGTAACACCCCCCACACTAACACCATAATACCTCCCCTCAGCTACACACACCCCTAACCCTCTCTGTTCTGCCCTGAAATCTCAGGAGGCACACCTCCCACACGCTCACATGTCTTTGCCTGTAGCATTTTGACAAGTGAATAAACATCAGCTGCTTCATTGCCCCCCTGCCTCCCAGCCTCTACCTAACGCATAATGCTCTCCTCTCTTCCACCTCTTATCTTATCTCCCCCCCACTTGTCCTCTACTCTCCCTCTAACTCTACCATATCTGACAGGCTGTAAGTGGAAACCGATCTGTGTAGGCTGGTTATGGATCCCCACCATCACTGGGCTATTACCTCTACCCTGTCATTACATATAGATAAGACCCACCTCTAGTCTTTAGTCTATCTATAGAAAACCTAGCTAACCGCTCTCTCCTTAGGCTCTGAGACAGGTGTGGGTTGGACCGGTAGGGAGTTCTCAGTTTGGATTTAAATGTGTACACCTCTGAATTAGGATGTAAATACCTTTTGCAGATTTGGTGGGTGTAGCTCTCTCCTGGTTTGGGGCTCAAGCCACGATCTCCCTTCCTATGCCTCCCTCCCTATGCCTCCCTCCCTATGCCTCCCTCCCTATGCCTCCCTCCCTATGCCTCCCTCCCTGTGTTGTCCAGTGAGCAGCAGCAGTGTTCAGTAAGGAGAGATGGTAATCTGCCGTAACCTTGGCACTCTCTGGCTCTCTGCTCTCGGTGAAGAAGATAGATGGCCCTCCTGGAATGGCTGGTATTGTGGACGGGCAGAAAAAAAGAGAGGAGGGAGAGAAATGGATTTAGAATGGGAGATTTGAAGGAGAGGGATAGAGGGAGCTAGTCTGATAGTGGAAAAAGGGGAGAAAAAATGATGGAGAAAGAGATGGCGCTTGAGAGGTTAGGAGATGAAGGGAGGATGAGTTGGGAGTTTATGAAATGATGTGAAGGAGAACGGGTCAGGGGGACTGTGTTTATCTGAATGTGTGTATGTCTAAACATGGCCAAGGATTAGGCTTGGATTAGCACTCATCACAGTCCTCACCCATTATCTGACTCCCACACACGCAGTAGTCGTACACACAAAATTGTCTGTTGGTTTAATCCATTTGAATTCAATCACTTTTTGACAGCATCCCCTTTGATTTAAACAAAACTTTCCATACATGTTTTCCCATGGAAGAAGTGGCCAGAAAGTGACTTTTTGGACCTGATTGCCAAAACATTAAGAAGATAACGGTGCTCAAAGTTGATCACTGGAAAAGATAAACGGTTGAGTTTAAATAATATCAAATGCTTACAAACAGGGTTGTCAAACTATTTAATAACTGTTAATAAAAAATGTAATTGACCAATTATCCAAAAATGCGCAAACTCCAATTTTTGGGATATTCCCGTATGTTGTAGTTTAGACCCTACTTTACATAATGTGTTTTTTGTGTTGTGCCGCTATCAGTTGAGACACAACATGCTCTTGAATACAGGCTGGTTGGTGTCATTTCAATCATAGAACAATTATTCATAGAATGGACCTATCACTTCAGACCACTGCAATTTAGCTGGTATACCATTGAAATGTAAATTTAATTGAAATTGTAACGTCTAATTACTACCACAAAGATGGCCGCTGGTCCACCCACCATCAAATGTCAACTTAAATGGTAATGTCTATTCTATTATCTATATTTCTATGATTTCAATAGGTTTCCTATGGAGGATTGACAGTATAATTTAAAACAACAGATATTCCCATTCAAGGCAACATTCCCTCTCCAACCATCTTTGTGGTACCATTTGTAAGTTGAAATGTCCATTTTATTCCCATTTCAGCACATTTAGAAGCCAAAACATGACACCTATTCAAGAACATGTTGTCTCAACTGATGGCGGGCACAACACAAAAACTCCAGGATGTAAAGTAGGGTCTAAGCAACAACATATGCGAATATGAAAACAAACCAGAAGTTTACGCGTTTTTAGATAATTTAAGTTTTAAGAAGAAAAAGAAAAAGACCCCTTGACTTTTCCCACATTTTGTTAAGTTACAGCCTTATTCTAAAATGGATTCAATTATGTTTTTTCCTCATCAATTTACACACAATACCCAATAATGACAAAGCAAAAACACGTTTTTAGAATTTTTTGCAAATTTATTAAAAATAAAAAAACAGATACTTTATTTACATAAGTATTCAGACCCTTTGCTATGAGACTCGAAATTGAGCTCAGATGCATCCTGTTTCCATTGATCATCCTTGAGATGTTTCTACAACTTGATTGGAGTCCACCTGTGGTAAATTCAATTGATTAAACATGATTTGGAAGGCACACACCTGTCTATGTACGGTGCCTTCGGAAAGTATTCAGACCCCTTGACTTTTTCCACATTTTGTTACGCTACAGCTTTATTCGAAAATTGATTAAATTCACTTTCTGAGCACTTCTACAATGGGCAAATATGTATGTAAGGTTTTGTTCAAATCAAAAGGGGTGCTGTCAAAATGATATTTTCACTAATAAACAGATTTGTACTACAGTTCCTGTCAAGATGCATATTTGCATACACAAAAGAGCTGTGCATAAGAACCATGTGTAACCATAATGTGTTTCTAGGTCTGTGAGCACATACTGTTCCATTCTACATGTTCCATTTTAGTCATTTAGCAGAAGCTCTTATCCAGAGCGACGTACAATTAGTACATTCATCTTAAGATAGCTAGGTGAGACAACAACACATCACAATTGTATCAAGTACATTTCCCTCAACATATTTCTTGCAGACGTTTTCGAAAGATGGGCAGGGACTCTGCTGCCCTGACTTTAGGGGGAAGCTTATTCCACCATAAGGGTGCCAGGACAAGTTGCAGGAGTTGGATGGCAGAAGCGGGTAGACCAGCCAAAAGAGAGTTGCAGTAGTCTAGACGTGCCTGGATTAGGACCTGCGCTGCTTCCTGTGTGAGGAAAGGTTGTACTCTGTAGAGCATGAACCTGCAGGAGCGAGTCTCTGCTTTGATGTTTGCAGAGAATGACAGAGTGTGGTCCAGGGTCACGACAAGGTTATTTGCACTCTGGGAGGGGGGCACCTTGGAGTTGTCAACTGTGATGGAGAGGTCTTGGAGCGTGCAGGCCTTCCCTGGGAGGAAGAGCAGCTGCTTTTTGTTGAGCTTGAGGTGGTGGGCCGACATCCAAGCTGAGATATCTGCCAGGCACGCAGAGATGCGTGTCGCCACCTGGCTGTCAGAAGGGGGAAGGAGAAAAGTAGTTGAGTGTCATCTGCATACCAATGATAGGAAAGACCATGAAAGGATATGACAGAGCAGAGTGACTTAGTGAAAAGAGGTGAGGGCCTAGAACCGAACCCTGGGGGACACCAGTAGTGAGAGTACGTGGTGCAGACACAGAGAGTCCGCTTTGGCAGAGTGAAGATCCTCCGTGACACAGAGGAGAGCGGTCTCGGTTGAGTGACCCAACTTGAAGCCTAACTGGTTAGGATCAAGAAGGTCATTCTGAGAGAGATAACGAGTGAGTATTTTATTTTACTTCTGCTCTTTTTTTCTCAATACTTTTTTTTGTTGTTGTTTTATTTTTACTTTTTTTGTTAAAAATAAATGCACTGTTGGTTAAGGGCTGTAAGTAAGCATTTCACTGTAATGTCTGCACCTGTTGTATTCGGCGCATGTGACCAATAAAATTTGATTTGATTTGAGACAGCACGCTCAAGTGTTTTGGAAAGAAAGAAGGGATACCGGTCTGTAGTTGTTGACGTCAGAGGGATCAAGTGTTGGTTCTTAAGGAGGGGAGCGACTCTGGCCATCTTTAAGTCAAAGGGGACGCAGCCAGTGGTCAGGGATGAGGGAAGTGAGGAATGGGAGAAGGTCTGTAGAGATGGTCTGGAGAAGGGAGGAGGGGATGGGTCAAGTGGGCAGGTTGTTGGGCAGCCGGACATCACTAGTCGCAGGATTTCATCTAGAGAGAGAGGGTAGAAAGAGGTCAAGTAGTTCTGTGTGAGTGGGACCAGTGGACTAAGTAGGCTGAGTGAATGAGGAGCGGATGTCGTCAACCTTTTTTTCAAAGTGGTTGACAAAGTCGTCCGCAGAGAGGGAGGGAGGTAGAGGATTAAGGAGGGAAGAAAAAGTGGAGAAGAGTTTCCCAGGGTTGGAGGCAGAAGCTTGAAATTTAGCGTGATAGAAAGTGGCTTAAGCAGCGGATACAGAGGAAGAGAAGGTAGAGTGGAAGGATGATAGGTCCTCTGGAAATTTAGTTTTCCTCCATTTCCGCTAAGCTGCCCACAGCCCTCAGTGTTTAAGTAGTGATGGGGGAAAAAATCAATACAGTTGCATGTTGGGATATTATTTTTGACGATATATTGTATAATTTTTTTATTAGTTACGATCTTGTCTCATCGCAACAACTCCCCAACGGACTCGGGAGAGGCGAAGGTCGAGAGTTATGCGTCCTCCGAAACATGACCTGCCAAGCCGCGCTGCTTCTTAACACACTGCTCGCTTAACCCGGAAGCCAGCCGCACCAATGTGTCGGAGGAAACACCGTCCAACTGACAACCGAAGTCAGCTTACAGGCGGCCGGCCCTCCACAAGGAGTCGCTAGAGCACGATGAGCTAATGAAATACCCCGGCCAAACCCTCCCCTAGCCCGGACGTCGCAGGTCCAATTGTGCGCCACCCCATGGGGCTCCCGGTCACGGCCGGCTGTGACACAGACTGGGATCAGACTGTAGTGGATGTAGTGGTGCCTCAGCACTGCGATGCAGTGCCTTAGACCGCTGCGCCACTCGGGAGGCCATATTGTATTGTTTTGACAATATCGCAATGTTATTTTTGCGCTAGTTGGCTGTACCTGCACCAAAACTCCCGTATTTTTCCTTCATATGTTGTTTTCTAACTTCTTTTTAAATAGGTTTATCAAAACTCATTTTCTCATGGCTCTCTGTTGTCCCTCTGCAGCAGAGATATGGTGAGCAATATGCTTGGAACATCGACTTGCAATAAAATCACATTATCGAATCGCAATACATATAGAATCGTGAGAATCGCAATACATATCGTATCAGCACCTAATTATCATGATAATATCGTATCGTGAGGTCCCTGGCAATTCCCAGCCATAGTATTAAGTAGCCGCCGGAGTGGCAGCTCACCTGGACAGGAAGCTAGTCTATCGTAGACGACCTCTTTGAATTACTCTAGGCATATTAGCTTAGTGGTTAAGAGCGTTGTGCCAGTAACCGAAAGGTCACTGGTTCTAATCCCTGAGCCAATTAGGTGAAAAATCTGTCGATGTGCCCTTGAGCAAGGCACTTAACCCTAATTGCTCCTGTAAGTCACTCTGGATAAGAACGTCTGCTAAATGACAAAAAAATAAAAATAATAATATTACTCCTTTATGGCCGTGTGTGTGAGTAACCCAGAGCCTTCACTGTGTGTGTGAGAGTAACCCAGAGCCTTCACTGTGTGTGTGTGTGCAGTAGTACTAGTAGTATCAGCACAGGGTTGACTGGCCCAGTTGGGCTCATAATTATGACAGTTATTCACGCTTAGTGGCTCTTTATAAACATAGTCAAGCGCTTGATGTGACCCCCTGGCAAGCTGCCACTCTCTAAATATTCCTCTTTTTCAAGTCTTGGGGGGTTTCAGCAGCAGTGAACCTGTGAGGAACAGTCTTTTCTTCCTCTCTTTTTTTCTCTCCTTCATTTTCCCCGTATCATGGCTGACGTTTCTTTTTATGTCTATCCCCATCTCTCCCTGTCCCTTTCCGCCCTCTGCTTAATTTGTCTTCAATCCTTTCTCGTGTCGTTTTTTAAATCCTCTCCTTGTCTTGCCGTTTGTTTGAGCTGCTGCTCCCCTTCTCTGTCTCTTTTTCATCAGCCTGTAGTACATCCACCCATCTTTCATCCTGCCCCCTCCTCCATCTCCCATTCTTCCTCTCTCTTTGCCTTTTCTGCTTTCTATTTTTTTTCTTCTATTTTCTTCTTACACTTTTGTTTCCCCACTACTCTCCTGTCTCTCTCAGCTCCATCTTCCGCTCTTCTCCTCCCTCTCCCTCATTCCGCTCCTCACCATCCAATCCCTGCTCTCTCAAGCTGAGGGATTGAGGAGATGTAGGGTGGCTCTGCCATGGAGTTTTGACAGGATGGATGGCAGTGGGTGTCTGTGTTGTCATCTCATCTCCCCTCCCCTCTCCAACCTGACTAAATGATCAGCCTCACTGGTGGACAGACAGAGAGGCCGGGGCAGGGAGTGCAGAGGCAAGGAGTGTAGAGGCAAGGAGGGTGGCAGGGTTAGGCCCCAGCGTTTACCCAACCTGATTACAGGATCACACACTGCAGGTCAACCCTCATTTCCTGGAGTCACAACTCATTACCACACCGCTGACCAACGGCTATCAGTCAGGGAGGGAGGGAGGGCGGGCGGGAGGAGAAGAGAAGGAGGACGGGAGCGTGAAGGAGTAAGGCTGGAGAAGGATACATAGAGAATGAGTACAGGTCAGAGAAGGAGGGAGTGAAGGAGGGATGGCCAGAAGAGATTTGAGGAGGTGAGAGAAAGCACAGTCAGAGTAAATGATCATCGGTCATAGACAGGGAGAGGAGGATAGCTGTTTCAGTGAGCCAAGGTGATTTTAGTCTCTGATTCAGACAGTAGAGGTAGCAGTAGTAGGTCTAAGTAGCTGTGCAGCTGTTATGTAGGTCTGAAGGCTGGTTTGGCCAGATGACCTTCACTGTACAGACCAACCAGGCAGGCTCTGCCCACCACAGGAGCACAGAGACATAGCCTCTCCACCTCACACATTTGACACATTAATTTGTACACAGTCTGACTCAATCACAGCATACTGTCAGACCTAAGTTTCTCTCAATCCCCGTTTTGCCTGTTAAAACGGTGCTTTGAACCAGGAGGCATTAGAGGGATTTTGGAGACAAAAAATATCGATCGGACTCATGCCTCTGTTGTTGTCAGGTTTTGAATACACGTCTGCTTGTCCAGTCAATAAGAACACTCACATATTCATTGCAGGTGAGCTATTGATCAAGCCTCTCTCCCCCCGACACACACACCTCTGAGAATAGCACTGCCTCTTTCACATTCTGTGCATGTATTTTACCTCTATATTTTGCATCTGATTGACATTTGTGACTGGTATGTGTAAACCTGAGGGTGTTAAGATGATTTCATTCATTCCTTCAGTCCAGCTCTCTTCTCTCTGTATTTCTTACCCAGGGGCTATGGCAGGGTCTGGATTAAAGAGAGGGGGAAAGTGTTCTTTATTCAGAACATGTCACAGAGAGAGATTGTTAGTCAGAATGGTATTGCACTTGGCTTTCTTCATGGTCTCAAGTTGGGCCTATTTGTTTTTGATGACTGCTCTGAAACAGTACTTTGTCTTACAAACCAGATGAGCTTGAAGTGACTCGCATCTCTCAGCTATTGTCTTTGTACAGTTTGTAAGTTATATAATGAAGCCTAATATGTGTACATATCTTAAAGGCACCATACACCCTGAAAAAGCCCATATCCTGTTCAGTTACATGGGAGTCTCTGTAAGAACTAGGAAGTGCTAGTGTGCATTATTATTATTATTACTAGACACATCCTCCCTGTTGAAGTGTTTAATAATTCTGTGTGGCATCGGTCTGGTTTCACCTCAAATCAGACACCTCACTAAATGAACCCCGCTCATCCTTGGGGGAGACGGGGCCACCTCTCCTCCACCAGAGACTGGAACTGTTCAGCCAGGGGGGAGAGAGAGGGCCAGACAGACAGCACTGTTATTGGAGTCTCACTGATATCATCTTCTCTGAGTGAACTACTGGGGCCCTACTGTGTATTGTCTGGCTGGACTTTCCTTGCTAAGCTAACACTACACATTCACAAAATTATTATTCTGTGCTTACACGTCAAGTAGAGGTACCTGAGCCCGTTCAGATACAAACAAACAAACAAACAAACAAACAAACAAACAAACAAACCAACCAAACCTCCTTCTCTTTTTCTCTTTCTCTCTCTCAATCTCTCAATTAATCTCTTGTGTTTGTGTTCTCTCCCTCTCTGCAGCTGGACAGGAGGCCCAGGCAGACAGGGGGACACAGCCAGAGACAGACAGAGAGACGTACAGACAGAGGACCTCTCTCAGACTGACGGACAGAGGGCCCAGCTGGCCCAGCCATGGCATCAGCCAGCAGCACATATGTTTGAGGGACTTTGATCTCTGGGTGAGTACCAACTGGGGTGGAGATAAGGGGGGGGGGGGGGGGGGGGCATTGGCTGGTGACTAGTTTGAATAGACTGAGGGAAATGTTGAGAGAGATAAAAATATATAGGGGTGGAAGAATTTTGTTGACAGAGAGGAAGAAGTTTAGATGGGAGAAGGTGTGAGATTTAGGGTTTGAATAAATGAATGACACAAAGAAATGAAAGAGGACGAGGATAGACAAAGGAGGAGAGGGAAGGGAGTGGATGCACAGAGACCACAATTAGATGTATGTGGCAGCATTGAATCATTTAGTATATGATTCAGATGTGTCTGTCTTAAAAGAGCTAAAGCTAATAAAGGGCTTAAAGGTGTGAAAAGGAGAATAATTATCAGTGTTGGAGTGAGAGATGAGGGAGGGGAGGATAATGCAGCTGTACAGTGGGGGAAAAAAAGTATTTAGTCAGCCACCAATTGTACAAGTTCTCCCACTTAAAAAGATGAGAGGCCTGTAATTTTCATCATAGGTACACGTCAACTATGACAGACAAATTGAGGAAAAAAAATCCAGAAAATCACATTGTAGGATTTTTAATGGATTTATTAGCAAATTATGGTGGAAAATAAGTATTTGGTCACCTACAAACAAGCAAGATTTCTGGCTCTCACAGACCTGTAACTTCTTCTTTAAGAGTACTCCTGAGTGGCGCAGTGGTCTAAGGCACTGCATCGCAGTGCTAACTGTGCCACTAGAGATCCTGGTTCGAATCCAGGCTCTGTCGCAGCCGGCCGCGACCGGGAGACTCATGGGCGGTGCACAATTGGCCCAGCGTCGTCCAGGGTAGGGGAGGGAATGGCCGGCAGGGATGTAGCTCAGTTGATAGAGCATGGCGTTTGCAACGCCAGGGTTGTGGGTTCGATTCCCATGGGGGGCCAGTATAAAAAAAAATATATATATATATATATAATGTATTCACTAACTGTAAGTTGCTCTGGATAAGAGCGTCTGCTAAATGACTAAAATGTAAATGTAAGAGGCTCCTCTGTCCTCCACTCGTTACCTGTATTAATGGCACCTGTTTGAACTTGTTATCAGTATAAAAGACACCTGCAAAAATCCCAGAACCACACGGGGGGACCTAGTGAATGACCTGCAGAGAGCTGGGACCAAAGTAACAAAGCCTACCATCAGTAACACACTACGCCACCAGGGACTCAAATCCTGCAGTGCCAGACGTGTCCCCCTGCTTAAGCCAGTACATGTCCAGGCCTGTCTGAAGTTTGCTAGAGTGCATTTGGATGATCCAGAAGAGGATTGGGAGAATGTCATATGGTCAGATGAAACCAAAATATAACTTTTTGGTAAAAACTCAACTCGTCGTGTTTGGAGGACAAAGAATGCTGAGTTGCATCCAAAGAACACCATACCTACTGTGAAGCATGGGGGTGGAAACATCATGCTTTGGGGCTGTTTTTCTGCAAAGGGACCAGGACGACTGATCCGTGTAAAGAAAAGATGAATGGGGCCATGTATCGTGAGATTTTGAGTGAAAACCTCCTTCCATCAGCAAGGGCATTGAAGATGAAACGTGGCTGGGTCTTTCAGCATGACAATGATCCCAAACACACCGCCCGGGCAACGAAGGAGTGGCTTCGTAAGAAGCATTTCAAGGTCCTGGAGTGGCCTAGCCAGTCTCCAGATCTCAACCCCATAGAAAATCTTTGGAGGGAGTTGAAAGTCTGTGTTGCCCAGCGACAGCCCCAAAACATCACTGCTCTAGAGGAGATCTGCATGGAGGAATGGGCCAAAATACCAGCAACAGTGTGTGAAAACCTTTTGAAGACTTACAGAAAGCGTTTGACCTGTGTCATTGCCAACAAAGGGTATATAACAAAGTATTGAGAAACTTTTGTTATTGACCAAATACTTATTTTCCACCATAATTTGCAAATAAATTCATTAAAAATCCTACAATGTGATTTTCTGGATTTCTTTTTCTCATTTTGTCTGTCATAATTGACGTGTACCTATGATGAAAATTACAGGCCTCTCTCATCTTTTTAAGTGGGAGAACTTGCACAATTGGTGGCTGACTAAATACTTTTTTCCCCCACTGTATATGACAGGTGACAGAACTGTAAAGTGGAGAGAATATAGGATTCCCAAGAAATAGAAAGTGTATGTTTGTAGACGTTCTAATACACACTTTTAACAAATCCTTAAATATTATTTGAAACAACCCTCTAGATAGAACGAAAGGTCAACAGAATCCATTCTGTATAAATTAAACATCGCCCACACAGTGTTAATAATAAAACCAGTTTCTTTCTCAGATTAAATGAGAAGTATGTATGTTAAGATAGTTTTGTGTGTGTGTGAAGGCCCTCGTGCACGCTGGTGTGTGTATGAGTGACGTGCGGGGCTGACCCTGCAGTGAGAGCCCTAAGCAGTGATCACAGAGACCAGTGTCTCTTTATGGAGACAGAGTAATTAGTTCACTTGCACAAGTAAAGTGAAATGCCTTTCTTGCAAGCTGTCTTTGAGAGGAGGGGGTGGGGCATTAGATGACCTGTCACTGGGTGTCTCTCATCCTTCAGCCCCCTTCCACCTCACCTCATCGGTCAGTGGCTCCATCCCCTGTCCCCCTCCCTCACGCACGGCTACTCCAGGTAATTGACGCCACTTCAGATCATTCAGTGGCTTTTTATTTATTTTTGTCATTCAGTGGCTTTGCTCTGCTCTATGCTTGCTGGCTTCACCACGCCTGACTCAACTGCGTCGCTCACCTGACTTGTCACTCACCCTTGGCTGGCCTGCCAGCCGGCTGCCAGGCCCAACGAGCTCCCAACGCTCTGCCTCTCCCATTCACAGCACAGCAGGGGTGACCCTGGAGGACCTGGCCTGGCAGCCTCCTGTCCAGCACAGTGGACCGGTCCACTCACAATTAATCAGAAGACACTGCATTACAGACACTTTAATGAGAACAACTGTTGTGATCTATGTGAAACAACTCATGCAAGACTGAAAATCTATGGTGGATGAAACCTCAAACCACTTTCATATGGACTTTATGCAAGCTGTCATTGATTGTGGTATACTTTGTTTAAACAATAAGGCACGAGGAGGTGTGATATATGGCCAATATACCACGGCTAAGGACTGTTCTTATGTACGACGCAACGCAGAGTGCCTGGTTACAGCCCTTAGCCGTGGTATATTGGACATATACCACAAATCCCCAAGGTGCCTTATTGCTATTATAAACTGGTTACCAACGTAATTAGAGCAGTAAAAATAAATGTTTTACCCGTGGTATACGATCTGATATACCACGGCTGTCAGCCAATCAGCATTCAGTGCTCGAACCACCCAGTTTATAATACTTTTTATACCATGGTATTGTTAAATACTTGTTTCTGATTGGCTTGAAGGGCATTCTAGAGTTCATTATTTCCCTATAACGCATGGTGTATTTGCACGGTAGAATTAAATGGCTATAGTTAATTCTTACATGTCCTATGTTTGAGCTGCTTTTGAAAGCAAAAGTCGAATTGAAAACATTATTGGCATTGTTGAATTCGATTTTCATAATAGCAAGGTAAGACTGATGGTTTGGTTAGCTAAACTAGCAAGTCTGTTTTTTTGGTTACCAAGGCAACTACTGTAGCTAACTTGCTAGCTACTTCAGTGGATGTTGAACATTTCTAGCGGCAAATGTGTTAAATTATAGCCAGGGTATAAAAGGGATAATCAACTAGGGGCTCTATGTGTTCTCTGGAAAATAATGCAACTCCGTGGAAGGTCACTTCCACTCTGCTAGCGTGTCGTGGAACATGCCTTCCACGTCGTTCATTATATTCCATAGAATACATAGCCCCTCGTTGATTATCCCTTACATGATTTGATTCTTTGAGACCACGTAACGATGAACCTATCAGTGCTGGGAAAGGAATCCTTAGGACTTGTCTGATATACACATATAACAAAGTCATTACTCCAACCATATTGCAATTACTCACTGACGCATATGCTAACAGATGGATGTGGCAGCTCAACGGCCATATGTGACAGTCCAGGTTTACATCTTAATAGGTATTTTCACAGTAATTATTTTGGGACGTATTACCGCCCAGCGGCCAACTTTGATCAACTGTGCTCTACATTCACTGACTGGCATCGCCTGTCGCTTGGCAACCTGGAAAGGGGTTTGATTCCTCTCCCGCTCCCTCTCTCTTTCGCTCCATCTCTCCCTCAATCGCTCTCACTTCTCTTTTACCTGGTTTCTGTCTCACACTCGGCCTCCTGGTTCTAATTCCAGTTGCTGCGGCAACCCTGCAGCTGTTCTGCCGGTGGATCCCCCAGTCTCAAACATGCTGCTTGTGTGGAGTTGCTTAATGATTGGGTTTTATTTCTCCTCCTGAAGGGCCACACTCCAACTGTGATCAGCTCCTCCACCACCCTGTGTCTATCCCTCTCCTTCTTTCCTTTCCTCACTTTCTTCTACCGATTTTCCCAGCCACGCCTTCCCTCATGCATCTACAGGTACTTGCTCTGTGATGTGCAGTTGTTTACTTCTACTGGTTTGTGCATTGAGTCTCCTGTGAGTGGAGACTTTCTCACTCCATCACTCTCTCCAGTCTCTCTTTGCGTCATTGTCTGGTGTTGTCACCATGAGTCTCCTGTCTGCTGGAACTCAATCAGTCTCTGTGGTGCATTTGACTGGCCGGGTGGAGATTGGAATGTGCCAGACTCTAATGACTCCATTAGATTGTGTTAATCTGTGAGAGCTCTGTTACTAGGCAGTGCTGATTGATTTAGCACAGCCATGCTGAAAAAAGACTAAGTGTGGCTGGGGGAAAGTTAACTTAATCAACTTCAGCACAGACTGACAGGATGGACTGGTAGACTAAAGGGTCTGGGCTGCTGAGAGTGATGGCTGGAGTATTATGTTGAGGATAAGCTGCAGTGAGGAGAATGGGTAATGTTAATCTAAACTGGTGTGTTTGGGCCTGCTCTGAGAAGCAGTGAGGACTTTTAAAATGTCACCTGGCACTGTGTGTGTGTGCATTAGTGCACGGCCCACACCAGAGCAGCCTTATCTGCCTGGCATTTCCAACCTCAGCGAATACTGCTGCAGCCGGCGCTATCTGATGACTCACCAAAAGGCCTCTCTGAGAGAACAATATTGAGAGGCAGCGAGCGCAGGTACACTTAACCTTAACATGAATTAGGAAAGGTCAGACGGGGAGGGTGAGGTACGAGGTGGGGACCGCCACTTACAGCACTGTTATTGTTTGGATCTTATCTTAACAGACTCTGGCTGGGTGGATGTGATGCCTGTTGTCCGCCAGGCAGCTTTGAGCAGCGCTCTTTGGCCAGGTAATACACTGATCCTGGATCAGATCAGTCTAGATGTTATTAAGTCGACAACATGCCTCAGCCTGAGATGGCCAAATGCTCTGGAATCAGGTTGTAAAAGTTGCAAAGCTTTACAATTTTGTATATTTTTCTCAGTCTCAGTCCTTCTGAGTCAAGGCAGTGTTGGGTCTGAGTACAGACTAAACACGGTGGCATTTAGAGGCCAGCCACCACTGAGACACCAAGGTGTCTAGATGCACTCATCATTCAGCCTAGTCTCAACACTTCATCACAACCGCAGGGCTTTAAAAATAGTTATTTTGCCACAGCTACGGGTGGTGGCATCTCTCTGTTAGTCTTTATGCACTGGTTTTACACCTTCAAGAGAGAGGAGCTGCTCATTCTCAGCCTTCACTGTATAACTAACTCACTGTTTAATTAATGAATGGCTAATATACATGTAGAAAGGAGAGATGGAAGTACTCACTTTGAAAAGGTGATCCATCTTATATGGATTTAATGGTAAGCATTTTAAAATAGCGCTGCAGAACTGTAAATGAGGGAAGGAGTGTGTGTGTGTATATATGCGGTGTGTATCAGTGTGCGTGCAGTACAAGGTGAAGTGTGTAAATGTGGTAATTGGGAAGCAGAGTGACGTCGGGACACCAGAAGAGTAGCCCCTGTCTCAGGGCGAGCAGCAGATGGATAGAGCTGAACTTATTAGTGCTGCTGCCTTCCCCTTCTTTCCCCAAGAGGAAAAGAGCAACACAAGAAGACAGAAAGAGGGAGAGCACAGTGTTTCCTTCTTTACCTCCATCTCCAACCCCCCCTCTCTCTTTTCTCTCCCTCTCCTTTCTGCTTGTCTACTGTCGAGTGTTTGTCCAAAAATTGCCAAGAAAATGGCTGCAGTGTCCATGTTACTTTTTGTTGTATTGTCTCTGTCCATGCATTACCATTCACTTGGACCCTCCAGTATCTGACTAGCCCTTATATCTTATCCTCCATTACTGGGCACAGCTCTGGCGATGGTGTAGTACAGTGGTCCTGGCTGACATGCCTATTCCACAGGGGGTTTGTGGTGTTGAATGGTCCTGCTTAGTCTCATTGTGGGGGGTCCCACAGGTTCTTCTGGGAGGGGGGTGAGGAGGGCCAGGAAGGGAGGCTGTGTTCTTTCTGTTAGAAATGAGGGAGAATCTTCACAGAGGTGGGGTGAGGGGCAAGAGGTGTACCCCGTTATCTCCCTGTGGCAGGCGTTTGCCCTTGATCGCAGTGTCTCGGTGCGCCAGCATGACAAGTTCAGAGAAGGGTTGATCTTAATTGGCTCTGCTGAAGTGTGTGTGTGTGTTTGAAGCTTATATGCTGGTGGCAATTGCAGCTATAGGTGCTCACATTCTTCCATGACTGTATATTGCTCCTCAAGTAGTTTAGTCTCTCTCAGTGAGATGCCTTGTGGAGAGGCAGATGGGCAGTGGGTGGTCTGGGCCTTTGTGTCTGACCCTCACTGTCAGCCGTGTCTCTGTGTGTTAGGGTGTACATTTAGAAATTACAGGTTTCCGTATTTAATGAGAAGAAAAAAGCCTGTCCTCAGCTCAAAACGCTCGCCCCCTTGTCTTTCTGTTTCTCTATGCAGCAGTGGACCTGAGTAGACCCTCACACCCTCTTTCTCTCACTCTACTCAGTCCACTTTCTCTCTCTCTCCCTTTACTCAGTCCACTTTCTCTCTCTCTCTCCCTTTACTCAGTCCACTTTCTCTCTCTCTCTCCCTTTACTCAGTCCACTTTCTCTCTCTCTCTCTCCCTTTACTCAGTCCACTTTCTCTCTCTCTCTCTCCCTTTACTCAGTCCACTTTCTCTCTCTCTCTCCCTTTACTCAGTCCACTTTCTCTCTCTCTCTCCCTTTACTCAGTCCACTTTCTCTCTCTCTCTCCCTTTACTCAGTCCACTTTCTCTCTCTCTCTCTCTCCCTTTACTCAGTCCACTTTCTCTCTCTCTCTCTCTCTCTCCCTTTACTCAGTCCACTTTCTCTCTCTCTCTCCCTTTACTCAGTCCACTTTCTCTCTCTCTCTCCCTTTACTCAGTCCACTTTCTCTCTCTCTCTCTCTCTCTGCTCACTCTACTCTCTCTCCCTCGTTTGCAGACAGCATATCACAAATTCAGCGACTTGTACCGCTGCCGGCACGGTTCATCATTATAATTGTTAGAAGTGCGGAAAGGGCAGCGGGAGGGATGCACGCCGGGGATAGACAACTTTGATGGGGGTCAGGGCCACAAAATCTTAACTAATTTCATTAATATTTTTAAGTTGGTGTTAATTTCGTGCAATTCATTTTGCCATGGGGTACCAAAGAAAACAAGCGATAGAAAACAATACAATAAAAATAATGGTGCAGGTGTGTTCGAAAGCCCAAGGGCTTAAATGAAAACCACACCATTAAAAAAAACAATATACAATACATAAGTATTCAGACCCTTTGCTATGAGACTTGAAATTGAGCTTAGGTGCATCCTGTTTCCATTCATCATCCTTGAGATGTTTCTACAACTTGATTGGAGTCCACCTGTGGTAAATTCAATTGATTGGACATGATTTGGAAAGGCACACACCTGTCTATATAAGGTCCCACTGTTGACAGTGCATATCAGAGCAAAAACTAAGCCATGAGGTCGAAGGACTTGTCCGTAGAGCTCAGAGACAGGATTGTGTCGATGCACAGATCTGGGGAAGGGTACCAAAAAATGTCTGCAGCATTGAAGGTCGCCAAGAACACAGTGGCCTCCATCATTCTTAAATGGAAGAAGTTTGGAACCACAAAGGCTCTTCCTAGAGCTGGCCGGCCAGCCAAACTGAGCAATTGGGGGAGAAGGGCCTTGGTCAGGGAGGTGACCAAGAACCTAATGGTCACTCTGACAGAGCTCCTGGGCTCCTCTATAGAGATGGGAGAACCTTCCAGAACGACTACCATCTCTGCAGCACTCCACTAATCAGGCCTTTATGATAGTGCCCAGACGGAAGCCACTCCTCAGTAAGGCACATGACAGCCCGCTTGGAGTTTGCCAAAGGCACGTAAAGGACTCTCAGACCATGAGAAACAAGATTATCTGGTCTGATGAAACCAAGCTTGAACTCTTTGGCCTGAATGCCAAGCGTCACGTCTGTAGGAAACCTGGCACCATCCCTACGGTGAAACATGGTGGTGGCAGCATTATACTGTGGGGATGTTTTTCAGCGGCAGGGACTGGGAGACAAGTCAGGATCGAGGGAAAGATGAACGGAGCAAAGTACAGAGAGATCCTTGATGAAAACCTGCTCCAGAGCGCTCAATAACTCAGACTGGGGCGAAGGTTCACCTTCCAATAGGACAACGACCCTAAGCAGACAGCCAAGACAACGCAGGAGTGGCTTTGGGACAAGTCTCTGAATGTCCTTGAGTGGCCCATCTAGATCACGGACTTGAACCCGATCGAACATCTCTGGAGAGACCTGAAAATAGCAGTGACGCTCCCCATCCAATCTGACAGATCTTGAGAGGATCTGCAGAGAAGAATGGGAGAAATTCCCCAAATACAGGTGTGCCAAGCTTGTAGCGTCATACCCAAGAAGACTCAAGGCTGTAATCGCTGCCAAAGGTGCTTCAACAAAGTACTGAGTAAAGGGTCTGAATACTTATGTAAATGTAATATTTCAGAGGTTAATTTTTTTTTATAAATGTGCAAACATTTCTAAACACCTGTTTTTGCTTTGTCATTATGGGGTATTGTGTGTAGATTGAGAGAAAAACTATTTAATCCATTTTAGAATAAGGCTGTAATGTAACAATGTGGAAGAAGTCAAGGGGTCTGAATACTTTCCGAATGCACTGTATATAGATGGATTTCAGAATTGACCTGGAAGAATCCATTGAAGGGTTTCGGTAAACTGTCTGGGAGGTATGAGTATTTGTAGATTAAAGTGCGTAATTGGCTTACATTAATATCGTAAATGGACAAGATATTGAGTTTCTTAAACAAAGGTGCAGATGGAGCCAGGTAATTAGAGGAGATGTCTTGCAAATATATTTTGTATGATGAGTAATTTGTGTAGGTAGGAGGCATATGGGTAAATTTAATTTAAATTAAGCTATAGTGTAGAGTCAGGAAGCAAGCCTGGTGAACCAAACCACTAATCTTTCTGATGATACCAACAGATTTCATCACTTTGCTGCAGACAAATTGAATATGATATTTCCAGGATAACTTTTAATCAATTAAAACTGAGGAATCTAGTGGATGGTGACTTGTTCCATTTCATTCCCACTAATTGAGATTCTGGTCCTTTTATTTTATTTTTATTTTTACAATATTTCTGGTAGATGCACAGCCGTTTGCATAAACAAATTGTTCTCTATCATAAACATAACCATATAGCCAATTATATGTATAATCATGAAAACTGTAATATTTCATGATCAGCTGTGTCAAACGCTTTGGATAAATCTAAAGAGATGCCAAGAGCGTATTCATTGATGTTCAGGGCTGTTAAGATTTTATCCACAATTTGCAAAAGAGCCATATCTGTGGAATAGTGTTTCCGAAAACCATATTGGTGCTCATATAGAATACAGTGTTGAAACCATATTGGTGCTCATATAGAATACAGTGTTGAAACCATATTTGTGCTCATATAGAATACAGTGTTGAAACCATATTGGTGCTCATATAGAATACAGTGTTGAAACCATATTGGTGCTCATATAGAATACAGTGTTGAAACCATATTGGTGCTCATATAGAATACAGTGTTGAAACCATATTGGTGCTCATATAGAATACAGTGTTGAAACCATATTGGTGCTCATATAGAATACAGTGTTGATTTAAATGTTTCAACATTCTCTTATACACCAAGTTTGATCAGGAGGATCAAACTGAAGCATGGAAGGGAAATGTTCCTTAATGTTTTCCAAGGGATTTCAATCAGTTTTCTCTATTTCCTTTGACAGAGAGGAACCCACATTCACAAAGTTAAATTCACATGAAATAACATCAGGATCACTATAGGTCTTATTTCCAACAGTAAATTGAGAAGGGATAGTTGTAGATGCCTTTTTCTTATTCAACAGTTGATTGTTTACTTTATATTATTGAAGGATTCTTTGAATTTGTAAGTAAAACGTATTTTTTTGGGATATCTGAAGTATGTGAGTAAATTTGTTCTTATACTTTTTGTAATTTGCAGAATTCAGGGGAGAGGGATTTGTGAGAAACTTTTTATACAACCTTTTTTGTAAACTGAGGATTTTTTGAGACCTGTTGTAAACCAAGGTTTCCAGAACCCTTTTGCTGCTCTCTTACGTGGTTTAACTAAGGGTAAGCAGTTGTGAAATACAGAATTGAAAGATGTGAGAAAAGTCTGGTAAGCAGACTCCACATCGGCCTGACTATAAACATTTCCCCATGGAATATCATCAAATCATTTTTTTATTAATATTTTTTATCCGAAATGTATCCGAGGATCTTCAAAAGGGGGGCCGCCAGTTGCCCATTCCTGCACTAGGCCAATGGGGAGAGAGCGAAGGGGTGAGGAGAAGAGAGCGGGAGGGGCTGAGTTGGACCAAGGGATGAAGGGGAAGATGGAAATGCCCCTCATTGAAATGGGCCTTTATTGGGCGTCCAGGGAAATGCAGCAGTACCTGAGGCTACGTTCCTGTGCTAGAGCATACTGAAAGTGATTTAAACCACATTAAAATGGAAAACGATGCATGGAGGATTGAAGGAAGGATGGTGGCTGGAGTTTGGGGTGGTTTTGGCCTCATTATGAATATCATACAAATCATGATTATGAAAAGCAAATAGATTTAGTAGGAACTGGACTGAGAGGCTGCCATGATGTGAGTGAAGTATTATTTATTTGTGTGGGAAACGTGGTGATGTGTCCAGATTGGGGTTTATAACAAGGAACTGAGGATTGTGGACCGAGACTAGATTTTGAAAATAATTTATTTGAAGAGATAAGGCCTTGGGTTAGGCCTCTGTCAGAAAACCGGCATTTATAGTAGACATGTTATGTAATGTAGCCTACTACATTAGACCGTAAGTGAAGTCTGTCTTAGCTCTTGTATCTGTCAGTGTAGACCAGTCAAGTTGTCAGGGGCAGGAAGGACCGTCACAACAATGTTGTATTTCGGGAACAGAAAATAGGCCGAATGCCTGACAGCTTTGGTCAGCATATGTTAAAATAAAACATTTAGGCACATTGATTGTTTCCAGGCAACATGATTTGTGGGAGGAGAGGAATCAAAAGAGAGACAACTGGAGGGTATGGAGAAATTGAGTTTAAGACAGGCTTTGTTTTTGGTCCCTTTATGAGCAAGGACTGCTAATTACCAAGCTCTCTGGTCCTCAGAAAATGTGTTTGAAATCCACTGGAAGCGGATAATTGAGGCGAAAGCGTGTTACCTGGCAAAGTCAAACTGAAGGACGTCTACTTCAAAAACATTCTCTAATTCTCCTCTTTTTGTTTGCTATTTCTTCTCATGCTCTCCTTTGAATTGTAAATTATAGAGCAGTTTAGAGTATCTCTCTTGGTTGTTTATCGGGTTGCAGTTTTAAGCTCAAAGGAGATTTGGGTCCACATTGAGACACCTTTTTGTTATCTGCAGCAAAAGAGAAAGGGTCGAAGAGGGAGCCTTGGGGATCCCCACTCTGTCTGAAAGCTCTCTTCTTGCCTTACTGATTGCTTGGCGCTTATTATGGAATTCAAGCGTCTCTTCACGTTTACAGATAGTTACATCTATGTTTACAGCTCATGTCCTCTGCCAGGTGTAATGATTGCGTTCACAGATACAAACATGGGCCTCGAAGAGCTGTTATATGACTATAGGAGTGTGGGTTGTAGAGGCTTTGTTGTAGAGACTTTGTACAGTAGACCGTCTGTGGGGATTTTTCCTGATGGTATGAGCCTTATGGTCCATGTTAAGTCTTACTTTTAATTGGGCTCATCCCACTTATGTCATCTGACCTTTTTGTGTGTTAGCCACATGAGTGAATACGTGTGCGAGGTTTTCTGTTTATGTTGATATTCTTGTTCTTGTTTCTGGCAGTTTCTCTTTATTCACATTTTGCACCACATTTCTCTCTTGGCTAGTCTCTAACCAATGGAGTACCAGATACCAAGAAGGTCACTGTGAGGGAAATTAAATGGATGACCAGAGTTGTTTCCATAACCACCATTAGCAAGTAGCACCATCCATCTAAAATGTGCTGTAACACGGCAGTAACCAATCAGCAGCCTTTCAGGCTCCTCTGTAAGAGACTAATGGAACAATGGAGAAAAAAACATTTAAAAAAATTAAACAAGCCGAAGAAAGACTCCCTCTCACTTCATTTGCATTTTAATTATAAATCGCATAATTACAGTGAGTAAGGTATCACACCAGCCTCTCTCTCTCCCTCCCTCTCTTCCTCCCAGCTTTGCTCGCTTCATAGGTTAGAAGAACTCTTAACTCCAAGTATTTCTTTAGGGTAGAAAAATAAATAGGTGGAGGAGGAAAACAGCAGGCAAAGGTTAAAGCAGCATTACTCTTAGCTCTGCAGTTTGTTGGTTTATACACAATCCCTCCTGGCAACTGAATGTGGACGAGATGGATATATAGCTACGGTCTAGAGTTATGTCTGGTCAGAGCCCTTCTATGGCCACTGTCATCTTTAATCGGGAGAAGGTTGGCGCGTTAAGGGCCTCTAAAGCTCACAACCATTTGTCTTTGTCAGGGAATCCTGTCATGTTGGAAAAAGTTATACTTATATGTGGGGTTTGACTGTGCCTGTATGACTGTGTGTGTGAGCTTACATCTGTGTATATTTGTCTGCCCTTACAATTGCACACAGTTAGGGCTTTGTATGTGTGTGTGTGCCTTTGCTTCAGAGGTGTTCTGTTGTGAGTGTAGCTCTAATTGATCCTACTGGAACTGCGTGAAAGGACAAACTGCCAGCAAGGCTTCAGATCTGTGACTTAATGAGAGTACAGATAGCAAGGCTTCAGATCTGTGACTTAATGAGAGTACAGATGTCACAGGTCTGAAGCCTTGCTTTAATGAGAGGGGACTGAGCCACACGGCAGCTGGCCAGCTCTGAGGGGAAGCAGGGAGGGGAGAGGGTTGTGATATAAGACGTGATAGAGCCAAAGAAGGGGAGAGTGTGAGATGTAGGTTTAATGCTATGGCAGCCTTCTGGGGGCTATAGAATGCCAGAGGAGAAAGGGGGATGAGGTGGAGGTATACTGAGCGAAGGTTAGAGATCGCTGGGTTGAGAGTCAGTGATATGGAGCCAGATAGTGATGTAGTGTCATTAGGGCTTTCTCCACGGCTCACATAGGGCTTTTGTCTCAGTGAGCGGCTCTTAATCCATCACGCCCCCTGGTCCTGCCTGCAGCTCTGCAGCCCTGGCTCTGACACACTCCAGTGTGTTCCCAGCTCGCCACCGCGCCGCACTGCTCCATGATGAGGTCATGCTCAGCCCTGTCACACGTGTGTGCTCACCTCTGCTCTGCTCTCCTTGCCTCTGGTCTTTGTGTCTGGGGTATCAGGGCTGCTCTGTGCTGAGCTGGCTGGACAGACACAGCTCAGTTTAAATACACCACGACCACCACCTCTTTTTGTCAGAGCTGGACATGTCTGTCAGACAGGTGCTGTACGTTACTCTTCCGACTGTCAAGCCTACCTGTAACTACGCTCAATATATTTTGTATTCTCTTGCCGTTAAGGCCAGTATCTCTTCCTGTCTTTTATTTACTGTAACCATCAAAATGCATTATCCTCTCTCCAATCTCTCTTACCTTAGCCTGTTACTCTTACCTTATCTTTGATTCCTGTATCTGGAAATCAAGTTATCCCTTTACTCTTCCCTGTATGTCACCTCTTCCTGTTCCTTTGACCCCCACTGATGTTTGAGCAGATTATATCCCAGACTCAGTGAGACTCCTAGATCATATCAGAGCTAAGATCCCACTTCTATTGCTCACCACACAGCAGCCTGCTAGCCTGCAGATGAAATTATACATACTCTAATAGCAGAGTGTTTCAGCGATCAGTTATGACTGGTCGGTATGTCTAATTGGTGTGGAACCTTCAGTCAGTACCGTGTGTGTTTTTCAAATGGGGTCAGAGCCTTCAGCTGATCGGTCTGGTCTGGTCTGTACACACTGCTTTAATACGCTCCCTTTCATCGCTCTACCAACCTAGCCGCTTTTAATTCAACCTGACCTTATAATTAGCAGACTTCTTTAACCCTCTGTCAGATGTCTCGCCAGAGCTGGAGGGAAGGAAGGGGTGGGGGAGAAGGGGGGCGATGTTAAAATATGGTAACGAGAATGTAAGTATTTTGATATGTGGCTGCACGTCATCCCCCTGGCCAGGTGGTGGCGGTGTCTGGCTGCACGGCGCTAGCTAGCGTGTGTCTTCTCATCCCAGCAGGAAGTGGGCCCGGAGGGAGAGGCTGGTGGGTGGTGCCGTGTATTTGATGTTTCTCTTTCATGTTGCAAGTGAAAGGGAATTTAAATGGATAGCCGTTACGTGTGTAATGTTGTATTTTTCATAATGAATGTTTTTTCTTCTTCTGAGTAGAGCAGTAGCCAGCTGTAATGAATTCCAGAAGGGGTTCCATCCTCTTCTTCTCTTGTCATCCAGCAGGACCTCCTATTTCACAGCAGGCCTGGCGTCTTTAAGTCCCTGCCATATGTTGTTCAGGCTATATTTAACTATTCTATATGGATGGATTTAGATACTCACTAGTCCAGGGGTGGGGAATCATTTTGGCTTGAGGGCCACCCCGGGATTTCAAAATTCAGCGGAGGGAGGCACAGATTTTTTTCCGGACTGATTTGTTCGTCAAAAGCAATTTGCGGACCAGAGACATTTATTTGAAAATATATAGGTCCGTTATCATTTCTACGTACATTCTATCTAGTATTAGATGTTCAAGAGTGGCCTGGAGTGTTTGTTTTTTTACCCCCACCCCAAATAATAATAAAAAATAACTCAAACCTCCCCCAGGCCGGATTGAATGAGCTTGCAGGACGGATTCGGGACTAGAGCCGTATGTTTCCCACTCCTGCGCTTGTCACTACACAAATTGACTACACTTGCACTAGTGTAAGATTATGTGTGTCTACAAATGTTCAACATATACCCAGGGCTTTGTTCATGTGGGTCGATTTTATTTATGTTTCTCAAAATAGTGTATGTTGTGGTTATTAAGAAGTGGACTGTTTAATCTGCAGGCTCTCTCCAAGCTACTGTCCAGCTGTATATCATGTCTAGGAGAGAGAGAATGGAGCGTCGTTCTGAATGCTTATAGATTGGAATCATGGCTGGTCTGCCATAAATATGAGTAGACTAAACCCCCACTGGACCGTTCTAGAGAGAAAGAGAACCACTTGAGGTGGGTGGGATGCCCCAACTGTCTGTTAGGCTAACTGAACTCACCTGAGATGCCTGAGAAACATTAATATCGCCCCAGGCTCTCCATGTCTCAACAACCTCCTCTGCATCCCTATCTTCTGTTTCTAATGGGAGGGATGGGGAGGACATGACATCATTCAGCTCCTTGGTTTCCTGGGAACTGTTGTCCATATGTCAATGTTTCAGTAACGCATGCACCTCTTAGTGGTGTGATGAAGACTGTGGTGGGAGTGAGATGTAGACCGTGGTGGGAGTGAGATGTGGAGTGAGGTGAAGACTGCAATGGGAGTGAGATGAAGACTGGACTGTCAGAGTGCGAGAGGCCTGTCTATGTAGTGAATATAAATGTGCTCCAGGCGTCCTTTCTCCCTCATCCTGTCAGTCCCCACAGCAGCAGACTAGGATGTGATAGGGAACTGAAATGTGGGCGGTAGGCAATCACGCATACGCACATATACACAACCCGTGGGATCACACACAACACACTGACTTTATCTGTTACACACCGGTGCCATCCTTACCTCATACTTTGTCTAGGGATTGTTTTCGGGGTAGCACACAATCCACACAATCTCCTTAACTCTCTCTGACGTACTGCTGTTGTGACCATATTTATTTTCCCCTGCTGTGTGTGTTAGCCCCGGTTAGTCCTACTGTCCATTGGTGCTGACTGTCACCAGCTGAATCACCATGATGAATGAACTGTCTCAATACCTTTTAGTGAGGGAGTACAAGGATTACCACACACACACACACACACACACACACACACACACACACACACACACTATCTCTGAGTTGTTACTGTCATTTTTCTGCTGCTCAATGAATCAATCCCCAGCTTTATTCTGGTTAAGTGTCATCTGGGTGTATTTAGAAAAGCTGTGAAGTTGTTAGCGACACTGCCAGTATTGTCATGTTTTCTTAAAGTGGTTCCCTCGTGATAGCTGTTGGCAGCACACACGTTGGGAGACAGTAGCCTATACAGAGACAAGAGAGAACACACAGCTTAAGGAAACATACGGGGACACACATGCACACATTTATGCACCCACGCAACGCGCACACTCCGTCAAACAGCAGTTTGCATGTGTGCATGCATTTGTGCACTTAAGCTACATATTTGTAACACACATCAACACACACTAGTTCATTCACACAGACTATAATTCATTGTTAGGAAGTCTCAGGTAATTTAAATTGCAAATCAGTGGTGCCTTGTTCTCCATCTTTTGTGATTGATTGATTAATATTGTATTGTTTTACTGAGCAATAATGGCACCAGTGTTTTTCATCAGATACAAAAGAAGAAACAGGGGGAGGGCAGTGAAGATCAGATCCAACTGAAAGTTATCTCTAAACATTCATAAAGTCCTGTCTGCATCCGTGGAGGTCTGTCGGCTCCCCCCCTCCCACACCCCATTGCCCTTTTCTTATTTAATTCCCTCTTCCTTTCTCTCTCTCTCTTTCACT
This sequence comes from Coregonus lavaretus, assembly GCF_964263955.1. Taxonomy (NCBI): domain Eukaryota; kingdom Metazoa; phylum Chordata; class Actinopteri; order Salmoniformes; family Salmonidae; genus Coregonus; species Coregonus lavaretus. The sequence goes on from NC_139989.1 coordinate 51,715,582, forward strand.
CACTCACACACACACACACACACACACACACACACACACAGTTTCTGGGAAGTTCTCCAGGTCCTGAACTTCCCTTTCAATCAGCCACTAATTAAGAAGCAAAGCGGTTTTTTACATGGAAGATACATTGGAGACAATATAAGGCAAGTATTGGAAACAATAGAACACTATGGAAAATATGGGAAACCAGGCCTGCTATTCATAGCAGACTTCGAAAAGGCATTTGATAAAGTTCGACTGGAATTCATATATAAATGCCTGGAGCATTTCAATTTTGGAGAATCTCTTATAAAATGGGTCAAAATCATGTATAGTAACCCTAGGTGTAAAATAGTAAATAATGGCTATTTCTCAGAAAGTTTCAAACTGTCAAGAGGAGTGAAACAAGGTTGTCCACTATCGGCATATCTATTTATTGTGGCCATCGAGATGTTAGCTATTAAAATCAGATCCAATAATAATATCAGAGGATTAGAAATACAGGGCTTAAAAACAAAGGTGTCATTGTACGCAGATGATTCATGTTTTCTTTTAGATCCACAACTAGAATCCCTCCACAGCCTCATAGAGGATCTAGATACATTTTCTAACCTCTCTGGATTAAAACCAAATTATGACAAATGTACTATATTACGTATTGGATCACTAAAAAATACAATTTTTACATTACCATGTAGTTTACCAATAAAATGGTCTGATGGTGATGTGGATATACTCGGAATACATATCCCAAAGGAAATAAATGATCTCACTTCAATAAATTTTAATAGAAAGTTAGCAAAAATAGATAAGATCTTACTACCATGGAAAGGAAAATACCTGTCAATTTGTGGAAAAATCACCCTGATTAACTCTTTAGTATTATCCCAGTTTACCTATTTGCTTATGGTCTTGCCTACGCCTAGCAAACAGTTTTTTAAAATATATGAGAAAAAAATATTCAATTTTATTTGGAACGGCAAGCCAGACAAAATTAAAAGAGCATATTTATATAATGAATATGAATTCGGAGGACAGAAATTATTAAATATTAAAGCATTAGACCTATCACTAAAATCTTCAGTCATCCAAAAGTTATACTTAAATCCGAACTGGTTCTCAAGCAAATTAGTAAGATTGTCTCACCCACTGTTCAAGAAAGGCCTTTTTCCCTTTATTCAGATTACAACCTCTCACTTTCAGTTATTTGAAAAGGAAATAATCTCCCAAATGTCACTATTTCTAAAACAAGCCATAGAAAGTTGGTTACAATTTCAATTTAATCCTCCAGAAACGACAGAACAAATAATGCAACAAATATTGTGGTTAAATTCAAATATACTAATTGACAAAAAACCTATATTTATTGACAGAATGTTTAAAAAAGGTATAATCTTCGTAAATGATATCATCGGTAGGACTGGTGGAGTTATGTCGCACATGCAGCTAATAAAAACATATGGAAATGTCTGCTCTACCCAAAATTAACCAAATAATTGCAGCCATACCGCAAAAGTGGAAGAGGAAAGTTGAAGGGGGAGAAAGTAAGGAACTTGTCTGTCGGCCTTGCATTAAAGAACATAATTGGTTAAGGAAAACTGTGATAAATAAAAAAGTATATCAGTTTCACTTAAGGACCAAAGGATTGACAGCAGTCCCATATAGATTGCAAAATAGTTGGGAAGAGATCTTTGACGTACCGATCCCATGGCATAGTGTTTATGAACTGACACGCAAAACGACACAGGATTCAAAAATTAGAATCTTTCAATTTAAATTATTATATAAAATTCTTGCTACCAATAGAATGTTATTTATATGGGGGATACAATCTTCCCAGCTCTGCAGATTTTGCTGTGAAGAGATAGAATCATTAGATCATTTGTTTTGGTTCTGTCCATTTGTAGCTTGTTTTTGGACACAGGTCCAGGAATGGCTAAAGGATTGCAATATTTACCTGGAACTAACCTTGCAGATAGCATTACTGGGTGATCTGAAAAGTCATAGTCAATCAATCAATAATATAATAATACTTTTAGCAAAAATGTTTATTTTTAATTCACAATCTGTAGAAGCAATGAGAATAGAAAGGTTCAGAACTTTTGTAAAACATCACAGTATGGTTGAAATATATATGGCAAATAGAAATCCTATATGGATGGTGTTAAGAGATAGATGGGAGGTATTGAATAGAGTTGAAGGATGGGACTAATAACAAATAACAACAAATAATAACAAAGATAGCTAATAATGTAAGCATACTGTGTCCATAATAAGTATATAGGTTGTATGTTGGGAGCTTTTGGGAAGGAGCACAGTTAGAAAGATATGGCATTTAGAGGCAAACCGGATGGACATCATGAAGATGATCGGAGAGGTTGAGAGTAGAAGAAGTTCAGGAGAAAAAAAATAAATAGATGTGTATATGTATGTGTATGTATGTATGTATGTATATATATATATATATATATATATATATATATATATATATATATATATATATATATATATGTATATATGTGTATATGTATGTATGTATGTATATATATATATATATATATATAGATATAGAATTATTGTAAAATTAACTCTGTCCATAAGGTGTAGATAGTGAGTATGGACCGGAAGTAGAGGCCTGGGCGTTGTTGTTCACTAATTTACTCCAAGTAGGGAAAGGATGGTGGGGTTGAAAAGTAATAAAGGGGAATATATATATATATATATATATATATATATAAAAAATAAAAATAAAATATGGGGGATTGGAAGTGATGCAGACAATTACATTGATAGAAGATACAATCTATCTGCAATATTAAGCTGATCCTTCCCCCCCCAAAAAAAAAAAAAAAAAAAAAAAGAAAAAAAAGAAAAGCGAAGGGATCGTCTGGCTGCGAGACAGGGGGACTTGCAGGTTGACTGAGAAAAGAGAGAGAACGAGAGAAAAGAGGAGACTTTGCCCTGAGACCCCGTGATAGCTTCAATTTGACATGCAGGATGAGTGAGAAAAGAGAGAAAGGGGCAGTGGAGGAAAGGGGCAGGGGAGAAATTAGAGAAAAGTGAACAGAAGATCATTTGTTGATTTTATTAAACCTTTATTAACCAGGCAAGTCAATTAAGAACACATTCTTCTTCTATTCCCAGGGGTCTTCTGTGGTTCTGTAAAGGTGATATTGAAGAGAAGTAATTGGATAAAGTCACAGTTCTCTCTCTACATAGATTGTAGATCTGTGGTTCAGCTGAAGTCAATGCTGTTTTTCTATTGTGGCTGTATCCACACATTTACCTTAAACAGAGTGAATAACTTGTGCACACACAGAGATTGGGAGAAGTTTGCACATTTTGGAATAGGCTATGACCTTCCCTAGTCAATGTGGTCTTTGAAAGTTTTATCTGACCTTGTGTAGGCTACTTGAGTGAGTGGAGATTGGCAGGTAGGCGTGGGATGAAAGTCTTAAGCCTTGCTCTTCACTCTCTGCCACGGCACACGGCGACAGATCAGCTGGCTGGCTGGCGCTCCGCTCAAAGCAAAAGAAAGGCAGACACACGGGCAGATAAACGAGGGCTTTTCTCACTGAAGCCAAGTGAGCGAGCAGCGTGCACAACTGCTGTGCTTTGAATGCAGAGGCCCTTTGAAAACAAATGAATTCAGAGCTGTTCTGTCCTACTTACTGAGCAATACCGCTCAATTACACTAACGGCTCAATTACAATTAGCCTTTTACAAATACTGTGTATGCTATGCATGCAAGCGCACACACACACACTGACTATAACACCTATGATAATGCCACTTTCTCTGGTTGTAGGTTATAGGGTGCTGGTGCCTGTGGCTGTGGGTTCCCTGGACGTTCCCCAGACATTCTCCTTGGCTGGACCCTGGTGCTGTGTGTGGAGGACTAGAGGTGTTAGTGTGTGTGGTGGTCTGGTTGAATACTTAGCCCATTCGGTGGTGTTGTTGGGCTCAGCCACCCCCCCCCACGCTGCCCCCCTCCTGGCTGGTGCTCAGGCCCCACCCAGGCCTCCCCCGCCTCAACGCTGGCGATGTCAAGAGTCCCGAGTCCCCCTCCCCCCGCGGACATGTCCAGCGGCCCTGTTGCTGAGAGCTGGTGTTACACTCAGGTAAGGCTGGGTGTGTGTGTGTGTACATGTATCTGTTTTTCTATGTACATGTTTGTGTTTACTTGCACCTGTGTGTCAGTCTGGACTGCCAGTGCTGGTGTTTTTGACACGCCTGTTTTAAAGAAGGATGTTTTGTTTTCTATTGATGTGTTTTTTCATCATCTCTCCTCTCTCTGTACTTGCAAAATCGTTTTTTGTTGCAGCTTTTTAATATCCTTTCTTCTCCCCCTGTTTGTTGTCAGTGTTTATTGAGATGAAAGACAGGTTTGATGTGTGGTTTTGAAGTCCAGGCTGACCAACCAGCCACTTAGCTACCTGTATGGAATAGATAAATAAATTAAAGCCATTATGTCTGATTCCTGCTGTCTGTTTGTGTGTGTCTCCCCCTACCTCTGTTAGATCAAAGTGGTGAAGTTCTCCTACATGTGGACTATCAACAACTTCAGCTTCTGTCGTGAGGAGATGGGCGAGGTCATCAAGAGCTCCACCTTCTCTTCTGGAGCCAATGACAAGCTTAAATGGTGAGTGGAGGCGGGGCCAAGAAGTGGGCACTATGGATAAGCCGTAGGGGACTACAGGACCAGTAGCTTGTCCATGATTGATCTGATTTGAACTCCTAAGTATATTGAACTGGTATTATTCTATTGGACTGTTACTGAGCATAGTTGACTGACTTTGTCTCTGTATGACTGGGTCTGATGATCACTGATGCTGATGCTGTTCCCTCCCTCTGTGTGTCCAGGTGTTTGCGTGTAAACCCTAAAGGTCTGGACGAGGAGAGTAAAGACTACCTGTCCCTCTACCTGCTCCTGGTCAGCTGTCCCAAGAGCGAAGTGCGCGCCAAGTTCAAGTTTTCCATCCTCAACGCCAAGGGAGAGGAGACTAAGGCCATGGGTGAGTCGCACTTGATTTGAGTTTAGTTGGATCCCCATTAGCTAACGCCATGACGACAGCTAGTCTTCCTGGGGTCCGACACATGACGAAAAAGGCATTACAGACTAAAATACTTTACAATTTACATACATTTAAGTAATATTAACAAGTAGACATTACAGACATGTAAAATAACTGAAAGGTAACATTTAACAGTCAATCCAGGGGTCAGTATCTGTCCAGTCATATGGTCAATCTTAGTAGATGTACTTTTAATGTTTTCTTGAATGTGAAGACATTTTTGGCTTGGGAAATATTTATCCCCAACAACCCACCCTCTCTATAGGGTCAGTGGTGCTCTGCCAATGTAGTCCCATAGTGTACCTGGCTTGATATGATGCTGGTGTGAGAGAGGTCATGTGATAACAGAACAACATACTTATAAGAATCCACTCTTGAACCTCTCAGCCCAAACATGTAGCTTGGCAGTAGAAAATGGAAGACATGTTTCAGATGGAAACAAGGTTAGAAAGTTTCAGAGCTTTATTACCGGTGTCTCTGAGGTTTACTAAGTGAGTGTGTGTATAGGAGGGGGTGAGGGAGCCAAAGTGTGTCTAATTCAGTGTGTGGCCCGAGGTGTTAATAGCCATTATGGGTGTGTATAATCACTGCAGGTGGGATTCGTCCCCCCCCACATATTTAATTTAAAGTAGCGTGAGGCAATATTTGATTTTAATTTAAAAATAACCAATTCATCAGCTTATCTGGCTGATGAATTGGAAAGGAAACGTGTTTCTTCCAATGCCTACTATTTTTAATTAGGTTATGTTATGGGGAGGAAAAGCAAACTTGTGTGGAATTGAATTAGTGTGGGCCAGATGTGACCGCTTCCTGGTTATCAGGCTCTTTACCTGGTTGGTTGTCTCTCCTCCGTTACCCCACCGAGCACAGGAAGTATGGAAGGAGGAGAGGAGAGGGGCAGAGGAGGAATGTTTGTATCGGAGGTGTATGCAGCAAGACCTGTTTACAACCCCCCGCAGTG